>NC_139344.1:136621023-136893523 GCF_055883805.1 Amblyomma maculatum
CTCTGAAGACAGGGCCATTCAGTGAGCTGCGCGCTGGACGAATGCCAGATTGCACGTCTCGCGGCGTCGTCCGCACTCCCCGGGAAACATGCAAACGGCGGCCGCGAAGGAAAAGGACGTAAAGGCGGCGACAATTCGCTGCAGAGCCGCCCTGCGTCGTCACGTATACAGCGCAGGCGAGCCTCCATTCTTTTGCAGGCACGCTGCTTGCATGGCAACTTCGAGGCCTGCACGGCCCCTACACAGCATTCGGAATCCTAGCACCGCATTTCCGATTCAAAGGTGCTGAAGCGCAGCTTGTGGAAATGACATCCGAAGGTGCCGCGTTCTGCCGCCCCACCATTTTTTTTTCTTTATTAACCGGTCTCGAGACGCAGTGCCCTTCAGAGCATGAGAGGCTCGCAGCTCGAGAAGCTTTACAGAAGCTAGTCATGAAAGACTGCGCCGTATAAGAATTAAATCTGCGCGGTAAAAACTGTGCAATGCCCCTTGCACGACGAGCAGCAAAAGCGTATCCGGAACGGATGCACCACCCACACCACGCTCGCTCCGCGCACGAGACAGTGTGGCTTGCTTGCTTCCATAGACCAGCGCAGCTGCGCGTGGCGAAGAAGGCAGGGTCAACATGTTCCGATCAGAAACTTTCCGACGGCCTGCATCTGTATGCGACGCACGTACGGAAGTAGAAACCCGATAAAAATATAATGGAAAAGCGCGCGGTCCTACCTGTGCAGGCCCGGGCAGTTTTGTGGTGCATATTTGACAGCTTCATTCCCTTTGCCTTTTCTCTAACAGCACCGATTATATACAAATAAATACATTCGCGCCATGGAAACAACGAAAATTTGATCATAGCTGGATGACGCAGGAGCGGACCACGGCGGAGACAAACGGCTAGGACAAAAGGCTGCGTCGCCCGGACCTATTCGGAGCCTATACGGAACTCGCTATCCTTTCTCATTCGTTTCCATTTCCCTGCCCCGCGATCGAGAAAAGGGGCCCACGTGAGCAGCCCTCTCGACGGCGTTGTTTCCTTTGCAGGCAATGAAAAGCGATTGCCCATATACTACTCATCATCCCTCTCGACGTCCAGCAAGATCGGACACTTTTATTCTTACGGTTGTGTTTTTTGTCCGTACCTCGGGCGAGCACGTGTCGCTCGTTTGCGTTGATCGAGCGGCCAAACTCGTCACAAGCACTCTTTTCCCGGCTCACGAGAATTTAGTCCAACAAGGTCGAAACCTGGATGGGCTGAAGCAGGTGGGGGGCTCTTCCCACGCTTGCGTACGTGCGTGTACATACACACACGATGCATGGTGCTGTCAGCGTCAGCGCCTTTGCGGCCAGATACTGCTTCCGCTCCGCTTGCTGTCGGTGACAGAGAGGTAAGGGGATCAGCCGCTTCCGGGCCCATCCTGGCGCTCAGCGCCTCCCAGCGAGACCGGGCAGCGCGCTGCTGGCCCTATCGAAGCAGCTCCGTACCGCGATTTATCGCCGCTAACCTACTTTGCCAGCAGCAAGGTTCCTGCTCTATTCTCGACCAACATCTGTCTTCCCCTCTTGCCTCCCATACTCGTCCTTTTGCACACTGTCTCGTCCTTCACAGGGCGCCCCCGTCGAGCCGCGCGCCATCGGAACGCGCATGTATATATTTACACGGCCCAGCGCAACGGCGCGTGCACTCCGTATTGAGCGCGCGCGCGTGCACACATATGCGTGTTGTGGTGGAAGAAGCCTAGCTGACCGCGTGCCACGTAGGCCTGACTTGGGGCCGCTGTCCCACTTACTCTTGTTTTCCCGCCGCATTATATGTACATCTTTTCCCCCGAGCCAAAGAACGCCGCGGCGCCTATCATTAATGCCGGAATCGTTTCGCGGTTACCTCTTTACTTTAGTGCTCTCCGCGTGCATGCCGCCGCGAGAGATAATGGGCCACCGGTCGCATTAGTCGCCGCTTGGAAGCCGTTGCTGCAGCTTTCCGAAACCAGTGCGGCGAGCTGTTGCGCGTTTATTTGCGGACCCCTCGCGCCAGTCCTGAGCCGGTCACAGCGAGTCCAAGCACCGGCCAGGCAAGCGAGTGGCCAAGGTTTAACCTCTGAGGCCCGTGGCCGAGCTTGGCGTGGGGCGTAATTGACTTCAGTGCGCTGCAGCCGACGCGGAATGGGCTCCGCGAACCGATGCTTCCGCTCTTGGAGGGTGTTTCTCTCTCTTTCTGCTACCGCTGAGTTCAATTAGCGAGATTCGTGGGCCAGTTTCTCGCAGATACACGTAGTACGAGTTCCGAACGCGGGAATTTCCATTACGCCCCCTCGAACGGAAGCAGTGGAGGGACTTTCGAGCAGCGCGCTAGGTAGCTTAACTCGCTCAAGCAAAGAGCCGAAATCGAAGGGGGGAGTGCGAGCGCCAAACGTTATTCGGGGTGAGTTGCGGCGCACTTTCGCCGGTGACCGGACTACCGAAGTGGCGGTAGATATAAAGGCAAAACGACGGGCCGAAAGGAAGACGCTGCGTGGCCGGATTTGTGTGGCACGCATAGCTTCGTTACACTCGGGACGGCTGTAAGAACAATAACGAAGGCCGTAGAACTCCGCCTGAAAACGTTTTCGTATCCTACTAGGTTGCGTGGGAGAAATTATCCTTACTTAACGCAGCAATTGCATGCACTAATTTTGTTTCATTTTTTACTTACTACCAATCAACGTTTAAATGTTGCTTTGCGCCGCAATGCACACATATGTTGACAATCACAGCGGTGCGCAGTGCTGACGGAGCGAGTTATAAGACGGCTTATTGCGAATCAAGAACGAGGAGGGATGAGATGCTAAGGGTTCTTCCTTCGTGCAACGAGCGAAAGAGCGGTGCAGGAGGAAGGGGGGATACTTCTTGACCTGGTATAAAGGCACAAAAATATATCCGCGCGCCTCTTTACAGCGCGTATGCGTGGCGACCCAAGCCACTCAATTCCCTCTCATCTGCCTAAACTGTCTAGACGCGTGCGCGGGTCGACGGGATCACCTGCATCTTAAGCAGCTGCCGGCCGATCGGCGCCTGACCAGGCCTTCTGCGCGGAGATTAGCGGTGTTTGCACGCCGGGAGCACTCGGAAGAAGTCGGGCTCGCTACTGAGTGCAAACACCGAGCGTATAGGAGAGACGAGATTGATTTCGTGGCGGCAGCCGCTTCGCGCAAAGCCATCATGCAAACAACAGGGGGCGGCGTGGCTTTGGCGGCAGATCCCACTGCGACTCGATCAGACGGTATAATGCATTCCCCGCATGCGCCCTTAGTTGGATACGTGCGCAACCGACACCGCGTTTCGGAACACGCATTTTCCGAGGGCAATGAGTCCAAGCCTGGTGGAAACAATTCCGGGCCCACTTGTCGGGGCCAGGGACGCTTGCGGCCTTTCGCCAGAAGGCTCGGAAGCTTCGTCGAATCCGCTCTCAAGGAGCCGATGTTTGCGACAAACTCGGAAAGGTGCAGGTCCCGCTATAAATAGGACAAAAAGAGAAGACGCCCGTCTCCTCGAAAGCTTTGTGGGCAGGGTGTCAAACAGGATGCAAACGGGGCGCATGCAAAAAGGAGGATGCCACCGTTTCGGCAGTGAAGTTCGTGAGGACGCCGGTAAAAGCCGCGGGCTGCCTGGGGGCGGAGAGGGGCGCTGGTGCGCGCCGAAGGTTGGAAAATTAAAGTGCAATCCGTTTGCTCAATGTTTCAGGCTGCGCTGCAGACTGGCGCCACACGGTCTGCAGAAAGTTGGAGCAAGCGTCCCGGAACCTTATTACCAGGCTCTTTTCTCTGCTCCGCACAAAGTGAAGTGGAGGGATGATTCGATTAAATGAGCTGCAACTCGCGCCAGGTCCGTGCATGCGATCTGAATTGTACGTAATCGACAAAAAGGTCGTCGAGTGCCTTTCAAGAGAACAGCATAGCGTGCGGAAGCAGTGCGTGCTTCCGTTGAAGGAAGTGACGGCCACGAAGATCAGCCCCTCGGGTCACCGAACAGAAAATGAGTGCATCTTAGCACAACACAGCTGGGTTACGAGTCGCTCCGTGTAGCACCGCTTCGGATTAATTATGTTCCCCAGACATGGAAGCAATTTAATTACTTTAATAAAATTACTGTAATTAATTAAATTGCTGTAATTAAATCATTGCGATTTAATTACTTTCCCGGTAATTTGTAATGTCATTAAATTATTTTCGGGTCTGGTAATTCAATACTGTAATGAATTACTTTACGGTAGTAATTTCACAGCAAAAGTAATTATTTCCTTTCGAAATTGCTTTTTACTAAATTTCACCACTGCTCTTTCTACACACAGCGCTACTTACGCCTGGCAGAGTGCCTCGTAAGCAGGAACGACGCGTGGCAAGCCTATAGGTCAACTTAAAGGATAGGTAAAAAGAAAAGTAGAACTGTTGCCGTCATTCCCCAAGCAGGAGCAGGATGTATGGCGTCAAGGGGCCGCTGAAGGGAGAGATGGTGCAAGACGACCGAGTTCAAAGCTAGTTGACTGCGCAGTGGCACTCACTGTTGCGTCGGCTAGGGCACAGTTCGGTGGCTGGTTACGATCACTATTTCGAGACGAGGAAGGGTTGAGGATATGTCCCGGTCGTGAACATCATTGAGAGCAAAATGCCGTGTTCGATTCTTGGGACCACGTAAACAACCTTCTTCAGCGCTTCAAGCGACGGAGACTCCGGGCCCGCAAGGCGCTTGGTTTTCTTGTTTCTGTCTTGAGCGCAATGAAAGTGACGAGCGTTGGACCATTCTTCATTTTGTTTTTATTACTGCTGTTGTCTTATCGTTGAAACAGCGCGTGCTGTAGCAAAGAGGGGATTGAGCTGCGGGGAAGGGGGATAAAGTAACTTAAGAGTAATTGCATTACAGTGTAGAAGTAATTGTAATGTCATGTCGTTACTTTTATGGTCAGTAATTAGTAATGTAATTGAATTACATTTCTTCGATTTCAAGCAACGTAATTGGTAATGTAATTTAATTCCTTTTTAAAAGTACTTTTGGCATGTACGATGATCCCCTGCCGTTCTTCAATGCCAAGCGTTTTATGACACCGTCTCCATCTAAATGCGGCCAAGCTAGTGTCAGGCAGTCGAGGCATATATACCCGCGTTCAGTTACAGAACGCTACTTGACGAAGGTATGCTTTGCCTTCGCATTTGGCGCCTGCTCTCATTTTCTTAAAATCTATTAGACGAAGCAAGGGGAGAGGGGGGGAGGGTCAGATTAGAATCTGCAGCAAAATTCGTCTCCAAACACGTAAGAAATAAACGAATCAGCCACACGGCAATCTAAGATACATACCGCATCCTTGGCTTTCTCATTCTTCAGGCAAAATGGCCATATGCTATGGAACTGCGTTGCCAAAACGGGCACATGTAAAGGTGCATGCGCTGTAGTGCCACCATACTTCCAGAATCGGCCATGTACACTAGGTTAGAAACGCAACATAATGCTTTTCCTTTCCACGTTCTGCTACACTGAATGGCAGGCGTAGCTCCTGTTTTCACATGGGGGCTCTTCCGTAGTGCGCGTTCATCGACCAACTGAACATCGATGTTACGCTGCACTCTCGAATGTAGGATAAGGCATGTACGAGTGCTCGCTTTCGAATTCGGTCCAGAAGTAGACCTTCGTGACTAATTTATGGCAGATAATTTTAACAGGTCAGTTTCCTACGAGATGCATATGAGGCCCAAATTAACAACTGCAAGAATAGCGGTGAAAATAAATAAATAAATAAATAAATAAATAAATAAATAAATAAATAAATAAATAAATAAATAAATAAATAAATAAATAAATAAATAAATAAATAAATAAATAAATAAATAAATATGTAAATAAATAAATAATAGGGAGTATAAAAATCTGCCTAGTGGCCCCTCGCCGACGGTGACCCCAGTTGCGCGGGCTGTATACCAGAAGACCGCTACTGTCCATGATACAGTATAGTAGTGCGGGCATTGCTCGGCTTCGCATTATAGTCAGAGAGAACGTTCAGGTAGTTGACACCCTAACTTCAGTGTAACAGATTGGGCGCAGTTGAACCAGGAGGCCAAGTTCTCAACAGCATTTAAGAGGAAGTGAAAATTTTGTACCCGACGAAATGCACTGTTTGACAAGGACAATCAAAACAAGAAAACAAAATCGTGCCAACGACTGTGCCGCAGAGTGAGAGAATGTCGAAACCAATGCGTACGAGCAGTCGCTAAGCGATACCGCTCTTTACACAGGAAACAACAGAGCTGCTGTTATGGGTGATGTCCTAGTAAGGGAAGAGCGCCCATCTTTCTTTCCTTTTCTTTTTTTTACTACGACGGTCTCCATCCGAAACTCATGCCGACTGTCGATTTGGACGTTGCTTTTTTTTTTTTTTTCTGTCTGGATCTTTAACGACGTCGTTTCAGAATAACGGTAGAGGGAGAAAGGAAGTGACGAACAGAAAACAAGATGCAATAACCGCAACGAAGCCAGAGGATTCTGATATCTCGCGTGGGAGTCGCTTCTTTTATCGCGGTGCGCTAAGGCGATGCAAGCTTTTTTCGCTGAGATATATCGCGCGCAAAGGGAGAGAAACGAGTGCCTTCGGTGTGTTTAAAAAGCAACTGTATCCCCAGTTCGGCTGCACGCTCATTAGCCATGCCGCAAAGATATAGGGATACAATGGGGAAAGCAGTTCGCGCTCACCTCACAAGACCGGCGGCAGCGGTGATGCGCTGACGATGCGCAGAAGAGCATTTCGATATCGCCGCTTTGCCGCACGCTGCGGTCGCGCAGAGCTAGACGAATGCATCGGCCATTGTGCGCACGCGCGGCCGCAGATTATAAATGACGGACAGCCGGATTCGAGGCAATCATTCACCAGAGCGGCCGTTTGTGTATGCCCGCAACAAACGCGTGTCTAAAGGAATCTTGATTGATGGCCCTCTTTAGCGAAAGCGTATGCCGGCGGGGCTCTCCGCTTCTCTACGCGCTCACGCATTGCGAGTGAGACGCGGCGGCGCCGGTGGATAGCGCGGGAACGTGAACGCTGTGCCCAGATAGGCACTACCATAAAAAAAAAAAAAAAAAAAAAAAAAAAAAAAAAAAGTCGAGGAAAATGCTTGGCTGGTCTGCAGAGTCGCCCATTTCTTCTTACAGCTGTAGGTGGCTTGAAACGCGTCGTTCATACGCAACATTCACTTCTCCGGCTCTTCCTGCCTCTCAATTTCATAGGCGTGGGAGCAGATGCAATGGTGGGTTAACCGGGCCAAGAAGCCGGTTTGCAACTCCACTGTGGGGGAAAGATTTGTGGGGTTCCCAAGCGACTCAAGCTGTGAGAGACGCGGTAGTGGAAGGCTCCGGATAATTTCGACCAGCTCAGGATCTTTCACGGGTGCTGAAAGATCCGGGCTCCTTGCTTTTGACCTCCACCGAAAAGCGGCCGCGGCCGGGATTCGATCCCGCATCCTCGGAAACAGCAGTCGAGCGCCCTAACCACTGCGCACCACGGCAGGGCACAGTGGGGGAAAGGAATTGAAAGTAAAGGAGAAAAGGGAGAGGAAAATGAAGTCACTAAGCGAAAGGCGAAGCCATATAGCTCGTGCAGGACTGGTGCTCTCAAGAAAGCTACAGTGCTCGGCAAGCTTGGGCTTCGGAAGGTACGGAGAAAAAGCTATGGGGCGAAATGGGTCACATTGTTCGTTCCTGAATATGCAGTCGTAGACAAAGAGACTATAAACGGGATGTGGTATGCAAGAAAAAATAAAAATTACGACGTGTGTCGCTAGCTATACGCCGTCAGTTGGAATTCGCTCAGCGGAACCAGCAATCATGCATGCCCGATCACGCTTTTCATACCACTGAATCTGCATCCCGAGTAAACTACTGTCGGATCTCGCTGCAGCGAATGCTGTTTTAACAAACTTGTCGCTTTGACGAACGTAAGTGAAATATTTCTCGCCACAGAAATCCATTTTTCAGACGCGTTTCCACTTCGCAAAATTTCTGCTAAACGGAGCTGGGTTTGAACTAAATATTTTTGACAATAAAATGAGCATATCAACATGCATCTGTGCATTTTAGTTTGTCAAAGCTTATTTGTCTCAATAAAACTGGGACCCTCATTTGCCGGGACATGAAGGCTGTCATCACTTGACGTCATCGCTGGGCGGACTGCACTGGGCGCAGGTATAAGCTCCAGTTTTGTTCCCAGGAAGAGCCTCAAGTAATCCCTATCTTGTAGCACCGTCATCTGTATAAGCACCACTTCTGCACTAAATGTGGTGGACGCATGCGATGCGATCCACAATTTCACCGATGCCCGTACGACGTAGCGATGAAATTACTTACCATGCGTAACAATCGCATCACGGCGCTCATGAAAAAAAAAAAAAAAAAAAAAGCAGCTGAGCGATTCCTCTGTAAATAAATTGTTTTGGACCGTGCATGTAGTCCAATCTGACAGTATTTTGGGGCTGATTTCACTTCAACGAAATTTTTCGCCCGCCTCGTCAATTTCGTCGTAGTGAGGTTCAAATGCAGCAATCTGTCGCAGCGTACAAGTCGTTTGCATTCCTTCGTCTGAAGTCGCCTCTTTGAAGCAGGATACGCATATACATACATCATTCGCATAGAGTATATAAGATTCCATTTGTGATGCTTGGACGTCGCACCGGAACGCGTATTTAGTACAATTTATTAATGCTCGGGCAAATGTTTTCATACAGAGAGGTTTGCCGTGGCAACAGCGATGCATACCCGGTGTTACTGTACTAGCCGTCTTCAGATACAATGTATATATATGTGTGTATATATATATATATATATATATATATATATATATATATATATATATATATATATATATAGCGCGACAGAGGTATAAGATAAAAGGTTAAAATGAAAGAATATTTTAGAGAGAAAAAAAACTTTTGGCTGTTTGGTTTGGTTTATGAGGCTTAACGTCCCAAGAGACGCCGTAGTGCAGGGCTCCGAACGTTTCGACCACCTGGGGTTCTTTAACGTGCACTTACATCGCACAGGACTCAATCGGGCACTATCCACACGTTACAGCACGCTACAATTGATATTACATTCGTATACCGAAAGTTTAGAAGTTACAATTTACAACGAGAGAGTCATATTCAAAATTTAGCAAAAGTGAGTACTCTTTAATTGTTCAAGGTGATGCAGAAACCCAATTCCAGCCGCTCCGTCCTTGCACAGCGCACCAGTTAATATAAAGCATACCTGCACTAAAGTGGCGACACCTCGTGATGTATGCGCACGCCCCCCATGGAACAAGAAGCCAGCCAGGCACCAATTAGAGGGAAAAGAGCTGTATCTGTTCATCCGGGTCGGCATCACGTGCGCGAAAAAAAACCTCGGGTACAGGCGCGTGTACATGTTCTTGCCACCATCATTAGCGGAGCTTCCAGCGCGAAAGGATTCTTATGCGTTCGTTTCCCCAGAGTGACTCCTTCTGCTTTGTTTCCGCCCAGGTGGCATCCAGTTTCGTTCTTCCTCTTGATCGATGCATGCGTCTCCATAGAGTGCCGCACGAAGATACAAAAATAATAATAATAAGGAGAAAGAGCTTAGAGAGGGCGGGGAGCGATGGGTTTGCAGGCCTCCCTCCTTAGGGGCTCTTCAGCCTTCCACTGCAACGCGCTCGCGGGGTAAGAAAAAGGCGAGGCAATTATTGCCGAAGAAACTGGGTCGCGCGGTTGCTCCGTCGCCAGAGGAACACGAGAAAAGAAAGGAGAGGGACTGAAACTGCGGCTCGGCAGTCGTCACGCTCGCTGATCCTAGCAATGCCATCGAGGTTCGGTGGCGGGGCGCAGTCCCACAGTGCCGGACGCGGCGACGACAGTCGCTCCGATAAGGCGAGATTCCTTTCTCCTCGCGCGCCGCGTTTCGGCTGTCCGAACGGTTTTCCTTGAGCCTCCTTTTCTGTTCAGCAAAGACCTCGACGTCCATCCGTCGGCGTCAAAAAGAGAGGTCTCAGTAGAGCACTTCTCCGGTTTGACTCCTGGCAGGGGGCGAAGGGCAATAACGATCGTGAATCAGGAACTTTCCGAGCTAAAATGAATGTGTGTGCAAACTCCGACTGCGGCGCCGTTCCGTGCCCCGCTGATCCGTGCTGGGGGAGGTCGATTGAACGCTCGCCGAATGCCCGGGCTACGCTCCTCAGAGCACAGAGGCGGCACTGGAAGCGAGCACGCCCGCCGCGACCACGCACTTGATCTTATCGGAGGGTAAAACTCGGCTGCACTACGGCCTGGCGGTGGGCGAGCATGCAGCGCCCGTTTCGCCAGTCCGGCTCGAAGGAAGCCGGCGGCCTAGTAAGTACCCCCGCGGTTTTCTGGCGCACCACTGCCGACGCACTGCACTGCAAGGCCCGCGTGCAGGAAGCGGCCAGCGAATCTAGCGGCCGGTCGCGGTTCACGACACCGCCGAGGAAAAGCCATCGGCTCGACCCGCGTCGCTCGCGGCGCGCGACCACTTCCGCGCGCAAAGCAGCGGCGACTGCGTGCGCTCGCCACGGTCAGCGGCTTATCGCCGCTTATCGGGCAGCCGTGGCTGGGCAATGAACCTTCCTTCTCCTTAATTATCCCCGCTCCGTATGGCGCGACAGGGCAGCTCGGCCGCATCGCGCCAAAGGCTGCTAGCCCAGACATCGCCCGCGACGTGCAGTATTCAAGCGGTATCTGTCGCCCAGTGGTGCCGGAAAGGCTTCGTGCTGCCGGCGTCGTCTGTGCCAAGTTTGGGGCTATCGCCAAGGAATGAGGCTGGCCTGCACAATGGCTGGGCAGCGCTACACACAAAAATAATAGTTTGTAAGAGGCCACTAACCGAGCGGAAAACACATTACAAAAACACATCTGATTTTTGTCTGCATCCTCACGTAGGCTCCTCTCAGTCGGCTACCTATGAATGCAAAATATGAGTCGCAACATCCAATGCTCAAAAAGAGACGAAGTTATTAAAGTATAATTTTTTAATTCGTTCAATACTAAATTATGCTTCTGTCTGGAACCCTCATAAGCATTGTGACATTAACCTCACTGAGAGCATACAACGAAAATGAATCAGGTTCGTACATCGTCGCTATGATCAACATTTATGATGATTGTTTATTTGTTTTTGTATGAAGTTTGCAATAAAACTGTTTAACCAACTCCTGCAACAGCCCCATAAGGAGCTGCATTCTGTATAAATAAATAAGAAAAAAAAAACGATTCTGTGTGGCTTACTATTCATTATATAATGTAATGCAGCTGTTGGATCGTACGGCAGTTTTAATTACCCACGAGTAATGTAACGTCGAAGCCTCAGACCTATTAGACACGTTGCACACCTGATAGGTCCTGTATAGTACATATACCTTAACTGTGATGCGCGGTACCTATGCGATTGATCATCGCACTTCGCAAGGGCGATCGACTGAAGTGAATGCCTAAGACCTATAACGGCTGGAAGTTCCTCATAAACATTAACACACACACACACACACACACACACACACACACACACACACACACACACACACACACACACACACACACACACACACACACACACACACACACACACACACACACACACACACACACACACACACACACACACACACACACACACACACACACACACACACCTATGCACTTGTCCCAGTTAACTTGTGCAAAGGGTTAAAAAATAAATATTTGAGAGAGGCCAGGGAAACCAGTTGCTCACAGCTGCCAGGCATCTTGCGCATCGCATGCATTTTTTCGTTCGGAAATAATTATTGCGTTAATTAGAATAATTTTTATATATTAATTATAAGTATTGAATTTAGGCAATAAATGCGATTTGCAAAGTTGGAGAACACCTTCAGAAACCCCCATTCCATTTATTTGCGATCAAGGAAGTCGCACGTGTATCTGTTTTCCGAGCTGCAAAGAAAGCTCGCGAAATTTAAGAACAATCACGTCACAAGCGAATTCGCGGGATTGTGCTGCTCTCGACCGTGGATTGAGTAACAGAGATCCACTGCGGCCGTCAACTGACGGGATAAACCTGCGACGGCTGCAGCCCGCTCAGTCGTCTCGCCGCCCTCGCTGCAACTTGCACAGTCGATGGTTCACGCGGTCGCAGCTGATTTCATTTACTCAGGCCAAGGTTGAGAGCAGCGCAATCATGGCGCGCGAAAGTGCTAGTCACGTGATTGTTTTTGCATGTAGCGCACTTTCTTTGGAGCTCGGAAAGAAATACACGCGCGACTTTCTTTATCCCAAATAAATGGAATGGGGGTTTCTGAAGGTGTTCTCCAACTTTGCAAATCATAGTTATTTCTTAAATTCAATATTAAGAAAGTTCGAAAAATTAGCCTAAATAACCAATTATTTCAGAAACATAAATTGCCTGTGGTGCGCAAGACGGCTGGCTGCTGTATGCAAATGGCTTCCCTGGCCTTGGCACAAGTTAGCTGGTATATATGCACTAGCGTTAAAAGAAGTTTTGGGATAAATATTAAAATTTAAGAGAGCGGAACAAGCTGCGTAACACATGCATAAAACGAAAGGCAAGAGCCCCTAAAACCTGTTCGGTTTCTTCTAGTTTGCAACTGCATTTCACGTCATATTCGCTTCATTACAGCAAAAATAACGAATCCTCTCTGAGATGAAACATTATTGACATAAGAGCGCAGATTTTTTCGGTCCGTCCGTCGAAACCATAATTTATTAACTGTAAGTCTGCTCACGTATTCGGGACGAATCAATTATTCAACGTTGACGATTTAATGGCGACTACAGAACTCCGCCGTGCAGGCCCCGCGTAGGAGATGGCTCGGGTAGGCCCGCCCATGCGTTTGCCTCATTTCTTCGTGTTATTTTTCTTTTTCCAATCGAATAACTCGTTATTGCCATCGCCCTTCGATGCGAGGCCCGAGATCCGCTTTCGCGTTTCACTGGCAAGTGTGCGCATGCGCGCGCAGCGGTGATCAGGGTTGACATTTCGCGCGCCACGAAAAATTCCGCCCATCAGAGCACGCGAGGCCTCCTGCTCGGTGTGCCCGACGCGCTTTATGGGCGCGCACATGGTCCGCGCCCGTGAGGGATTTGCTTTAATTTCCTCCCCGAGTTGAAGCCAGGCTGCGAAGGCGCGATAACTAGCGCGAAGTTCCGCTCGCAGCGCGCCAGTATTTTTGGCGGGAGCAAGCAAGCGCCTGAACGAGCTGCTATGGAATGGCGCCATCGTCAGCTAACGGCGGCTTGCGGACCCAACCACCCGGGAGGGATTTTTCAGCCGCCGTGTTGAGGTCGATCTCTGGTCGGATTAGCTGGGGGCACGCCGTGCGCCACTCCCTTCCCCCCGTGGCCCCTTAAAGTGCGCTGAGGCCGCGGGCGCAAGTTACGCGTTGGAGCCCAGGCACCTCTCTCCGGGTCGACTTAATTAGAGCACTCCATTGGCAGCGTTATTTCCGGCCTAGCGGGAAACGCCCGTCAAATGAATGGGGCCGATCGTTTCCAGGCGAAATAGCTCTGTAATGAAAACAGCCAAGAAACGCCAGCCCTTGGCCACTCTCATTTCGCGCTTCGGCGATACTGACTGTCACTATTGCCAATGAGTGCCACCGTCCAATAACGTATACGTCACCTCTTGTGCCGCGCAGGTTCTAGGTTTTCTCACATAAAAAAAAAAAAAAAACAAAATCCAGCCTAACCAGGTGCACGATACTTGTTCTCGTTTCAGGGTTGACCAGTCGCGACCGCGATGGATGTCATGAAAGCAAAAACTTACGCAGATGCAGGCCATCTCACAACTGCCCTGGATTACTCGAGTCGGAAGGCAAATTGAAGGCTACCTTTCCGCAACCGCAGCAGGAAGAACGAAACGAGGGGGACGTCGCGCGTAATTTACTATTCTGCTGCAGGAGACTGAAGGTCGAAAACGTCCAGCATTTCCTCCCGATAATTAAGCCAGACGCAGAGCGACAGCGCCACGCATTTAGTCGTGAAAGCTCCGCGAAGAACCCGCGTCAAGATCACGGCCGGAAGGTATGAAAAATTCGTTAAGCACGAACGGCAGCGAGCGGCGCGGCCCTCCATCGCTCGTTTCGTTGGAACGCGAACGCAACCGCCAAGGCCACAAGATAGAATGACGCCGAAACGAAGTAAAATTTACTATTTGCCGCGCGTCTGCCTTTTTGCTCTCTCTTTTGACCCCCCCCCCCCCCCTTTTTTTTCCATGCTGGGACAAGCAAGAAAAAAAAGACTAAGACTGCCGCTCCTGTTCCGAACCCAGCGTGAAGCAGATTTCGCGCAGCTCGGTTTTCGCGCAATTTTCTGGCTCCGCAGAGGTGCACAACGCGGGAACTGCGCTGCTCGTAACGAGAGGCGTGAGAGCAGCGTGGTGCGCGCAAGCCGAGGCGCTTTCGCTCTCTCCGTACACGGAGGCAAACGTGCGGGTTCTCGCTCGCCATAGACAAGGCTTTATAGGGACATACTTGGCATAGTTTCGCCTTTCTTATACGTCCATCGATCAGGCGCTGGAAAGACCTTTCCAGACACCTCTCACGGCGGCGTCCGCACGTCCCTTCTTGCCCGGTCTTCGGCCTCACGTGTTCCATCACGCTGTCACGCGGTGGTTCTTTTTCTTCCCTCTCGGGCGCCGCGTACAGAAACCCGGTGCGTCAACAGCGCAGCTAACGCACGCACAACGCACCGCGGACGAGCAAACGGATAAATTTAAAAATCCCCTCAAGGTTTTCGGAGACGCCAGGGAACAGAAAACAGGGCGCGTGATGTTGAGAAAGCGTCTCGCCACCAACCGCGGCGAGTATATGGAAACGAAAAAGAGAGTATACTCCGGTATACAAAGGCTCTCTGACCCTGCCTCTCTGTCTTTCAGGACTAACCTGATATGCATTTGCGGGTTCACACGGCACGCGTCTTTTTCGGTGCTTTTCGGCCCCGCTAGATGGGGCTCTCCCGCCGTGCACTTTTTTTTTTTTTTTTTTTCTTCTAGCGAGCAGAGAGCTTCGCGGGATCGTTAGTAAGAGACACTGGATATAGGTGGCCGCGATGGAAGAAAGGAGAAAATTTTGAACAACTCGCAGCCAGGACCCAGAGACAAGGCGGGGGAAAACGGAGCGAAACCGCGGCCCGCGACTCGATACGGAGATCCTGGAGCTGCCCCGTTTGCTTTCACCTGGCTGCGAGCAACAGCGTATCGACGTATCGCGTGCACGCGTACGTTTCGTTCGCATGTCCGCAGTCATCAAATTCCCTCGGTTCGGCACGCTGCAAGCGTGAAACGGAAAGACGAGCACGAAAGGAAGCAAGAAAGAAGGGAAATAACCAGGCACAAAGAGAAAGGAAAGAAAGGCGCTGCAAAAAAAAAAAAAAAAAAAAAAAAGGAAAAGGTGGTGAATGAAACAGAAACGCGACACTGCCTGGTGGTGAGGCGCATTCATCACGTAGCGTGCTAACATATATCTTTCTGTTTGTCGGTCTGGCCTCAACAAAGGAAAGAAAGCAGATGCCATCCTGTCCCATTCCAAGTACCGAACAAAGAAGTTTCTCCGTCCCGTCTGAAGAACCGTAGGCTCTTCTTGCATCCTCAGTAGTTCTTAACAAATTTCAACCATAAGGTAAAAACTGCGGTAATAAAAAGTACCTTTTCCTTCTTTAATATCGATTTTTCTTTTTCTTTTCATCCGACGCCTGTGACAGCGCTGGCGACGAAAAAGAAAAAAAAAGAACCTTTAACTATCTGAATGGCGAAATTCAATTTTAATTGAATTCACGCTTTGGAGACGGTGGGAAAGTGGTCCTATATGAGGGTGCCAACTAAAAAGCGCGCCTGCTCATGTGACCTCCGAGAATCAGTGCGGGTAGCAGAGCTTTCTTAAACATCACACTCATATTCTTTTACCGTTGGTACAGATTGCGCTATATGTGCTACAGTTAGGACGAGCCGGTGGAGATTTCTTCTTTTTTTGATGGAGAGAGGTGAGCGCAAACAAAATACCAACGACGGAGAAGGCACAACAAAGCATATGCGCGCTTATGGCAGTCCCATCTCCATTTCCTGTTTCCATTAAAAAAAGAAGTTGCGTACATCGTTACGCTACATCCTCCAGAAGCAATTCAATTAAATAATGCATTTCGTGCGACTTAGAGCCATTTGGAGAGAGTAATACTGGCCCCCTTCTTAACTACATGAGTGGGATGTCGCTAGGAAGAGAACGTAATGACGCCTAGCCGTATCTGCTCGTGCGTAATGTTCGCGCATTCAACGATCGCAGAATGAAAAAAAAAAAAAAAAAAAAAAAGAAAAAGAAAAAGCTAACGCACTTACTACGGGCTCTTCGCGTAGTAGAAAATAAAAATTGAAATCCCCGCATTTTGGGCGACGCACGAAGCCTCCGCAATCTATTTCCTCACATCATTTGCCTGAGACTTAACTTCTTCCGCCCTTTGTCGATGTATAGGCTGCCGTGCAAAGAGCTAGGCGACATCAGATGTGCCACGGGTTACTTCCAAACATCGCTGGCGATTTCGTGGTTGGGCAAGGTGGGCAGTGCAGACTCCTGAAATTGCCATAAGAGAGGAAGAACATCCCAATATTTCCCTGGTCAACCAGAGCGTATCTTGGACGACCAGCAGCAGTCGTGGCTTTATTGATGCGTGCGTGCGCACTGTCGAACGGAGGTGAAGTCATAACGGTGTGACGGGGGCACTGGGCCGCTTACGACGTTCTCTGGCGCGGAACCTGGACGTCGCCCATAAAACACGCTGCGGCGGCTAGATGTGCGCTCGAGCCCTTCCCCGTTCCCGGAGAAAACTTTACGGCGTGTTTAGCCGTGCAAACAGCGAACGCCGGACCAGAGTCGCGGGCACGACGTCTTGCGTGCCACGTACTAAGACTTCTTCGTCTCGGAGGAAGAAAGGTGAACAGAGCTGCGGAAAGAACAAGGCATCTCCCTGCTGATGTTTACGACAGCAGAAAAAAAAAAAAAAAAAAAAAAACGAAGAAGAAGAAGCCGCTGCCGCCAAAGGCGCCATTACTCATTTGGGGAAACGTAAGTTCATTATAGCCACCGGAGTGGTTCATTCAACTCGTGAGTTGCACAAGAAGCGGTTACTGCAGCGCTGTTGCTGGCTTCTTTTCGCATGGAAGGCCGACCGTTTCTGTGTCAAGCCTGTGCAGGACACGCAGTCTATCGCAGCTGCTGTTTTCGATGTCGAACGCTACGTAAGAAAACGTTTTCTCCCTTTTTTCCTCTCCATTCCGATTACTTTTTTTTTTTCCCCCAGCTCCTGTTTCCAGGGTAAAGAGGGACAAAAATAAGGAGTACGCAGGAAAACACAGATAAACAGTACGTAATACGCTTCATGCCGTTTTCCCGCAGCCCTCAACACCAGAATAACGTCAGTATATGCAGGCGTGTACATATTCTTGGCGTCATACAATGGACTGAGCTCGAAGTGTCGGTGATTTTGCATTGCCATCCCGCAGTCTGGTCTTGTCTAAATATGGATCCGTTTAATTTCGATAAAAATGTACGTGCACACTTTCGCTTTTTTTTTTCTTTCTTCTTTTTTTTGTGTGTGTGTGTGGGGGGGGGGGGGGGGGGGTCATCCACTTTTGTTTCATCCAGAGCCCCCTGTGATTCAGACAAAATTTAATACTTACGTTCTTAACACGGTCTTTTAAGTGTCCCGAGCTTTCACCTCTCGCCCAACCGCTGTTCGAGAAAATACAGATCAATAATCGCGCCGCCTATAGGTGTCGCATCCTAGGAATAAAAGTAAGCAGATAATCCCGGCAGAAAAATTTGCGTCAGTCCGTTCACAGGGAAACCGATGAAAGGTGCTGTGAACTCAGCGCTAATGTTTGCACAGCGCGTCTGCACCAAAGAGACAAAGTAGAGCAGACGCACCTCGAGAGCCGCATATCAGTTTTTGTTTTGCGGGCGTGTACCTTCTGTCAAAATATGCAAAAAGGGCAGACAGACAAATTACGTCCGGCAATCGCTGGCAACGGCTGCAGACGGCGCCGTGCTGTTCGATTCCAAAAACACTGGACATTCCTAATTAAGTCTACACGCCACTCGCTCTTTCACCTGTACAACGAAGACAATTTATTTCATTTACATTACCGCGAGCAGCAAAAAGTGAGCAAAAGAAGGAAACGTTATTTGCTATACTATACCAGGTGTCTCGGGAAGGCCATCGCTGATTTGTAAAATATATTTTAAAGAGGTCACCGAGCAAAACGACCCTTGCGTGACGAGTTATACTATTTCTCAATGATTAGTAACCGCCTTTCAGAGTGCTTGCACCTGAGCGTTCGAAATCACTGATGGTCACATATATACTGCAAATCCCCGGTGGTACTGCAATTCGCAATCTGGGTGAAATGCCGGCAAAAAAAAAAAAACACGCAAGAAAAGACGAGGAAAAAAAAAGGGGGGCGAACCGGGTGGCGTACGAGGGAGTGCGCTCGAAAAGAGCAGGGAATCACCCACTACTACAGCCGGCTCAGTTTGTTGCGCTCGTCGATCATCTTTTCGATTTCCCCGAGCTAAGACACCCGAGTTCAACGAGCTATGGGCGCGCGCGTTGCCCCTTATGATGAACAGCGAGGGGAGAGGAGCCGAGTCTCGTTTTCTTTTTTTTTTTTTTCTTTTTTTTTTTTCCCCTTTTTCGGTGTAGAGCAACCAATCGCAACGACTGGGGTGCGGCATCGCATAAATGGATGTCCGCGTGGCGCCCGATCGTCGACGTCAGTGGCAGGAAATTGCGTTCTTATAGCAGTAATATATACGTGCTGCCGTGACGGTCTGAAATTTGTTCTTTCCACAGTTTATCGCGCATAAATTAAGTACATTACCCTGATTGAATTTCCTGATGACTTTTTAAATCTGAAATGGTAGCTACCGCAAAATGTAAGAACATATTAGAGAGAGCAACGTAATTTGCGCAGTCATTGCGATTGAGGTCGCACCTTATATGGTTTGCTTTACTGTCCGCTTTGGTGAGTAGCCCCGGCTGCTGAAGGGAAAATCTAATTCCCCTAATTCGCGTGTTCTCCTCTCCATGTCTGTTAGGCACTTCTTAAGATAAACCATAGCTGCCTGCATTGAACTTAGACTCCATTTGTACTAGATGGGCTAGGGGGTTTGTTCAGCCAGCGTTGTCACTATATTTATACACTCCAAATGAATTTGACTCGTCGTTGCCCGATGTGTATAGAGGCGCATTGCAAAGCTTTTCTTTTTATGCCTCCTACCGTTCCTGGCAAAAAGTAGTTACCTGTCTACTTGTGCCTATTCGTTCATGCACTCATATTTATATTACTTAGTTATTAATAGCGAAACCTTCAATAATGGCGACCTTCCCGCTCCTCTGCCTTTCACAACTCTTGAGAAAATAATTGCGCCTTGAAAATTCTAAAAAAGAAAAGGCATATCACTACGGCCGGCTACATATTTCTAATTACAATTGCAGGCGCCTGCCTCTAACAGGTAAAAAATTAATGATCGCAAATTAGTTAATCGCATTACTATTTAGCAGCCTCTTATGTCTTTATGTCTATGAACGTTGCTGTATCATTGCGCCGCAAAATCCATATTTATGCCTCAAAAAGCCTCTTTCTGAAAGATAATGGCGAGTTTCTTTAAAACGGCGGATCAAAGTGCAAACTGACGCTTGTAAGCACCAGGAATTACTTCCCCTCTTTACTAAGTAGGAAGTTAATCTGACGTCCACATCAGTGTCATGTATACAGCCGTTAGAGAACAACGAAACATTTCTTGCGAGAACGCGTTTTGTGCCTGGCCAGTGGCTTTATGGTGCTGCTTCATGATTGGATCATCGTCTGGTTACTGGCAACGATGGGCCAGTTGTTGTACGAAGTAATTACGGAATGATCCTTTCAGTCAGGATCTTTTTTTTTTACATCTTGTGCACGCACTATTCGTGACCGTTCGGCACCTTTCCGTCGGCGACACATTTTGCCAGCGCCCGCAGACCAGTAAATCAAGCATCGCTCTACACGGAGATAAGCATACAGAAAAGCATGCAGGGTGCGCGCGAAGGTGGCAGGAGTGGTGGCCGCATGTTTCCCATGTTCTGGTTTGCTCGGGCATTTTTCGAGAGAACGATTACTGAGCGCGACCTTTTGTAATAAAAACAGCCCTCTTTAGTGCGTTGTTTGCTCCCGCGCACGGGCATAAGAAGCGGTGTGCACATGTTTGTATGGTGTGGGTGCCCAAACATGCCCGCTGGAACTCGATGGGGTTAGCGAGCTGTCGCTGGAGAGCAGCGGAGGCAGAACATCGGCTACAGAAAAATGCAACGCCACGGCAAAGACTACCATCCGATCCGGACATGCATGGCCTCTAGGGGTGGCGGCCTTACCGGAGAGCGGTGGTCGCCTGCGAAACGGTCAGTTTCCAGGAACCAAATGCAGACAGGGAGAACGGAGCATGCGCTTTGCCATGTAGCGGCCGTATACACTCTGACGATAAGGCTGATATGTGCATAGCGTAAATAAATTAAGTAGTCTTTCATTAAGGATTTGTTTCCCGATGTCAGGGTAAACAGAGACACGTGATGAGAGAGATGAGAAGAAAGCTCATTGGAATACGCGGACCAGCTTTCTTTGCCGTTCATTAATGAAGACAATACAGGATAATTGTGAGGAGCCGTACCTGACATGGCGCAAATTCGCTGCATAAAATGCACGAAGATTCTAACTTTAAGGAATTGTGCTACGTTCTGCGCATGTATGTCTGTTGCACTGTTTGTCAACACAAAACGTGCGGTCTTCAGCGGACCAAACTGCACATACGTACTTTCGCCCCATACAGCTAGAAAATAAACGGTACGAATAGCGCGCCCGCTACCTTCGCTGTCGGTAGACTCAACTCAAACACTCCTTTCTTGCAAAAGAGGCTGTACCGTTCTCATCGACTGTGGCAGGTGCAAACTGAAAGTGCGCAACGCTTTATTACATTTATGACAACAAGGAATAATCTTGGTTGCTTCCCTATTATGCATACAAAAATTAATGCATAGATATATAACGAACACGAGCGCCTTTTTATTTCGATTAACACTGCGGGGGTCTCACCGCACGACTGCTCAAGGGGTGCATAGAGAAGCGAACACACTGCCGGGGTTCGCTAAGCGATCGCAGCCGACTCGCGCTCAGTTGTACGAGACCCAGTTTTGCTACTTTCACTGCTGGCATTGATTGGCCTCTGGCTCGGTCGAACTTGCCGCCCTGCGGTGAACTGCAAGACTAACAGAAGGCTGGCTTGCGCATATCGAGAGGTTTCCGCGGCCTGTCTTTTTTACTGCCGATCCCCAGCCGGAAACAGCGGAACGAGTCATTTCCTCGTTCCGGTGTGCAGAGCCAATTTGAGCAGCATGCCGAGAGAAAATGTTGCATCTTACTACGAGGCGGAGATTTGCGGTCTAACCCTTATTGATGGTTTCGTTCAACTGGTGAGGCTGTGCAGTGCTTCATCGCAATTAATTGAAGTCGTCGCGATTGACATCACAACTGCTTCGACGGAACACGAAATTGGTCGCAAAATTCAATAACGAGTAAAAATCTTCACTTGCCGGTCAAAGTGGTCGACCCCACCACGCGATGTACTTTATTTGACGTGAACGTGCTAGCGAAGGCGACACTATGCACTATGATGACTGAAGGGGCGCTCGCATAATAAATAAGCAAAATTCATTGCGTGCATCAAGGGAGAGGAAGTAAAATGCAAATTAAAAGGTGGCGGATAAAGCCAGCGAGGACTCCACTGCGTCTCTGGCGCCCATTGTTTCTGCCTGAATGAATGAGGGGTTATCAGGCGGTTCTGTCCTGGTTATTGTCCCGGCAATTGTACTAGTATACCCGAGCAGTACCTCCTCGTTCTGCAGCGACGACCCCATATTCCCCTATCACGACAATGTCCTTCGCGAAGCCTTTCTCCCGTCTCTCGCCGTTAAGGCTGCTGAAATGACTTCACGGACACGGGGACTGTTCAAGCGAGCAGATTTTCATCATATATCTTACCCAACGCCTGCGTGTTATACAGCCTCGAGAAATAAAAGTATTAAAGGCATTACAGAGCAGTAACACATTGAAATTACGGCGCTTAGTGTACCTCCGATTCCATGTTCTTCAATTTTTATACGCGCGCACAACAAAAACAGCAATCTTGCAGTAATTTTCGTTTTGGGTGTCAGAAGCAGCACTGGCTAGGCAAGGATAATCAATGTACTCGCATGCGGTGGTTTTCGCGCGAGAACAAAGAAACGGTCCGAAACATCACGAAGACAACGAAAGCCCCAAGCAACCTATTAAAGGCTCAGTTCAATTTAGTCGTAGTACGTTCCTTCTATCCACGTACCCCGTGCACCTATTTACTAGTCAAAGGTTACCCCATTTCTGCCTAAGTGTTGCCATCCGGGTAGAGGCTCGCATGTAGCCGCAGATTCGCAACCGAATAACGCATTCCGTCTTGTGCCACCCCGGGGGCAGACGTTTTAACACGCGCCGCACAAGAGCCCAGCGCGTGATGCTACCCTACATTACCCCCCCCCCCCCCCCCGCCCCCCCCCTTACAGTCCTTAGCTCTTCGTAAGAGCAGCCTCACAGAAGCCTTTCAAGGGCCCTGTGCCCCACCCCCCGGACAGCAGCTCACAGTGACAAGATTTTCGACACTTGGTGACTTGGCTTCGACTGATAGAATGCGTGTTTCGCGAGCAGGGCGGCGCAATGCGGCTAGCACTTTCGCAACAGCTTTAATATGAGCACAGAGTCTAAGCCAGCGGGCAGTTGGAACAAGGCGGCCGTGCACGAAAGCTCGCCTGGCTTTACCGTTCTATAGCAGCGACGTCCTCGGACAATACATACTACAGAAATGCAACGCGAAAGAGTGCCAACTCGAAGTGAAGTATTAAGCTTCTAGTTTGCTTGAAACTCTTAGTATAGGATCCAGTACGTTCGCGTAACTCCTTAAAACTGACTATACTTCGCGTACCTTTAATCGCTTATCGTAATGCATACGGCGGTACCGTGTGAAGGTGAAGATAGACCGAGAAAACGGCGCTGTGACTTCTGACCAGCGACTGCGAACTCGACACATCTTGTTTAGTTATCAGCACTGCGAGCCTAGCTTTGCGACGTCCGACGAATGCGCCTCCGAGACAAAATCAGCAGTTCTCGAGAGTCGCACGAGGCCAGGTCAAGACACCGAGTCTTATCCATGAGCATTCTCAGCATGAGAATGCACCATGAAATGATACCACGTCAGGGGGAGATGCTCAGGGTAGACAGTAACAACAATTAAGGTCGCGATATCTCCGGGGCTGGCAATACTCTGCTTTGTGGCTAAAACAAAAAAAAACAACCAGGGATAAAACTTGATGGCTCTTAAAGCACACGGTTCCACGTTGCCGTGACGTCAATCACGCCGTCCCGCTGTTATACTGAGCGTTCTTGACAAAGAGAACAATAAGAACAAAAGGCGAGGATGAGGAAAGCGCAAGACAATGGAACGTGTGTCTTATCAACACCATAAACGTGTTCGCGTTTACAAGAATTCATCAGCACATACACAATACCGCGTAACGTGCTGAGCGTATTTTTATAATTTAAGCTCCGTAACCTTGACAACCCTGCACGAGCACATCAATATTGCAGCAGTGTGTTTACTAATAGCTCTGCTAACGCCACGCAAATGAACTTGTACCTGCGGCATGCAGGTTTACTTGCCGAATTATAATGCTGAAAAGTGTTAACACGAATGCGCCAAGGACAATTTGTCATTTTGGCTTTCATTTCATCTCGCTGTTTACCTGTCATCGCTGGATGCAATTCCCCTTGCCCTCGCTAGACTTGTAACAGGCGCGGCTTTCCAATTCAGTGTCTGCCCCCTACAGCCATTCGGGAAGCCGTGGTGGTGGTGCAAACGTTTTGCCCTCGCACATTAGTGTTGAAGGCAAAAAGGCCGTTGATGACCTTCATAAGCCCCGCCGTGCCCATTTATGATTCTGTGTCTGAGACTATGCGCGAATTTTGATTCTTTTCCATTCAACAGAATATTATTCGGACCCCCGAGAGTCTGACGTCTAGGCGGGGTCTTTTTCGCAGCCCGAGTACACCCTTTTGTTCTGCCTACGAGTGGGATGCGCGTGTGGACCGCCGACCGTTTACAACGTCCCCGCGGTGCGTTGTTGCCGCCTCCAATCAGAGAGGGAGGCGTTCTTGCTGCTATACTTCGATGCTTTGCCGTCCCGTACTCGCCTCTTCCCTCATTTCGATCCCACACTGCGGAGTGCGGTCGAGGTGGTCCCGTCTAGGAGACAATTACCGCGTTGTGCTTTCTATCCCCCCCCCCCCCCCACCTCCTGACACACACACACAGTCCACGTCAGCTAATAATAATATCCAGCTCAATTACTAGCCGCCGTAACATTGCGCGCGTGCGGCCACAGAGTGGTGCTTTTCGGATGAAGTGGGTAAAATGCATCGATAGCGGCGGCTCCCATCGAGGCACCCTACAAGTGGGAGATAGTGAGGAAAACTTAAAAACAGGGGGCAAAGCAAAGCTGCCAGAGTAAAGCAAACTCGTAGAGGTCGACGCTACGCAGCTGTAGCGTTAACAGTCCATGCTGTCTAGGATTCTTGAAACTTTAATTAATTACGTCACGATAACAAATTAACAGATAAACGGATTTCGCTCACAAGTGTTCACCGTCGACCTCGTTGGGGCGCCGTAGTGAAGGGGCTTACGATATTGGCTTGAGCGGCTCTGCAGTCTACTCCGCCGTCAGTGCTTTCTGTCAGCGACCCGACTATGAGTTTCTGCACTCTTTTTGGGTGATAGTTTGTTCATTCTTCTTTCGTAAATAATGCTCAAAATCTGGAATGGCAATCGATACTTTTCTCGTTTTCTGCCCAGGGCCAGTTCCCGGGTTAAACCCGGGCCACGACGTAGCATTTCGACGGGGGCAGAATACAAAAACGCGCGTCTACTGAAATGTCGGCGCACGCTGAAGAACCCCACCAGTGGCATGAATTAATCAGGGGCTTCACGGCGATTCGAAAAACTGGTAAGCAACCGAGAATAATTTTCGCTTTTCTTCCCGTACGTGTGCGCTCTCGTCAGCGCCACGAATCGAACTCATTGCTGGGCTATATAGGTAACCGGTTTACACAACACAAAAGTAGCGCGAGAGAGGAGCCCCTGGTGGCGTGTTTCCTTCTCGCTCTCGTCTTGAGGTGCGCAAGCGTAATACCGCGATGCAGCATTAAATTCCCCATCTACGTAAGCTCAAGTCACGTATGTATCCGGCTGCAAGGAGAAACTATACAAAACGGGCTCTAAGTATCTCAGCAGAAGGAAGAGCTCGAAGCCGAGCTCACCCTCCCTCCGAGCTCACAATCCCTCTATCAACCAAGCTAGCCAAGACGACTGGCAGGCTGAATTAACAAGTCGAAGGAATAAACGACGTTAGTGTCCTCGCTCACTTTTTAGAAAATTGAAGTTTTCTTCATCAAACAATGTTTCGAAAATCTGGATGGCTTTCCTTCGTAGCGGCGCGGTTACGCTCTGACAGACTTCAACTGTAATTATTCCGTTGCGTGTAATCCACCCCCTATACAGAGTATTCCTCTATACAAGGGGACCGACGCGCGTTCATTTGTCTTTCTGATATGCTCTATTCCGCGGGCTGGATTGTTCTATAGCCCGCCGAACAGGCTCCGAGATCCACGCAAGTCACATTTCTCGACTTTGCATGGGGTTTTAAACAATGTCGATTACGATTATCCCTGTCGTAACTTCGACCGCGGGTAGCTCTTTAATGTGCGCTGAAATTTCGGTACGTGAGTGTATTGCAATTTCTACGCTTCCGCCCTCTTCCAAGTGCTGCCGCTATCTGCGTTGAAAGCATTATCAACGGCACACCTTTACTTTTCATGCGATAGGGAAACGCACATTCAAGCGAGGAGGTATGCAAAGCAACTGCATGCACGCGTTGCGTGCAAGACACGTGTCAGACGCAATACGTGGTCGGACAGCGCTCGAGAGCCGCCTCTATTTTAATCACCAAGCGGTAGCTCGAGTGCGCTTCCACGCACTGGGTGAATGACAAGACATCAACGTGATTTAAGTGGTCAGCATACGAACCACTTTCCGCAAGCCTCTTCTCGATCAGCAGGCGTACGAAGCAACTCTCCCTGTGGGGATGCTTGAAATTAAACTATGAAATCGTGAATGCTTGCCATACTGGCTTGAGGAAGCAGACCGCGCTTTAATACAGTCAAAACTCGATTTAACAAAGATATCCCAATCTCCCTTCATACGCCCATATGGTGCATTGCGCTATCTTCCCCGATTCAACGAACTTTTTGTCTAAAAAGGAAAGTCAAAAAGCATTTGACCTATATTGTAGAAAACGCTCCCCAAAAAATGTATTGACTGCGAGCCAACGGTAACATCGTAGAGCAACTTCATCCCGCTTTTGCGAAACTTCGCGGCGCTAAACGGGAGTTATATTGATTTGAATTCCCGATATTTCGCTAGCGGTAAAAAGCCTGCCCGTCGACCCGGTGTCGGCAGCGGTGCTGCATGCGACGCCGGATCTGCTGCGTCTGTCTGCTGGAACACACGAAAAATCCGTGCAGTTTTTGCTTACAAACTGCAAGCAAGAAAATATCAGCGACCTATTTGCGGGGAAAGAAATTAGTAGTCCTCTGGAATCCTTCTTGCTGAGGTAAAATTCTCGTTGCTTCTTTTCACACGCGCTATATCGTTGTCGGTCGTTTACGCGAGCCGCAAGTTCATTGCAGCACCGTAGCACAATGGGCAAGTTGGTATTGCATTTCTATATGACGTAACTGTACAACTTCCCTGGTTCTTCGTTGAAGTTGCGCTATTACGTCGCTTCAAAACGCGATTTAATTTTCATCGCATTTACGCTTCTCAAATAGGAGACCGCTGTACTTCCTTGATGCCCCTACCCCATATAATAATCGACTGTATTGAATTAAGTCTCCGAGAAATGCCTTCCGGGATTTAACGAGGTTTCCGATTTAGCGAAATAATTCGCGGCTCCCCTCGACTGCGTTAAATCGAGTCTTAACTGATTCGTTAGCTAACAACACAAACGCCCTCGCACGGTTATAATTTTTATATGCAACTTTCCCATCAGTCAGTCGAATGACGGCAGTATTCATAGTGGTTTCACCGCGCTAACACATAGAACGAAAATAAAGACAACACCACGGGGCGCGAGTCTATTTTCGTTCTATGTGTTAGCGCGGTGAAACCACTGAATAACCAACTAGGCCCAATTCTCGCCAATACTGCAGTATTGACTTCAGTGGACCTCCCGTCAGAGACGTAACGATGTCGGCTGGCTTTGACAAACTACACGTACAATGACGAGCACGTATAGAGCGGTCGGCCGAAAGGCACCTGATTCGGCCCGGTTGGTATGGTACTTCAGGCGTTTGGTTAAGCTGCCACTGGGTTCCTTCGGTCGCTCGGTCTATTTTCTTCAGCGGGCATATGAATACCCAACTGACTGATTTGGGCGAAAGGCAATTAGGCAGGCGCTTCGCAGGGTGGCCCTGCATGTACAGTCGCGGCTGCTTTGATGTGCTAACAAGATGCGGCATCAACTCGATGGCTACATCGGAACACAAACCATGGCACAAAAGTCTACCAGGTGCAAGAAAGGGAGCAAGAAGAGCGTGCCAAGTCATGCTAAGGAAAATGAAAGAAGTATCAGTATACAAAAAAAAAAAAAAAAAGCGGCACAGGGACACAAAATAAAATACGGAGGAACTGCATAATTACTGAGGAGGGGAGAGAATAGAGCTTTACAACATCGCTCCAGTGATCGAAGGCGAGTGCACTTATCGCTAACTTTTCTTCGTACGTCGATATGCGTTCTCGCCAGACTGGTTTGTCTTCTGGTGAAATAACGAATGGGTCCATTCTAAACCAACAACATGACGTGGCGGCACTCCTGTCACATCACCCCCCCCCCCCCCCCCCCCCCCCAGGAGTAATTTCCAGATGTTCAGTTGTTCTTTTCATTCAACTCTTCGACTTTGACTTCACTGCGAGCGTCGAAGTCATAATTAAGACAGACAGATTGGTCTCCTACTCTCATAGCCGGTGTGGAAGGTATTTTCGCTTCTTTATTCGAGCGAAGTTGACGGGAGACAGTTGCAGCTTGGGCGTATGGGTTATACACAGACAAATTTTGATGTATAAGCAACGTTATTTTTTTTATCCAGATCTGCAACGGATGTCTACAGTGGACACCAGAAAAAAAAAATACAGAAATAGTAGAACAGAAAGGCTAAGCGATTCCTAGTAAGGCTACCCTACACGTGGGGTAGGGAACATGGGAAGAAAGAGCGCCAAGGAAAGGAGTCTGTCACATGTCCAGAGATCTATAGTAAGAGGGTAGAGAGCGTACACTTAAAGTCTAGAAGTCAACCCCGAGTGCTTTAAAAACTTAAAGAGCGCCTTCAATGCTTTCGTTTCTGATGTCGTCCAAGGGCCCAGAATCTTAGCATCTCTGTAAGAGGGCAAGAGTCTAAGCGACAATGGACACAAGTTTGCTGAAAGCGACCGCGCTTGTGGCCCAGTAAACTGTTCGAGGGACATTTCTGGGCTCGTCGTGTTTTTGACCGCACTTGCAGGTCCAGCTATGTCGCACCTTAAAATGCTCCGACAACGCATATCTGATGTCCCTTCCGTTCTTTTTACTGCCTTATTTCGCAAACAATCGAACTCGCTAGTCCGGGACCCGTGACCAAAGAACAGCTCTCCGCGCAGAAGGCATTCGGAAAGCTCTGCGTGACTGGAGTAACCGAACGTGGTGCTGTGCCTACCAACGTCACTGAAGTCTTCATATCCACGCGGCAGCAACAAAAGCTTTCGCAAGCGTTTCACACAGAGCGGAAATCCATCTGCGCGAAGCGCCTGCATTCGGCTCTTCCCGGCACAGCTGCTAAACTCTGTGGTTATTTTGGAAAGGAGAGTTAGGAGCACAACGGTGGGCGCCTGCTGGGAGCGGCTGAAAAAGAGCGCCGCTCGCGGCTGGTCACGCGCTTCGGCACTGCTTTGTTTCGCGTTCCGTTTCCTTTATTTGCTGCCGCGGCGGTGCCCACCCCATGAGTCGCAGCGGCAAAAACGGGCGGCTACTCTTTGCCTTTTTCGGTTACAAAGGTTGCCATTAAGGCGCGACAGAAAAGGAAACGTACGCGCTTCAACAAAAGATGGCATACTGCCGGCACTGGAGCGCGCAGAGCTCCAACACGCCGGCGCTGCTACGCCGCGTTCACAGTAGCCGGTCGCCTTAGTGGACACCCTGGGGAGAAGTCGCACGCTGCTTAATTTCGGAAAAGAGCGGGATGATACTGCGCGTCTCAATGTTCAGCTTCTTGTTCGATACACTAGAAACACTTCTCAACGCCGAGCAACTAAACGTGCCCAAGTGCGCTGACACAATGAGCGAGGACCGTTAATTTTGATGGCACACAGAAACAGTGCGGCAAGACAAAAGCCTTCACGAAAGTCCCTGGGGGGCGGAGGCTTAACTCGACTTTGCGCACGCCAGTGTACCTGTTTCAAAACAGTATATCTTCAGAGGCGAGTCCAGGCGTGCAAATAGAGTATCTTGAAAATCTCGAACAGGGGCGTTACTACAGACCGCGCACAATAGACGCTATCCCTGCAAAAATTGAACCGCGCGCCGGAAATAGGTTAAAGGTATTGCGCGAATAAGCGTCAGGGCGCGCGAAATACGAATCTTACAGGCACACAAAGAGGAAAAAAGCTCTGAGCCGATAATAGAAGTTATCCAATAATAAAAAAAGAGAAAAAAATCAGGTTGGTATGGCAGCAAACAGTGTCGGCGCGACAGACGAGCGAGTGTTGCTCAGGGAGGCGTTTTAGCCGAAGCGGCTTGTCTGGCGAAGTCCTCCCGTCGGCTGTGTTGACATCTGAGCCGACGAACATCCAGACAAAAGGGCGACGGCACAGGCGCTGCGCGTAATCGCCGCGTGACGCGCGTCAGCGCACGGGTTGGGGGGGAGGAACCGAAGGCCGCGCTCCGGCACACTGAACGGAAGAAGGCACCGCCGTTGCACAGAGCTCATCCACCCCACACAACAATGCACAATGCGAGACAACCGAAGAAAAACGTGGGCGAAATGCCTGCGCTGCAGCCCCTTTCTACACAAAAAAACCTGTTCCTGTCAGGCTGCGCTGTGAATTTTAAAACTTCGCAATTCGCATCTGCAGAATGACAAAACAACGAGTGTCACTTCTGACTGGGTGAGAAGAGAATGCAATAAAAAAAAGTAATCAGAAGAACGAGAAGGCAGGATAAAGGTTGGTAACATGAAAGGACAGCGAGCGAACAAGTCTAGACTCGAAGCGGGATTTTAGAGTTGGCATATGCATGGAGAAAATGGAACACAACGTAAAAAGAAGAAAAAAAAAAGGGAAAAGAAACAGCGCTTTCACCGCTCGCAATGGGATTTGGCTTGTTTGGCAGGTAGTTCGAGGAGGGAAAAACGCTCGGGCGTTACTGTAACGGCCTTTGTGCCTTTACCTCCCCGTACTCTAGGTGAAGAAGAGAAATTTGAAAGACACCTACCTTCCCCACTATTTCGACGCTTGTTCTGACGCCGGCTTATTGGTAAAGAAGTGATCACCGTTGCAGAGTCCACAGATACGTTCTGGTCGCGCTGCCGAAGGCGCTAGCGAAGACAACGACGATGTCCGTGGGCGCGGCACAGCACAGAGATCGCCTGTTTCTTCGGGCAAAGGTGCGGGTTGCCGGTCACTTTCAGTCACAAATTGGCTTTCAAGATTTCTCCTCCCACACGAAATAGCGACGAGCGTGACTACGTAGAAGTTCCGTTCAGCGGCGAATGCGAACGAAGCATGCCGACGTTGTCTACTGCAGTTTGTGTGCACGCTGTCTGACGCCGACTTGCTCTCACGTCGAGCGGGCCCGTCCAACGGCGAGACTCTCTGGGCGCGCAGCACAACGCGTCCGTGCCCTCACCGGCAGTGGTCGAAGCCAGAACTGAGCGGCGCGGGGAAAACGGCATTCGGTCGGCGCGCTCTCTAGGCCTCGGAGGGGAGGGAGCACCCGAGAGCGACAGAAGGAAGGAGGGTCGCGCGAGGAAGAAAGGCCGGGTTGGCTGCTGCTGCGCGCTCCTCCGCGCGTCGCAAAGTGGAGAGCGAAAAGCGGGCCTGTTCGATGCCGTTGGGGTGCAATATTTCGCGCTTTGCTTCCTGCCTCCGCTCAGGGGTAAGAAACAACGCCGGCTGTCTCTCCGTTACACAACAAGCACCGGTTTCTGAGGTGGCGCCGTTATTTTGGTTCTCTATGGGGCAGTCCGCGAAAGGAGAAAACCGGGTGCGTGGACGCGCCGCGCAGCCGCTTTTGCTTTTCAATGGAAGGGTTTAAAGGCGTTATTTGGCACGTAAATCAGCCTTAACTGTAAAGTAGAAAAATTATTCTGATCTTAGTGCCAGTGCTCGAGCACTTATTTACGAACACCTAGGCACGCTCACAGATCTTAGTAAATTTTTTTCGATCTTCCTATAGGAGGTACACTAGTAAGGTACTACTACTGGAGTAGTCCAGATGAAGGAGACGATGTGTGCAGTAAAATTACAGCTCATAAAAATAAACGAGAACTTCGGAGATTTACCTCAGTCATAACTGTTTGTAAACAAAATCGTGTCGTCAGAGGCGGAAGGAAGCATAGTGAATTATTTTATTAAATTGATATGAAAAGGCAAGAAAACATTTTTTTTTTTTTTTTGCCAACCGCGGCATCTGCTCTCCATCGCGGAAGCACCTGAGCTGCAGTCGCAGAAATTAGTGAAATCGAGTGTGAGTAATATAATATTTATTTTTAACATAGTTGTCACAATAAAGCCTATACATGTGCAGAACGCCGGCCCGCGATAGTCTTAGCAAAGAACCGTTCATCACTGAGGGCGGACGTTAACACTTCGTAAAAGAACCTGGCAGATCCACTCCTCGCCTGTCCCTGACGCAACCTCATTTTTTATGCCAACGTGAACCAACTGCGATGGTTTCATCAAGAAATGTCATGACAAAAGCATCTCAGCTCCATTGGTGTGGCAAGAAATATTTTGCAGGGGCTGTTATACGCCCCAGTCGAAAAAAAAAAAAAAAAAGGATGGAAAGAAGAAGCGAGGTATTGGGGGGAATGCAGCAACTCAGCAAGCTTCGAGGGGTGTTCTGACACTGAACCCCCATGTCTACACCCCTGTTCAGACCGCGTTGAGATGCTTGAACTTAGAAAACAAAGATGTTGGAAAAAGAATCTTGAGGAGGCGGTTGCCGCCGTAAGAATAAAAGCGCTATTATCACTCGTTTGTATTTCGTCTTCAAGGCAAGAGGGAAAAAGAAAAGTGAAAGACGTCACGCATTCTCAATTCGCACCCTATGACACAAAAGCCCTGTCGCCGAACCGTTCGAGGCAAAGCGAATCACAGAATAATAAGGAGTCCGAATATAAAGGAAAAAAGAAAGGAGAGAAATGCTATTTCTACTGCTGCAAATCTAAGTTCGCTGTGTTCGGGCGAGATGGGCTCTTCCTGCGTTCCCGCATGTCCCAGCTCTGACGTCACGGAGCGGCCTACACGGCAGATGGCCGCTGCTCCCCTCCTGCGGCGTTTTTCGTTATGCGCCCGGGGTGGGTTGGCTCTTTTGTGCCCGGCGGGAGGGTAGACAGGGGGAAGGGGACCCCGTTGTTGCTCGCTCCTTCTCCTGCCACCAACGGCGGTCGCAGGCAGCAAATGACACTGCAAATAGGTCGGCGACGTCCCCGAGTCCCTTCTTTGCCGGACGAGTGTCACCCTCGGTCTAATGCATGCTCTACTCCTGGCTGGGCATCGTAACGAACATCCCAGAGGAGGAGGCGCAGGTAGTGGCACGGAAAGGAAGAGAAAAGACGGGGGGGGGGGGGGGGGGGGGGGAGCTAGATTGGCTCCAATTTTCGTGGCTGTAAATGGTTTCGTAGTGGGCCTCGCCGAGTCGGAACCTGTTTTCTCGCTGCTAGTTGTCTTCTGCAGAACGGCATCTGTGCTAGCTCAGTCACATGAACATGATGATGTAGCCTCATAACTGTTGAGGAGGGTGTAGCGGCGACGGAGAGGTAAAATATACGCACTCTTTAGCGCTGGCTGCCGGTTCTGCTCCGGTCGCGCCAGTCTGTTCATCGTTCCTTCTTTACTGCCTCGACTTGGCGCGTTTTCATCCTTTTTCCGCTTGTAGGCCTAACGTTACCTGTATGCTCGCAGTCGCAGTTAAGTTAGCGTTAGTCGAGGGTCGTGGTTGGCTGCTAGTTAACAATTGTGCTGATATCACTCACCAACAAATTAGTCTCAACAATGCCACGAACGCCCATATCTACGCTTAGGCTCTCACGACAGCGCTTTGTATAGCAGCGTCCCCCCCCCCCCCCCCCCCTCCTCTACTCTTGTCCCAACACACACATAGCAGCACGCATCAAGTGATGTCAGCTCAATCGAGATTATAGCAACGCTCTTGACGCAGGCTGAGATGCAGGCGCCAGTTTAATGGCTCGATCAGAGATGATTGCTACTTACCCGTTTGTTGTTTATGAGTACCCTCGCTTGCGGCGCGCACGGAGCCCTCTCAGTAGCCACCGTTGACTCGGTTTACGGCCACCAGGGCGCGTTATCCCTGAAAACGCCATATACTCGACCCCCACTGCAGTAAGGCCATCGCTGGCGCAGGGTCGAGTTCCCTCGAATAAGGACGAAAATGCAGAATGCACGTTAGCCACGCCAAAACAGTGAAAGCGTTAATAAGCACGCGCTCATAAACGCTTGACTCCTGTGAAAGGATTTCTTGTTGCACCTACACAATCTTCCCCCCGTGTACACTCAATTCAGGGCTCAAACCGAATGAAAGAAGGAAAGTATAAACATTGGGTTGGTATCGCGCTGCTTACTCGCGCGAATACGAACAGCACTGGAATGCTCAGCAACAAGCAAGTAACTCGAGCCGAAAGATTTAACGAACTTAAATATAAAATATTGATACATGCTGCAGGAATGAAGGAAAAGTAGCATCTCTGTCGACTAGAGCAGTTTACCTCATACTAACCTAAACATTATTCAGCCAGCTTTCAAATCGCTCTAGACACGCAACAGTTTCGATGAGGTACTTGTCGAGCGTTAAACAAAAAAAGAAAAAAAAAAGAAAAAAAAAAGAAGAAGAAAAGAGGAACTTTCAAGAAAGCAGTCTTTTTTTTTTTTTTATGGTAAATTATCATTAAATATCCCACTCCGTGGAGAGCCTACGAAAGCCCAGAGGTGCATGAGATGGTAGACGCCCACACTCTGCCAGTAGCTATAGTCATACCCAATGTATTTGAGCATTTCCTTGGAAATAGGTTTTGAACTTTTTTTTTTTCGCGTATTGTTTAACATAAAGAAATCTACCCGTAGATCTACCCTCGGCTGGCTCCTAGTTTCTTGCTGCTAATTTTCAAAAACGTACCCTTTGGTTTTCTATAGAAAGTCCTCATTAATGGTTGTGAGCGCAGAGCACACCAGGAAGCAAACTTTTGCTACGTACCGGAAGTTTAGTCCATTCAAATCAACGTGTGCATAGCTGTATCTTACAATATCGCACAGTTGCTTCCCGATCAAAAGGTGTCCGCGAATCCTGGACCTGTGCGTCAACGTTGCGGTGACGCGTGTCAGGAGCCAACGAGTGAGCGCTGTCGGCAGTGGGAATTTTTGGTTTCACGTTCTTTGTTTAGGGTACACTGCTGCGCTATAAAGTTTTGTAGTTGACATTTTCAAGTCGGCTTCAGTGGTTGATAAGCTGAATTAATCAGTTTTAAGGCGAAAGCATTTTTTATTTCATGGGCAACGCAAAAGTCCACTCGAACTGAGATTTAGAAGAAAAAAAAAATTCGAGGAAACTTTGGCGACTAAAGGGATCAAAGGCGAAAGCATTCTGCTACGCGACTGTTGCGCATGTAGCGATGAATGCTGCTACGAGTAAAGCGAGCGACTACTCTTTCCCATTCTGCGAGTGCACTTGTTCAGTGAATTCTGCTTGGCAGCGACGAGATCGCGCTCCTTGTATCTTCGCAGTTGTTCTACGTTTACTGTTGTATGGTTGATTCTACCGGGTGCGCGGCATCAATTATTAATTAATTACCAATCTAGAACTAATTAGTGATTATTAATTATTACTTAATTAGTTATTAAATAATTAGCCATTAATCAGTACTTGATCATTGATTGGCATATGGCCATATAAGGCACGCATTCGCGAATACTGTGGTGGTGCTGTGTGATTGGTCGATACGTTCATGACGTCATCCCGTCTCGACCAATCAGAGCCGCCTCAAAAGCGTGATACTTTTTCTGACGATAACGATGAGGCCATAAAAGCTTTCGCCTTAAAAATGTTTCCACGGGGAAGCGAACCACTATCCATCCGATCCCCAGCCTAGCGCGCAAACCATATACTCCACGCCGAACTCGTGAGAAACTGATCGTGATTCTCCTTGTCTATAGCATGCGGATTATAGTAGCGGTGATAATGACGATGCGGTTAGTGATAAGAATAATTCATTATGGTAATAGCCACGACAGTGACGGTGCATTTAATTGATAGGGATGATAGCAGCGATAGTAGCGATAGTGACGATGATGATATTAGGGGTGACATTGACGATGCAGTTAGTGAAAACAGTCCTGTAAAGTAGCTTTCGCCATTTGCGCTCTTAAGCAGGCTTAAGCGCAGTCTTGTAACTTTTCTTCGTATCATTTAGTTTGTACGAATAAAGGATATTCCTGCTTGCTGCGTGTTTTTGTTGCTCAGCGTATATTTTTCTTCCTCATTCTTCATAACAACTTTGCTCACGTTTAATAGGGCGACCTGTTCATATTTTAAGCAGCAGGGCGATCATTATCTGTTGAATGTATAGCCGGCGTTTTCATCCTGGGATTACACAAGAGTTACCCCCTTTTCCATGGTGTTTGACGATAAGAGATTAGGTGTAATAGATACGATTGTGCGTAATAATGGGAAGACTTACTGTTTAGGTACGGACCATTACTATATAGGTTTCAGTAGCAAGGAGATCGACGATTTAAAAACCTCGAGAGTGTATACAGTTTGAGTGCCATGTAAAGCGGCAAACGCTTCAACTGCGGCTGTCGATGTCTATTCGCCTTTTTTATTTCCTTACCAACGCCGGCGCTACCAGCGTTTCTCAGAAATCATAGGATGATCAGTTGCTGAACTCTTTGGTATCAATATGCGCGCTGTTATTATTTTTTTGTAACACGAAAGTGATTGCCTGAGATACTTCCCAAAGTTTTCATAACGTGTTTTTTTTTTTTTTTCGTGCTTATGCTATATGAAACTAGGGGTCTTGGTCGACAGAGAGATAATTGTATAGCCTCTAATGTATATCGTGGGGGTTGTCGACTATTAATTCCTAACTTGCGAAGTATCGTCTCCGTCGATTTGTTTCTCGCCCTATCTAAACTACTCTTCCGCCCCTTCCACCAATCCTCTAACTTCTACTAAATTTGTTTTCGGATTAGGAAAATTGACCACAGACAGGCTACCATCCGAGAATCTCGGGTCTCTATGGCGGCATCATGTGCTGGCGCGGAAGGGCCTTGTACTGGTTGATATGCTTATAGCCTGTTCTATCGTTTTCTCGTGTCGTATGCAACAAGAGCAAATATTGCCTGTATTGTCCAATTTTTGCCGGTAACTTTTTGCCCTCGAAGACCCAATCCTACTCGAACAGTGAAGCACTGCTTTTCCGAACAGTCGGAACCAAGGATATCACTTTTAATTTTGCCATAACCAGGAATCTTTTACATATTCTGAAAAAAAAAAAAAATAAATAAATAAAAAGCTTTCGAACCCTATTTTTCACATATCGTATACAATCAATATGTCGGGAGATCGTCGATCTGTAGGCAGGTTTGTGATGTTCTACTATTTAATCTCAAAAACGCCCTCCATTGTTTTTTTATTGATAGTCTTCACTGCTCGTTGTGAGCACAGGACAAGCTTCAGAAGCAAAGTCTGATACGCATCGGAAGCTTAGACCCATTTACATCAATATGCTCCCCCATAAGAGTAACTACCAGATTCCACAATTGCCTCACAGTCGCTTGTTTTCACCGTCCTATACACTAGCTAAAACGTCGGCATGCCTTGAATTTTTTTAAGGCAGTGAGTACTTTCAGGTCCCCGTACGTTATGTTTCATTTTTGCCATATTTTTGTTCCCTTTGATGTTTATATATATATATATATATATATATATATATATATATATATATATATATATATATATATATATATTGTCACGAGATTGTAACAGGACAGAGACACACAGTCACGACAGGGGTTCACGGGAAACGGTAACACAGATACACAGATTCAAGAGTCCACAGTCCTAGCTAGCCGAAGCGCACGAGAGTCTACAACCTCTTCGTCTTTCAAGCGCTACCTCAAACCGCCAGGTGGCATTATGCCCCCCTCGAAAAAAGAAGAAAACACGCAAGCTCGCAGAAAAAACTGATCCGGAAAGTAAATACGGTTTTCAGCGGGTGAAATACGGCTTCATGCGAAGCACATGCACTACGTCAGACGAGCACTGACGACTAGAACTCGGTACAGTTCCGTCTGGAATAACCTCGTAAGTAACTTTTGATAGGCGACGCAACACTCTGTAGGGTCCAAAGTAACGATTGAGAAGTTTTTCTGACAGGGGCGCTGAACAGGTGTCCACACCCAGACTTTGTCACCAGACTGGAACACGACATAGCGATGTCGGTCGTTATATCGGCGTGCATCTGTTGCTTGCTGTTTTGTAATGTGATTACGAGAGAGTTGGCGAGCTTCCTCAGCGTAGTTGGCGGATTCTTTTGCGTCAGCGGTAAGCAGCTGGTAGTCAGCCGCACATGACAGCATAACGTCGAGCATGGTTTGTAAATCACGTCCATATACTACGCGAAACGGAGTGAATCGAGTTGTTTCTTGGACGGCCATGTTATATGCAAATGTGACATAAGGCAATATCTCGTCCCATGTTTTATGCCGCACATCTACGTACATGGCGAGCATGTCCGCTATTGTTTTGTTTAGTCGCTCTGCAAGGCCATTCGACTGAGGATGGTAGGCAGTAGTTTTTCGGTGATGTGTCTGGGTTAGTTGGAAAACTTCTTCAAGAAGACGCGCTGTAAATGCCTTGCCACGATCAGTGATGACGCGTGAAGGGCGGAGGATAATCTGCGTCATGAAAAATTGTGCCACTTCGGAGGATGTTGCACGTGGCACCACCATAGTTTCCGCGTAATGTGTCAGATAATATTTAGCCATGATAATCCACTTATTGCCAGCTGACGATAGAGGAAAAGGGCCGAGAAAGTCCATACCAATTTGGTCTCGAATGGTACTAGCGGTGGGGGAATAGGCTACAGGAAACCCGATGGCTTCAATGGCGGTGTATTGCGTTACACTGGCACTCGCGGTAACCTCTAACATATCGATGAACGGTGGCGGCAAGTTTGGGCCAGTAGTTTGCACGCACTCGCCAAGTTTGCACGCATTCTTACCAGAGTGCGTGCAAAGCCCAAGTGTCCAGCGGTGGGTTCATCATGGCAAGCATGAAGGATTTCATCGCGGAGATCTGCAGGGATGACCAGACGATAGGCTCGGTCACTGTTGCCGCCGCTTTTCTTGTAGAGGATTCCGTCGCGCGTACAAAAGGATGACAAGTTCTTAGCAAATAGTCGAGATAATGTAGAATCAAAACCTTCCAGATGATCGATCACAGTTTTGAGGTCTGGATCAGCCCGCTGCCTGGCCTTAAAATCAGAGGAACTGATAATGATCAGCACTTCCACCAAGACTGTCACAAAGACAGGAATTTATGGGAAACGGAAACAGGGCAGAAACACACAGTCACGACAGGGGCTCACGGGAAACGGTAACATAGAGACACAGACTCTAGAGTCCACAGTCCTAGCTAGCCGAAGCGTACGAGTCTACAAATTCTTCGTCTTGCAAGTGCTACCTTAAACCGCCAGGTGGCACTACACACACACACACACACACACACACACACACACACACACACACACACACACACACACACACACACACACACACACACACACACACACACACACACACACACACACACACACACACACACACACACACACACACACACACACACACACACACACACACACACACACACACACACACACACACACACACACACACACACACACACACACACACACACACACACACACACACACACACACACACACACACACACACACACACACACACACACACACACACACACACACACACACACACACACACACACACACACACACACACACACACACACACACACACACACACACACACACACACACACACACACACACACACACACACACACACACACACACACACACACACACACACACACACACACACACACACACACACACACACACACACACACACACACACACACACACACACACACACACACACACACACACACACACACACACACACACACACACACACACACACACACACACACACACACACACACACACACACACACACACACACACACACACACACACACACACACACACACACACACACACACACACACACACACACACACACACACACACACACACACACACACACACACACACACACACACACACACACACACACACACACACACACACACACACACACACACACACACACACACACACACACACACACACACACACACACACACACACACACACACACACACACACACACACACACACACACACACACACACACACACACACACACACACACACACACACACACACACACACACACACACACACACACACACACACACACACACACACACACACACACACACACACACACACACACACACACACACACACACACACACACACACACACACACACACACACACACACACACACACACACACACACACACACACACACACACACACACACACACACACACACACACACACACACACACACACACACACACACACACACACACACACACACACACACACACACACACACACACACACACACACACACACACACACACACACACACACACACACACACACACACACACACACACACACACACACACATCTATACGGAAACCACGTGGCCGCTTATCTCTAAAGCCTTTGCCTCTTGTCCACATCTATTTGACAATTCTCAAGACCTTTCCGGTCGTCTGCTAGAAGACCGATACCATCAGCGCACGTAAATATCAGTAAGTGAGCTGTCTTCACGCTGGACGCCAGCAGGGTCGTCTTGCGGTGCGCAGAGTTGATATTCATATGTCGTTAAATGAAAAGCCAACAGTCCTTGAATTTACCTAACAATACCTCCACTGAATTTGCATTGAGTATTACAGAAATGAGTATTGTTGAATGATTTCTGTTGATATTACGCTGTGAGATTTTAGTCATCTGCTGGACATGCATGTGGCATGGCAACATGTGGCATTGCTTCAAACGTGAATGATGTTTTCAGTCCCTGCAGTCTTATTCTCAAAACTCGCCTTATATGCCGCGGTCTGGAAAGTTAGGCTTTCTAGATTAAAAAAACAAAAAGTATACAGGATGAGCAGAATGGCAAAGTCAGTTGCGCACGTACACCTGGGCGGCATGAGTGCCGACAGTTGCTAAATGTCGTTAACCTCCTGAAACCCTAGTGTCAGTGGTTAAATTTTGTAGCCGACGCAGTTGGCGCACATACTCATGATATTTAGACTATCTAATTTGGCAGAATTTCCATACGTGCATCTATGTACCCGACATCTTTTTTTTTTGTTTGTTTGTTTGTTTGTTTGTTTTTCCTTCAGTTCACATAATTGCGCATGCAAAATGGGGGCTGGCGATCGGCAGAAAATGGCTTCCGAGTGCAAGACTAGCCCCATTATGCGAAAATCCGGTCGCCGGCGTGTGGACTCGATGGTACCCCAAAATAACTTTAGGTCTCCACAGAATCAAGCGTGACCGATACTGCGCATTCCCCTCCTGTTTGAAAATCTCACGTCGGCGAGATTTGTCCACGAGATGTGTCAGCGGGATTCCGCGAGTGACAGATACTGCACCTTTCCTTTCCTGTAAACCAATTATAAAACGCCGGTGAACTTTGATGCGTTAAAAGGAACGCTTATTGTGACTATGTTCGACAAGGGGCGTGTGATGTACTATGTGCAACAGCAACGCTCAGGCTTTCGCATTGCTCCACTACAGATTCTGCATTGCTCTCAGAAATTTTTTTTTTGTGTGTTTGTAGCGTGCGAAAAATGACCTCTTCAATAGCTCTCACTCTACTTCTGGTAAGAAAGGATTGTACAAAATTCGCTCACCAAGAATTTAATTTCGAACTACTTCATTGAAATTTTGTTCAGATACTGTTGAGCAATTTCAGGAGGTGTCAACTTTTCATTGAAGGACCTTTGAGTCTATATATGCTCAACCGTTACAAAAAAGAAACTCAAGGCTTATTTTTGTAAGGCATGCGAAGTCATGCGAAACCGAGTCTTACTACTAGCTTTATTTTTGGTTTCTTGAATATATCAAGGTGTCCATCCAGAAAAAAAAAAAAAAAATGTTCCGTGTTATCCAGATTAATCAAATGACACACACTAAATAAATATCAGCAATCGTATTTTAGATAATTTTTCTGATTAGCTCAGCCTCTGCAACTGTCCGCACACCTTTGTAGAGGAGTACATAAGGGTGAACCAGAGGTTAACCAACATCTACTGATTATCAGTCGTTGCGCATTTTACAGTCTCGTGCGCAAACTGTTTCTTGCTCTGCAATTTGTGCTAGATATATGGCGTACATTAAATTACAGACCGCCCTATTTTCACACTGGAATTACAAAGACATTTCGAGACAATTTCTGCACCCACCGCGGTGGTGCAGTGGTTAGGGCGCTCGATTACAGTGCCCAAGAATGTGGGATCGAATCCCGGCCGCAGCGGTCGCTTTTCGATGGAGGTGAAACGATGTGGCGTTCGTGGGCTGTGCGATGTCAGTGTACGTTAAAGAGCCCCAGATGATCGAAATTTCTGGACTCCTCCACCGTGCGGCGTCGCTCATAGCGTGAGTTGCGTTGGGACGTCAAACCCCTAAACCAGTGCAATTTGCAGCTTAGTTATGGACCCGGGAGAAGCTTCTTTTTGCTATTGAGTTTTGCCTGTAAGCTCCATCCAGCAGAATTGAAAACCTCGGGGACAAAACCATCCACCAGTGACGTGAGAATTACGCTATACGACGAGGGCGCACTTGCGACAAGCCCGCAAGCCCGCTGCCACAGTTCCGACGCCAGCGCTGGCCTGAAAAAGAGCAGCATCCCTGCGCAGCGGGGCAGCGTCATGACGGCAGTTCGACCGCGCTCCCGGCACGAGGTCATCGTGGCCAGCGGTTAATAATTATTTCGTGCGTTGGAAGCTGCGCGTCTGAAGAATGGTGGTCGTGTTCTCCTACCGGCGCGCCCGCGCTTCGCAAGAACAGCCTTGAAATCGTATGGCACGGACAGCGTTGAAGCAGGTTTGGAGGCTCGTGGGGCGTCGAGGCAGTGGGTTAATCGACTATGCAACGAAACATCACCGTGTAGGCCGCTGCTTGTTCTGCGCTGGTAAACAATGAAATTGAGCCAGCGTATTGTCTGGGCAATCGACGTACGAGCGATGCTTCCGCGGCCGTGTCTAGTAGGCGGTTCATAGCCGCTTCGTCGCACACTGGTGTTTTGCTGTCCCTTCAGAATGCAAACTGACCGGTTAAGTCAGAATTGAGTCACCGTTGTGAACTCTCGCGAGGAAAGTCGGCAATTGCTGATCAAGCGCTAAGAAAAAAAAAGAAAAAGAAAAAGGTGTGGGAAAAGATCCTCCCCCCCTCCCCTTCTTTTTTAAAGCGAATGTGGAATGAACTGCAAGGAGATATTGCGCAAACTACGCCATCTTTGACGACGTCAGCAATGTGTCACCACAGGTCTGTGCACCACGCAGTCGAGGCTGGGTGAGAGAGAATATCGCGGGGATAAATCCAATAGCATGCACCGCGATTTTACTTTCAGTTGAGTTGAGTTGAGTCTTCAGGCCAGAAGCAGGATGGTGATGAAGTGCAGTTTATTTCATTAGAGCTACCATGACAGCATGAATGTCAAAAGTTGCCGCACACTTTGTGGACGAGGTCAGCGGATAACGCAACGGCGTTTCATATACTACCTTGGAATATTGCCTGGGTTGTCCGCCCTGCCCGGTTCGTATTCTCCACGGGAGTTGAAAGCGTTGACACTGAGGTGACCTTGTACGGAAGCTGGCGCATTGTCTGGCTAAACCTGTTGTTAAAATTACGGATTCGAAATCTGCTGCTCAATGATTTAAGCGGGAGTTTCCCGTTAAAGCGTTGCATCTTAACTCTCAAAAATTGGCTCATAACCTGCACCGCAGATGCTTGTCCATACGTTTGTAATGCGTACCCTCGCACATAGGTGTAATAGGCAAAAAGATGGCGGACAGCCTTGCCCGCGCTGTCTGGGAATCCTCATAGAAAAGTAAAGATGTGAATAGATTCTTCCGAGAAACGCTACTCAGCAATTTTCATTCCATGTGATGTCCATTCAACCTCACGTCTGACCAAGGGACTAAAGAGGCCTCAAGCCGCTTTACCGATTATGGTCGTGTTTCTGCTTGTGACCCAGCATGGGTGCGTAAGAAAGACCTATTGTTACGTGATGTGTGTGCGTGGATGTAGAACGTCATTTTGTGCGTGCGTGCGTGCTGTCCAGGGATCGAGTTCCGTAAGCTTTCATTCTCCATTTCATTTCGGCGAACTCCAGCATGACGACTGCACTGGATGGAAGCATTCACAGAAATCACAGGATAGTGGGTCCCGCCATCGGAGATAGCCATAGGCACTCACCGCACGCACTAGTCAACCACTGGCTGCGTCATGTAGCCGATGCTGCCGTGTGGTAGTGACCCAATGGTCTCGCTGCTTACCCCGGACGCTTGAAAGCCAGACCTTCGTCACCCAACCAATGCCAGAGGACCAAATGGGTTCGAAATGGAAAATGGAAGCTTATGGAGTACGGTCGTCACCACCGAGAACCTAACAGGGCCGGTGCATGGCCTTCCCTACCAGTAGCGAACTTCAACGACAGCGGATGGGCGATAGCGGGTCAGCCATGGAGGAAGGAAACAATTTAGGAGAGGCCCTTGCCATTCCCAATGCATTGAAGAAAGTGTGGCGGAAATGACGTCAAAATTTAGGGTTAGCCAAATCGGGCCATTAGCAACGGCGACGCTGTTGCTATGAAAACTCGGGCCACTAGCAACAGCGTTGCTAAGGGCCCTAGGTACGTTAGCGTCGCGGAGAAAGAAAATGCGGAGGGTAAAGGAGGAGGAGAGACGTTGCAGCGTCCGGTCGCGGCGGGGCCGCACCGGCTTCAAAATAATGACGTCAGGGCCTCTCCTAAGTTTTCCTTCCTCCATGGGGTCAGCAAATGAAACTGTGCGCGCGGGCGTGGCTAAAGTGGCGAGGGAACACCATGCGACTCGAATCAGGTCTGCGCTCGCAGTTTCATTTGGTGGCAATTTATCGCCCGTGCGTTGTCGTGACGTAGGCTGCCGGAGTGAGCTGGCTATATCAAGGGACGGTACGACCACAGATTGCAACGCGGAGAGCTGTGTCCTATTCGCTTCCCTAAAAAAAAAAAAAAAAAAAAATAAAAAAATAAAAAATGAAAAAAAAAAAAATAAAGCAGAGGCGCAAAACGTTTAAGACATTGTTTGCCCGCGCGGAAACCAGTGTGGCTTTCCGTCGTCTTCAAAATTCATTCGAGAATCTCATCTGGGGCAATATTCTGTGAAGTTACATTATCTATCTTGCATTAAAAGAACCAAGCGGCCATGCACAGAAATCATAACATGCAAGTCCCCGCATCAAAGATAGCCTTCGCAACCGCACGCATCAGCTCACCATAGGGTGACCAGTGCCAAAGGAACGAATGAATCCGATATGAAAGACGTAGATAATGAATCTTTATAGAATATACAGCCAGCGGACTTCAGATGGTCACAGTAGCAGTTGACGTCTATCGCTGGGGGATCGTGGGCATGGTGACGTAGATCGATCTGCCAGTCCAGAGATCTGTGCCTCCGGTACCTAATCTGAATAAATATTTGAGTGTCGCTACGGCGGGCCGATTGCCAGTAGAAAAAATCGCAAAGCTGATCCCACCAGTTGCTTATAACGAGCAAACATTGTCGTCTTTCTCTCCCTTAGAGCTCCCTATCCTAGAAAGTTCATTATGTTGGCCTTTCCTTTCGTTTTCCTTTTCGACTGCTGTTTTGATTTCGATGAACGCATGTGCTACAACGATACAATTTCGTTTTAGAAGGGTATACGTTTTCATTGCATTCGTGCCACTTCCGCTCTGTAGCATTGAAAGCGCCTGGGTTAACTGGCAAAACACATAATATGCCGTACGGGTTTTATCGTTCACGCTAACCTCACGCACTCCTATAACGGGACAGGGCATATGCACACGTGCACGAGGCCCTCGCAGCACCATTCCATGCGTCGATTCGAATGACAAACTGAACGCGCATGAAGGCAGCAGTTTGGCTTCTCAACAGTGTCCGCTATTCCGGCATTTGCATAATCAGCCGCACATTAAAAAACCTTCTGAGGTCGCCGAACTGCTGCGCTGTTTTTTTTTTTTTTTTCGTATTTATTCTTCTGTTACATCAAGGCTGACCGGCAGCAAGCAGGGAGGCTGAAATATCAAAAATTAAAATTTTAGATTACGAATTGAATGCGAATAGGGACCGGATATCACCCGGAATATCAAATGATCAAAAGGAGCTTCCTTTGTTTCGCTACACTTTAAAGCGAAAGTTTCACAAACCGTTAAGCTGAAAAATGTTTGCTTTCTTTTTTTATTTCTTCCTGGAGGGCGCGCGCTTTTCGGACGAGAGGCGACCGAAGTAGCGGATGCAGCTAATATTACCTGTAAATTACAAGTGCAGACCTCTCTGACATGATCACGTTTCTACCTCATGAACATGAATAATTGAAGCTACCTCATAAAAAAGAAGAACCCACCTGAGGCGTACCCTATTTACCCTTGTTCGGTTCTTCTTTTTTATACCGTGCAAACCATCTTCTTCCTTTCGTTCTACCTGAAGCTACCTCAGTCTTTCATGCTTTAACGAAACCAAAGCCATTTTGTGGCAGCCTGAGTACGTATGCTCTCCGGAATTGACCAGAGAATGAAAAATGTGCGTGTTGCTGAAATGCCTGGCCGCCGCATATCCTTTTTTCTTTTTCCCGCGACCACAGAGCGTTCAGCATTCCTAAGTTGATTCTCATCTCGCCAAAAGACATCGTTTATCTGCAGGCGATGCGTGGGGGAGGAGGGGGGGGGGGGAGGGTTACATCAGTACACAGTCAGGGAGGAATGAGTGTCATGACATAAAACAGTTATATAGCGAATCTCTCATCGAGTTTGAAATAGTTATGGTAATTGAAGCTTAGTTCGCAAATGGCATTGATCTTGTGAACCTAGCTGAGTACGCTATCTATTATTTAAACAGAAAAAGCAAATGCGGCGTAGGAGCACTATAACTGTGGAAGTCAGTCTCCCCGCAAGTATACTATCAGAATTTTTCACTTCCAGCTGAAAAAAAAAAAAAATGCCAGATATTATTTGTCACTTACGGGTGATATCTCTTTATAGTTATTCCACAGAATGGTAATATAGGTGTCATGTATCCGTTCCTGAAAAAAACAAACAAAAAAAAAAAACATGTTCTACTTTAGGCTTACAAAGCAGTTAAACTGGTTATGTAAACATTAATGTGCCAAAATGCACTACAGCTTCAAGTGGCTTCTCACTACTCCTCGAGTTATATGGCTTCAATATCGTCATTACCCAGATGAGACGAATCTCTGCAGAATAATAATAATTAATAGGCATGTTTATCTTCCAAAGTTATATGGGCGTTAAAAAGCAGTTAAACTGGTTATGCAAACATTAATGTGCCAAAATGCACTACAGCTTCAAGTGGCTTCTCACTACTCCTCGAGTTATATGGCTTCAATGACGTCATTACCCAGATGACACGAATCTCTGCAGAATAATAATAATTAATAGGCATGTTTATCTTCCAAAGTTGTATAGACGTTAAAAAGGCTGTTGTCATTGCGCCTAGTATAAATGATCACTTCCCAAATACATGTTTTAAAATGTCAATACTGAAAATAAACGAAAATCATTATCCGATAGTTTCGCTGTTGCGAATATAACTCTCATTACACTTGATCATTTCCCGAATTAAATTTCTTTAACATATTGAAAAACCAGGTTCGAATCGAACCAAACAAAGCAGGCATATGATATATTCATTGACGTTTTGAGGAGTATTGACAAGGGCTGCTTAAAGAAAAGGGAAAACAAAGGAAGCCTTGGATTACAGCTGAATGCCTTGCTATATAATTCGTGGAAAGACGTGTATATATGCGCAGCTCATCAAGCATGGAAACCAGGAGACCTCTTCAGCTTTAAAAAGAATGGAAAATTTTACGCCAGTTTTTTAAGAAGCGCAAACCTGACTTACCTAACTGTCTGATTGGCATAAAATAGGACTCACCGTGCCGAATTATGGCGTGCTAAAATATGCCTTCTCGAACAGCAATAAGTCGAAAGATGACGGATATTCATTTCACAAGAAGGTGAAATGCTCTCAAGTCCTCAACTCGTATATACGTTAACGTGCTTTTTTGTTAACTTGGTAAAAGGGGACATGATCAACGTGTAACGAGCTACTCAACTAATTTAAAAGAATATAGTCCGTTTTCTTTATCGAATCTCTCAGTAGCAACGCAAGTGATGTTAGCGAGCATATATAGGGTGATCCCATCTGTTAGAAGTTCGGGCGGAATAGCAGTGCTCTAGTACACATGCACCGAATGCTACACCGGAAGGGTGGAGGGTGTGGTTAGGTCTTAAAATTTGGGTCATAAAATTTAGCCGATAAAGTTTGCCTGTGCTCAACCACACATGCAGCTGATGCTCGCCAGCGGGTGAAATTTCAGGCAGTATGAAACGTACTAAAGTGGTCGTTATCTATAAATCAGGTGACAGAAGCTCCTTTTCAATTACTATGGCCCTGTATCTGTCCTTCCCGCTTTCATGAAACCGTTTAGAAGATAGTATTGCTAAAGCTAAGTTCATTTTGTAAAAAAAGTATTCATTAACTTCCCCGATCCAGTATGGCTTCCGAAAAGCTACGAAAAAGGAATTAGCCCCATAGATACAAAAATAATTCATTCCTAAATCCTTTCTGGGTAAAAAATAATAATGACTATTTTCACCGATTTCACGCAGGCAATGGGGACAATGAAAAACCAAACAACATTATCAAAATTAGTATACCGTGGCATTGCCTCGGCATTTCTAAAATCCCATCTGGCAAGCTGAAAACAATGCATTGCTGACGTTTTTTTTTTTTTTTTTTTCATAAATGTGAACGCAAGCATTCCTCCAGAAAAGCTTGTATTTGGCCCGTAACAATTCAGCTTGTGTATTAAGTCGTTTATATAATCACAATTTACAGGTTATGTGGATACTTTTGCGCAGGCTGATAGTGAATTGTGAACTCCGCCACATTGCAAACTACTTGAGAAGATACATAAATGTATTGAGTAAATACGCGACCTTCGCGTCCCCCGTGTCAGTAGTCGAGCATTCCAACAAGTGAGCCACCACGGCGGGACCAGAAATGGAGCGAATCATTTTAACTGAACGAGAACATCACCGTTTGGGGAAGTTAAAAAAAAAAAAGTCAGTTTTTCGCCTCTTACGTAAGTCTCATCTTTTATATTTAGCAATGCCTCCTCCTCATTCGCCGAAAAGTTATATTCTGAAAGCGGGAATGGGTGTACAAGTAGTCAGTAAGAAGAAACTCTGTTATTAATTTTTCATCAAAGTTAAAAATACGTTTTAATTATTACATGTATATAGAAAAACTACTTAGTAAAGAAAAGAACGGTGTGATTGTCCTTTATATTCTTAATGGTTGGTTGAAGGCGTATGGTACGCACTGGTTCATATCGGAGCGTGTGTGTATAGCCCACTGCATTTTTTTTTTTTTTTGTCTCCTAGGTATGCACGTATAGTGCAGAAACTCGGAGGCCTATGAAAAACATCTCACCTAAACTGACGACCGCGAAAAGAGCTATGGAAAGGAAGATGATAGGTGTAATGTTCATCGACAGGAAGCGAGAAGAGTGCCTCAAAAGGCAAATATGATTGAATGACATTCTAGTCGAAATAAGGAAGAAATGGCGTCGCCAGGGCGTGCAATGAGAAGACCAGATAACTTACGATCGCTAAGAGTAACTGCCTGGATTCCAAGGGGTGGGAAGCTAGGAGGGGGCGGCAGAAAGTTAAGTGGGCGGATGGAATTAGGAACTTGGAGGGGATTAGGTAGACACAGGTGACAGAGAACCTGGTTAATTGGATGTATATGGGAGATGCATTTGCCCTGCATTGTATGCAGGTATAGGCTGCTGCTGCTGATGATGATAGTGGTGGTGGCGGTGGTTAATTTTTTGTTTAATATCAAATGTTCCGCTGTTCTATGCCGAGTGCTCTGAATATCGCTTCGCTTCGATCTCTGTGTTGCAGCTAGTGAGCTTGTTCGATGGAAATTCACGAGGCGCACTCTTGAAACGCCGCATCTCCGACTGATGCCAGTTGATTTAGTGCCCTTCTTACACCGTAGTATGGTTATGAAATACAGAACCGAGGGCATAGAAAGGCATCATCCAACCACCTCAGTGTTGTTAGAGGAAAACAGCTGTTGCCGAAGTTACCAATACCAGTGCGATTTCCGATGTTCCACCCTTTCTCTAAAGTTTCCAGCCCGCTTGCGTTCGTTTCCCGGGTTCCTTAATACGAGTCCTGCAAGTCCATCAGCGCTGTTGAGAGTAAAGAGAACTTTCCACTTCGCCTTTTCAGAGCTTGGAGATACTACCTGTTTCATTAAATACCCACGTGTGAGTCTGCAGCCTAACCAATGTAGAGAGAGAGAGTTAACTGTATTGCTCTGATAAAAGTGGTTGGCGCTGGAGTTGCCAGGGAGGGGCCCTTAGCCAAGTACCCCCGTGGCTCGAGCTATCGGCTATAGGATCGGGTGGCCAAATTTCGCCGAGCATCCAAATCCAAGATGGATAACTGCGTTTCCCACTGCTCCCAATTTGCGTTTGGTATTGATCCGGTAGACCTTATTCGAAGGATAGTTGTTGAGTTTATTGTTTGGAAAGGCAGAGAGGTCGCCCGGAAAGTTTCTACTAATTCGAGAGCATCCCTATGCAACGTCGTATGAAGAGGGTGTTTGCATGCACTAAGGACGCGAATCTTCATGAGGATCCGGGTATGCATTTTGGTACACGTAAATATGTTCAAAAGAATGGTTCTTTGTAATTGGGCATAGTTCGACTTCTGGGGTCTCCAAGCTCACAAGGACTCTCATTGAGGACCGAAAGGCGAACCTTCGGGAAGGGCTGTACCAGGATAGTTACCATGTTAGGGTTGGACAACAAAAACTGTCACCGACACCAACGAGAAAGATGGGCATTTATGAATGTTCTTAGTAATTGCAGTGACACCAGACAATGGTCTTAGTAATCTGAAAATTTTCAGAAACGTGTCTGCACGCCGATGATCGAAATCCATCGAGGCTGTCTTGGCAATTGGGCTGTCAGAGGTTCAAACACGTCGAGGACTGACAGTGATTGGACAACGACATGCGGCACCTATCAACAACCCCTCCCTCCGCTAACAATAAATAATTTTGCTTTTTCACACCCTTCGTTATGGTTGAAACCGTACGCCAGACGGCGCGTTCCTTCGTCGTCATTGACTATATAAGGCCTATCGATGGCGGGGGCGTGCACAGCGCCAGTTGGGACATCATAAAGAGCGAGGGAAACAAAAACAGCAAACAAAGAAAACAGGTAAAACAGAATTATTATGTTATACCAGTCTTGTTTTCTTTCAAAGGCCCAGGCGTATTCCAAGGAAGATGTAAATCTTTCTGCAAGGCTTGTAAAAAAACAGACAAACAAAAAAAAAACAAAAAAAAAACTTGAAAGAGAAGGTGATGGGGGACCTTTGCTGTTGCCGCACTAAGCTGACAGTTGGGTATTAGACCGCTTTCATTGGCCAACCGGCAGTGGCATAAAATTAACCGCCGGAGTAGACAGCCGCCTGGTTTAGTACTGCCTTGGCTCTGCAGTGCGGCGGGTGTCATGCCTGGGGCGCTTTAGATCCCTGCGGAGGAAGAGGCAGCAGGACTGTCGTCCTGTTTTGCGGGGAAAGAAAAAAAAGCTCGATGTAGTGAGAATATTTCAGAAATGGCGGTACGCACATCGCCCGCAGTTCTGTACTGATCCGGTTTCATGGGGATAAGTTCGTGTTATATTTGTTCGCCTTGCTGCGATGATTATGTAGTATGAAAAGTGGATGTCTATGGATCTGTTTAAAGTCGATACTAAAGGGAAAGTTGTGCAGAATTCATGAAACATCCACTGAAGCCGCTGAAACATCCAACGCAGATACAGAGCGCATGCTATGCGGCTTTCCGCTTTCATTACAGTGTGCGTAAGCTTTACAGGTTGCTTGTTCTGAAAGCGTTCTGGTTACTTTTATTTCTTGAAAAGAGCAAGAGCCACCCCATCCCTTTTCAGTGTACTTAAGCTGGCTCTTCAGTCTGCTTTCCTCAAACAGAGGCAAATAACAGTTGGAAGCAAAAGTATTCCCATGCAAAACAGAGCAGAAAAAAAAAAAAAAAACGCCAGACACTATTAAAGATTTTAATATGCCCTTCGTGCGTATGCTCTAGTTTTGATTCCGGACATCAGCGTTCTGAAATTACACGCGCGCCTATTCTTTTCTCGCGGCCCCGTGCAAACATGCGCATACTCGGCTTGCTCTTCAGAACGAATTTCTTGCCGCGGCCTTTCAGAGTTTACATAATGCAACCACCTTTATCGCTGAACATGCAGATATAAACGGTGTCCTAAAGAAAAGAATCTCATTTGTCGTGCGCAACAAGTGACTACCGGCAGTGCATGCTGCGATGTGTGCTCTACCGCAAAAAAAAAAAAAAAAAAAAAAAAACTATGTTCGCTGCTGTTTCGTTGCAATTCACTGCGCGATAGTTCTGAAGTTCCTTTACTGCGTCGTTCGCAATTGGACTGGGGCGCCGCAGTTGTTTCTTAAGCGCTACTTCGCGCACTCTATTTCTGTCCGTGTTTCTAGAGTCGACGCACCATGACAACGTTGTTTCCGTTCGCTGCGGCCAGTGGCGCGATACATATTTATGGAAAAGAAAAAGAAATTGATTGAGTTGTCCTTGTTTTCGTTGTTGTTTCGGTTGCCATGCTCGAGAAAATTTCTTGGCATGCACTTTGCGCTCGCACGTTGTTTGCCTGTCAGTTATGACTGCCTTTATAGGTGGTATACTTTAAACTCCGTTGCTCCGCTCTGAAATATATAGTCCAAAGGACGAGACGTCAAAACGCAAATCGGGCTGGAGACGGCGGCTGCAGAGATGAAAAACCGGACGAGGCTTCAAAAGGTGCCACTGCGTACGAATAAGAATAACAAGTAAGGAGGAAAACGGTGCAAGACATTCATATCACGATCGCTGCTCAAGCTCGAAAATAGCGGCGGAAAAAAAGAGGCAAAGGCAAAATAAAGCAAAAAAAGGAAAGAAAATGGGAAAGAGTGACAGACAGACGGACGGACGGACAGACAGACAGACAGACAGACAGACAGACAGACAGACAGACAGACAGACAGACAGACAGACAGACAGACGGACAGACAGACAGACAGACGGACAGACAGACGGACAGACAGACAGACAGACGGACAGACGAACAGACAGATAGACAGACAGACGGACAGACGAACAGACAGATAGACGGACAGACGGTCGGACAGACAGACAGACAGATAGACAGACAGACAGACAGACGGACAGACGAACAGACAGATAGACAGATAGACAGACGGTCGGACAGACAGACAGACAGACAGACAGACAGACAGACAGACAGACAGACAGACAGACAGACAGACAGACAGACAGACAGACAGACAGACAGACAGACAGACAGACAGACAGACAGAGAAGAAAAGAAAGGAAAGAAGAACATATGTGAAAAAAAAGCAAGGCAGGACGGGAAAAGAAAAAAGATAAGTTGCAGGAAAAATAAAGAAATAAGGAAGGAAGAAAGCCAGCAAGCATTGCGATGTGCCTTTCAAAATGAGCCATCGCGGTAGACGCCGACTGAAGGTTATTGCTATCCTGAGAAAAAGTATAAGAGGCATGCGAGTTATAGAGGAAGCGAAGATAAAACGAACGAAATCCAAAGGGGCTTGACCAGGACTGAGCTGTTGAGGATAATAAAGGATAATAAAGACAGACAGACAGACAGACAGACAGACAGACAGACAGACAGACAGACAGACAGACAGACAGACAGACAGACAGACAGACAGACAGACAGACAGACAGACAGACAGACAGACAGACAGACAGACAGACAGACAGACAGACAGACAGACAGACAGACAGACAGACAGACAGACAGACAGACAGACAGACAGACAGACAGACAGACAGACAGACAGACAGACAGACAGACAGACAGACAGACAGACAGACAGACAGACAGACAGACAGACAGACAGACAGACAGACAGACAGACAGACAGACAGACAGACAGACAGACAGACAGACAGACAGACAGACAGACAGACAGACAGACAGACAGACAGACAGACAGACAGACAGACAGACAGACAGACAGACAGACAGACAGACAGACAGACAGACAGACAGACAGACAGACAGACAGACAGACAGACAGACAGACAGACAGACAGACAGACAGACAGACAGACAGACAGACAGACAGACAGACAGACAGACAGACAGACAGACAGACAGACAGACAGACAGACAGACAGACAGACAGACAGACAGACAGACAGACAGACAGACAGACAGACAGACAGACAGACAGACAGACAGACAGACAGACAGACAGACAGACAGACAGACAGACAGACAGACAGACAGACAGACAGACAGACAGACAGACAGACAGACAGACAGACAGACAGACAGACAGACAGACAGACAGACAGACAGACAGACAGACAGACAGACAGACAGACAGACAGACAGACAGACAGACAGACAGACAGACAGACAGACAGACAGACAGACAGACAGACAGACAGACAGACAGACAGACAGACAGACAGACAGACAGACAGACAGACAGACAGACAGACAGACAGACAGACAGACAGACAGACAGACAGACAGACAGACAGACAGACAGACAGACAGACAGACAGACAGACAGACAGACAGACAGACAGACAGACAGACAGACAGACAGACAGACAGACAGACAGACAGACAGACAGACAGACAGACAGACAGACAGACAGACAGACAGACAGACAGACAGACAGACAGACAGACAGACAGACAGACAGACAGACAGACAGACAGACAGACAGACAGACAGACAGACAGACAGACAGACAGACAGACAGACAGACAGACAGACAGACAGACAGACAGACAGACAGACAGACAGACAGACAGACAGACAGACAGACAGACAGACAGACAGACAGACAGACAGACAGACAGACAGACAGACAGACAGACAGACAGACAGACAGACAGACAGACAGACAGACAGACAGACAGACAGACAGACAGACAGACAGACAGACAGACAGACAGACAGACAGACAGACAGACAGACAGACAGACAGACAGACAGACAGACAGACAGACAGACAGACAGACAGACAGACAGACAGACAGACAGACAGACAGACAGACAGACAGACAGACAGACAGACAGACAGACAGACAGACAGACAGACAGACAGACAGACAGACAGACAGACAGACAGACAGACAGACAGACAGACAGACAGACAGACAGACAGACAGACAGACAGACAGACAGACAGACAGACAGACAGACAGACAGACAGACAGACAGACAGACAGACAGACAGACAGACAGACAGACAGACAGACAGACAGACAGACAGACAGACAGACAGACAGACAGACAGACAGACAGACAGACAGACAGACAGACAGACAGACAGACAGACAGACAGACAGACAGACAGACAGACAGACAGACAGACAGACAGACAGACAGACAGACAGACAGACAGACAGACAGACAGACAGACAGACAGACAGACAGACAGACAGACAGACAGACAGACAGACAGACAGACAGACAGACAGACAGACAGACAGACAGACAGACAGACAGACAGACAGACAGACAGACAGACAGACAGACAGACAGACAGACAGACAGACAGACAGACAGACAGACAGACAGACAGACAGACAGACAGACAGACAGACAGACAGACAGACAGACAGACAGACAGACAGACAGACAGACAGACAGACAGACAGACAGACAGACAGACAGACAGACAGACAGACAGACAGACAGACAGACAGACAGACAGACAGACAGACAGACAGACAGACAGACAGACAGACAGACAGACAGACAGACAGACAGACAGACAGACAGACAGACAGACAGACAGACAGACAGACAGACAGACAGACAGACAGACAGACAGACAGACAGACAGACAGACAGACAGACAGACAGACAGACAGACAGACAGACAGACAGACAGACAGACAGACAGACAGACAGACAGACAGACAGACAGACAGACAGACAGACAGACAGACAGACAGACAGAGAAGAAAAGAAAGGAAAGAAGAACATATGTGAAAAAAAGCAAGGCAGGACGGGAAAAGAAAAAAGATAAGTTGCAGGAAAAATAAAGAAATAAGGAAGGAAGAAAGCCAGCAAGCATTGCGATGTGCCTTTCAAAATGAGCCATCGCGGTAGACGCTGACTGAAGGTTATTGCTATCCTGAGAAAAAGTATAAGAGGCATGCGAGTTATAGAGGAAGCGAAGATAAAACGAACGAAATCCAAAGGGGCTTGACCAGGACTGAGCTGTTGAGGATAATAAAGCACAAGGTTATCGAGGGGACGTGTGAAAAAAATGAAGGTGTTCAATAATGGAGAATGGGAATGTAGTGCACTTCAGTGCTTGGAGACATGCCGGGGCGAGAGTTGGAAGAACAATAAAATACCAGAAACAGGAACTGCGGCGGATGAAAGCCAGCTATGTTCCGGATATTATTGTTTCGAGCTTCCTGGTTCCGTAGCGGGAGTTCTCTTCCTTATCGACGAAGAGCAATTAGCGAGGTCTTATGCGAGCTCGTGTCCGCTATTTTTGCAGTAGATCTTGTTTCTACCCGGAGATGCATCCGGAGTCTGGGCAGCGCAGCGTAAAAAATTGCGTGTTCTCTGCAGTGCGAGACCGCTTTAAATGATGAGAAAGTGCCTTGAAGGCGGCTTCTCCCTGCCACTGTGTATTGTCTACGGAGAAGTGCAGCCTTCTTTCAAACTTGGAAAGCTGGCCCTGGAAATGTTATTGTACCCTGTAATCAATGAACTGATGTTTAGAGTTCGGGCTTTTGAAAAATGCCAGTCTGCAGAGTAGCCCGGTAGTGATCATTGGGGCCCGAGTAACCACCTCTCCGTTTACGCTCGTCGCTGCGAGTACGTTGCGATGGATACAATGGAAGAGTGCGAATGCTTGGGGCTCCTCGAGAATTTTGCGAGTTTCTTTTTTAAAGATAGGAATTATGCACATGAAAGTCGGCGTAGTCACCCGTAAAAGTTCTTTTACGTACTGACAAAGAGACTGTGAACTGTCGGCTTAAGATAATATTGATTTCCTTATTCTCCTTTCTTGAGCCCACTGTGGCTGACGGCTTTGGGGAAAAAAAAAAAAAAAAAAACATGCAGATACAGTCGATGGTAAATGTGCGTGCGTGGTGGCAAAGCAGCTTGGTTTCATTTGGCTTAAATATAAGCAATTGAGTAATTGAGCACGTGTCGACGTCAGTATAACCATGGAATGGTGACAATTGATTTAGGGATCTAACTGCGTAGGCAAGGTGCGTCTGAGGAAACAGTAGAAATAGTTTTTATTCGGCACCATTTTTTCTGTGCATAAGTGCAATGCTTCGTTATTGAGTGCCCCATACTGCCGTCTTGTAGGAAATGATGAGAGCAGACATTATTACTTAGAGCAGCAAATGAAAGCAGTGTAAATTTTAATGCTACAAACTTGCCCTGCGCCCCATTGCCAAACTTCTTCAAAAACAAAGCCTGACATGCTATAGTAAAAGATCGGACCTGCGCGCAACACATTAAGGTTGACGTCTTTGTTGCGTAAATATTTCTGGGTATTGTTTATACATGATTTGTATTTGTGCCTTTGATTTCCAGATGGTAATTGCGCAGTAGCTACCTCATTCCCACTTCATCTCTTGCGGCTGAAAATTTAGCTTCAGTGCTTTGCTGCTAGTGCTACTAGGCACTTTGTGCGACGAAGAATTATACCCTACGTCTCCGCTCACTTCTTTTGATGGGTGCACAGTGTTAATGGACGTTGGCTCGTGAACTTGCATGACTGAGCGGGACTCATATTATTGTTATTATTATTATTTGCTAAAAGTGCTATCATTGCTCTTGCTGTGACGGCTCGGGATACCAGATCTAATCAAGACTCACAAACTAAATCAGTCATCCTGATTTTTTTCGGCAGTTCAAGTCCCCTTCGTAGAGCTGGCACATTGCAGCCACTTTGCGCATCGATGCTGGTTTCGATCACTCACAGGGACTGCTCAGTATGCCTTTGGCTGCCCAGTCCCGCTGCGTCATCTTACTCGTGTTCTCTCTCTCTCGTTTTTTTTTTTTTTTTTCGACGAACGCTCTCTTACTGGGCATCGGAAGATGCAGCATAACTCTCGCATCCACATGAAAGCGACAAGCGACAACACGAAGTCTCGGCCTCGCACCGCAGGAATATACGAGCAGCTAGCCTGTGCCCCGAGGAGGCCGAACCGTTCGGACGGCATCCTCCTCACGCAAGGCCTGCTGCGCGGGCGTGTGTGCCACGTCGCGGTGAGAGAAGGGAGAGCATTGAAGCCGTAGCTCCGACATCCGCGGCAGCAGCCGCTGCAGCGCGTAGTTCGTGGACCGTGACGCGCTCCGCTGCCGCGATGCCGACTGTTCCAATCTGGCCATTGAACCTCTGCGCCGGCGGCGACGGTTCGTCCTGCTCGAACCTTTATATGTATATATTTTTTTCGCTTTCCCGCGCTTATTTTGCTCCGATCATCGAAACGGGCCGTAGACGGAAAGCTCGGCACAAAGATTACTTTGTCAATGCCTGCCTTAGACTGGAAGCCAGGGGATTTGCCGAAACCGCGGCAGCTCTGCGCCGTCTGAGCAAGTGCGCCCGTGCCAAAAGTAATTTTCGTGGCCATGCGGGCATCGGCGGCTGCGCCTTGTTTTGCAGTTTATTGTCTCCTGTTGTGCCTCGATTGGCCCCGTGTTGACTCAACGTATATCCGAAGGGGTCCCGTATGAGGGCTGTTCTTCCTGCCGGGTACCCAGCACTTGCCGTTAAGAAAAACAAACACGCTGCTGGGCGGCCGCCGTCAGTGGAGACGTCGCACTGGCTCAGACGCGCGCGTGCGAGTCAGAGAGGGAAATAAAACGACAGTGAGAAAGGCCGACAGAAACGCGCAAAAGGAAGAGGATTCAGTCTCGCGAGGTCTTTGTTTTTTTTTTTTTTTCTTTTTTTTTTTGTCTTACGACTGCTGCCTAGCGCGAGATAAGAGAGTGAGAGAGAAGAAAAAAAAAAAGACGTGGCACTGTCATTGCGATATAGGTTCCGCTGCGGCGCGAGCAATTGTCTTCAGTCTGTCGGGCGGATTGTCGTTTGTACGCATTCAAATGACCTCACCGGGATCCGCCGCTCTCGATGGTCTTCGTATGCAAACTTCTGCAGACGTGTTCGGAGCTGTATGGAGGGCGCCAAAAATGGCGCCTTGTTACCATGCGCGTTTTCGCGCACGTGCTTTCAGTAACGATAGCCTAGCTTCGTCAACAAGGGCGTGTAAGCATATGTACAGACGCCGGGAGTACAATCCCGCCAGGAGTCAATACTGAGGCAGTCTGCGTGGTTCAACGCATAAAAGTACGCAATGCTCCAGCGTTATTATACAAATGCGTGCGCACAGCATTCTGTGCGTCAAAGCCCCTCTGTATAATCAACGTGTGGCTTTACAACCCCCTCTGAACGCTTCTTTCGTTTTATTTTTGTGCCCATCCACGAGATATATGTTAGGATATAAATTGCTAACCACTAGGTGTTAACCGCTTTTTGTCGCGTTGGCCGACTTGGAACCGGTGCCGTTCTTTAAGGGCGCCGTAGCTCACGTGGCCTTTTTCAGACACATGTCTTTTCTGTACGTGTGTGAAGCATCCACTCTAATGGCCCGTTGCCATGTGTAAAGAGTATAACGTTTAAGGTTAGAGATGGAATTCGGGCTCAACGGAATTCTCTGCGGTGCTCCCCGACCACCATTTTCATTTGCACGCCTCAAGAAACCTCTCCAAGAGTGTAACTTTTGGGTTAGTTGGTAGCTTGACTATTCGCATTCATCTCCTTTAGAGCAAAGGAGAGGACACTTCTGCCCCACGTGACTAAGGTATAAGGTTAGATTTTTAGTGCCGCCGTGTATCCGCTGGTGGACACAACATGTTCAGTACACGCCCAACCCTCGCTTGACGTTCGGCTTCTGAGGGATGAAATGCTTGGAAATATTTCTCTAACATCACTATAGCGTAGCGAAAAAAGGGTTGCGATAGGCTTTACCGCCATAGGCGGATTTTGATCTCTCGAGGATACATTTTTCGTCGAGGTAGGAATGAGACTGGCCAAATGCCCCTTTCCAACCACTTCATCCCTGAAGAGCCCAACGGCCAGATCTTGTACTCATTAGGAAAACAGTGGGTACCCACGTGATGAAGTAAGAACCCTCCATCTTCTTCCGAATGCGAGTTGATGTGGTCTACCACAAGGCCACTGCATGTGGCCGGTCTTCCTTTCTGTTGCCGTTCATTTGCAATAAATGATATACATGAAGACACCTCTAACGACAACGTATGAGTGTCGGAAGCGTAATGCTGCATTTATCTCTGTTTTTTGGTACTGGACATGAGTTAGGAATGAAAATCTCGCAGTGGACTCAGGAGCGCCCGTATCATATTTCTTACCACTTTCGGGAAAACATTTCTTTCCTCTATGTGCTTGCTCTGTCGTTCGCTCAGTCACTGTGCGTATTTATCGCCATTGCGCTTTAAGGAATAGAACTGACTGCGAAAGAGGCTCCGCGATGAAGACTCTCTGTGCCCTCGTACCTTGAGAACGGCTGCTTTTATGCGAGTGGACTCGCAATCAAAGCAGAAAGAAGTCGAAGCGAGCGAGAGTGAAAGAGGGCATGGTTCGAACTTGATGGCCACAAGAGGTGCCATGTTATGCGGCAGCCACATTGGCTGCAATAATCGTGCTTAAAAGTGAAGGGACCGCGGGAATTGGAAGAACTGCAGCAGCTGTTTTTGAGATATGTGTAGGCAGCGCCACCTAATAGGCTTGCCCGTTCTCCCCGGCACTTCCGCCAAGTATGCCTTTTTATGCCTAAAAACGGTGACGCAACGTTTTGAGAAATATCTGAATTGTTGCGGACGACTGTGCGTAAAAAAATATCAAATTGTAGCACGCATTTATTCGCAAATTTTCGCTACTCATATGACGACGTCAAGCAGCTGCGGTCGGGGCTACAGTGTTCGCGTCTTGAAGGCATTTTGAAAATGTCCCCTTCGCGGTGAAAGACGTTTCAACTGAATGTTCTCAAAAAACCATGTGTGGTAGCAGATAAAACTCAGGATTTGATTCGAATGACAATTCAGGCGCTTGAAATGGGCGCGTGGAGGGGCTATAGGTTGGTCGTGTTTTCCAACGCCGGGAACCATGCCAAGAGCGCGCAGGGAAATCCGTTCGGGCCCTCTTGCCACAGCTGGAGCCGCGCGAGATGCCAGGCTTCAGTCGTCCCGCGTTTCATACTCACCGGCGGCTCCCTGATGGATGGCTTGGCCAGGCCGAGGAATCGCCGCAGTCTCCTCGCAAGGCGAGAGACGCCCTTTCGCGCCGCCGCGGTGTTCAGTAAGCTCGCCCCGAATGGCTCTGTCCGGGACGCACTCGGCGTGCACCACGCCCCCGAGAATTCGATGATCAAGCCGCTGTACTTTGTTCCTTTGCAGAGCACGGAAAGTCATCGAGGTTCGTGTTGTTTTTTTCTTCTTCTCCCCCCCCCCCCCCCCCCTCCTCGCTCTCTTTGGACGAAGACTCCGAAACAGGGAAAGTACTGAAGCCATTAGGTTACAGCGAAAAGGAAATGTACCGCGATATGGAGGCTTTGTGAAACAGTGACGTCGAAGCCTTGTTTGAGAGGCACCGTCTAGAGGGCTAGGTGGTGTCAGTCATCCGTGAAGTTTCTTTTTTTTTTTTTAAATCTCTCCTTGGACGGTTTGCAAGCGCAGGAAGGCGAGCACACAGAGAGAGAGGTCCGCGTGTATGTTGACCGCTGGAAACGCATGGTCGTCTCTGATGCTCCAGAAAAAAAAAAAAAAAAAAAAAGAAAAAAAAAAGAAGGGGGGGGGGGGGGGGGGGGGGGGGGGGGGGGGATAAACACGCCTGCTCCCAATGCAGCACGGCTTTCCTTGCGGCGGTCCCTTCCCATTCTCTGTCGCGAAGACGGTTGCAGTTCTTTAAGCACAGCGTTCGCAGTTATTTCCCGCTGAAAAGACAATATCTGTTCGCGCAGAACATGAAAACGACCCTCGGTTTTAATGAGCGAGTGCTGCGTTCGAATCTCGCGAAATTATCCGATTATGGCGCTACGCATGCGGGCCCGTGTGACGTCAATTCCGCGCGGTTGGACACCTTCAGTTTAGGTCCACAGAACTGTTCGCACTTTTCGGCATGCGGCTGCAGTTAGCGATTTGGCGCTGCCTTCCCTTTTTTCTTGATGGTAGCCGAGATCCCTTAGCGCACTCGCCTATTATACTAGCAAAAGAAATCGATGAGTTGCCTTCTTTAGCTGGCCACCGCTGGGGCGTCGGTTAATCGCTTTCGCATCATTCATGTATACAAACGCTTTTCAAGTGTTGGCTGAGATTCTCAAAACTATTTTCACATTCGCTTTGCGATTCGCTAGCGTATTCCTTGTTGGCAATAATGATTGGAGAGTGCCCGTGCATCGGCTAGCCAGTGAGAGCTCGCAAAGTAGGGAAGCTTTTCCTTTGCTTTTATTAATTTTTAAAGCTGAATACAAATGTTTGCAAAAAGGCTAGCATATATATAGGCTCATTTCTTGCATATTTTTAATGCTGAAGCAAAGCGAAAGAACAGAAAATAAAGTACAGCATTGATGTAGAGAGCCACACTGCGATATTGCTACGCAAACAAGGCGGTGACTGTAACTAGACAAAAGCTGAGAGTTTAAGAAGTTAGCCAACGACAACTAACCTTCCCGCTTCGAAGGGCAAAGTATTTTCCTGGCAAATAAAAGGTCAATAACTCACGTTTGCACCACAAAGCAGAAATAGGCACCACCCGTTTGCGTTACGGGTTGTAGGCAAATTGAAATATGTTTCCCGTATTTCCAGTACGTCTGTTAGGGAAGACAAATAGGTTCCTTTAAAGAAGGTAATTATTCTAAACGACTACTCTTGCTGTCCTCATTCGTGACAACCGAGGAAAAAGCCAAATCTGGACGCACCTAAAAGAGGGTGTATTTGTTGTTTCGAAGGAAAGTCGTTAATGGCGAGGAGGATAATGTAATAAAAGGGAAATTGCTAACGTAAAAAGAATACGGTACAGGGTCTAAAAACGATCCTCGGGGAACGCTAATGCTAATCGCGTTTTCTGCTACGTAGTTAGCTTGAACGAAAATTAAGTGTGAGATTTTAAAAGCCATAATATTTTTTGTAATAGGACGGAAGGGTTCATAGAGCAGTAAACTTTCCAGCAATAAAGTAATAACTTTCCAGCAATAACTATTTTATTTACACGCAAGAGTGAACATACGTCTTGTAATACGCCGTTACACTTGGAGATACTAACCTGCTATTTCTGAACCCATGCTGATACTGAGGTAAGTTATTTTGCGCAAAGAGGTCTCACTATTGATTCGCGGCTTTCTGAAACTGAGGTGATAATTTCTCCTTCAAGCAACTGGCCTGCCGATTTTCATGCGGGACTATAAGCAAATCAAGAAAAGAGCACTCACCAGTCACGAACCACTCTTACGCAAGACAGCCTCGGGAAATTCGACCCTCGTTCCCTGCCTGCATTCATCCATTCATCACTATATATAGTCTCTTTCGGCGTCGTGAACATGTCGCGATTTCAATCGTTTCCCAACAGTGATTTTCGCGTGGGCTTCCATTCATTTCCTGGTAAAGAACACTAGTAGTCTGACTTATGGGTCCTCGTAGTTGCACGTTTAGAGCTCTCTCTCTATTTATCGACAGGTGGCAGAGAAGGAATAGAAAAGCAGTGCTTCCATTCTTGCTATCGCAAGCACCTCTTGGGTCGAAAAACGCGGGAAACGATTTGTGGGATTTCACGATCGTTGTCTCGAAACGCTTCCTGCGCTTGCTTCAGATCGCAAGGATCCTTAGCGGCATCTGCTACATTAAAAAGACGTTTGCTGCATCACTGGAACTGAAACGCCACGTTTAACCCTTTCCCAGCTACGGGGATAGGAGAAAAGTGGGCGCGTTCACGCGTGTGCCGCCGAGAAAGATGGCAAAAAGACTGGGCATGATGGCCTGTGATTGGTCGAGCATCGAGAGGAGGCTTCCTTTTCATTTTTGAAGCGTCGACTTTCTCCTCTGTTGCGATCCCTTCCGCCATTATTTGGCACTCAGATGGAGGTGCTCTGCCCAGCCGCGGCGCTTTTCTTTGTGTCGGACCTTTCACTGCTGAACTGGAAATTAAATCTCTAGATTCGGCGCTGGAAAAGATATTTGGAGCAATGTATCCGCTCTTCACTGCTTGCTTGGCCTCGTCGAGGTCGACGAGAGAATGGCTCCGCGAGCGACGCTTCCGAAACGGCGACACGAGCGCTATACGCGTCATCTGTTCGTGTGCGACGTATCGGCGGTGCTATATACAACTGAGTTGTTTCATAAAATACCATTAATAATCTTCAAAACTAAGCATTTTGGCATAGCTTTATCAACTGTGGGCTCATCACGATGCAGCAGAATTGCATTTACTAGTATGATGGTTCGCTAATACTTGAGTATATTGCGCAGACAAGCGAAGGAAAACGGTTGGCGGGAGGGCGTTGTCTGTCTGTATCTGTCTACTCCTCCTCACAAGCATGCCTTGGAACGGTGATAGTTGGCAGGTGGCATGGTTTGGTTGGTAGGCTATATGACTCACGCGGCCACTTGACTCGGCCGATTTGGCAGAAGCTGCCAATTTGGGCAGCACTTTTGAGACGAGAACCGAACCCACCTTGAAACTCAGAATTATACCCCTGTCACAAGCGCAGATTTCATTTCATTCGTATCGAATGACATTAGCGTCTAATGTCATTATTCTCCTGCTACACGAGAACATTTAATGTCATTAGGTTCGAATGACAGTCTTCATCGAATGAGTTTGGGGAACTCATTCGCATTCGATCGCGAACCGATGTGTACTCTTGACGCCTGATACACAGCAGAAACAAGTAACGCGACAACATATTCTGCGCACAGTGAAATTTAAAAATTATAATTCTAGAGTTTTATTTTTCGCACTGCACGCTCTCGTGGAACGGCATTACTCTCGGTCACAGCAATGGTCCAGTCATGGCAGCGACTCACGATCATTTTGGGCTCTATTCCTTGGTGGCCGCACCTCCCCGTATGTTTATCTCAGAACTATTGAAAGTTGTGACTGAGCTTCTCACAGTTTGGACGTCAATTGCATGCTCTACGTGTCTCCGCGCGTCTACGCACTGTGCATCTGCGCTCCGCTGTGTTCAGCCATACTGTTTGTTTACATTTAATAAATTTGTGGGTGACTCGATACTTGACTTGGATTTGTATGGCTAATGTGCTACAGTACAGCCAAAAGTAATGTTTTTCGCTTGAATTATCGTACAGAAATGTTTTGACCAGCTTTAAAATGTTACACAGTGATTTAAAATGCCTTTTATGCTCACCGATGCTCCTTAAGTGCAGCATTTTTTGTAGCTGATCGTAATTGCGAATGACATTATATTTTACCGTGTAGCACCGAAAGAAACCGAATGACATTCGATGCATCGAATGACATTAAATCTGCTCGTGTGACAGAGGTATTGGACACGTTACTCCTAGGCCGCTCTGGTGCGTCCCCACGGCTTGGCTAAAGAAGGGGCTTCTGGCAACTGACCAGCATAATACTTCATACGATATGTAAAACCGGGGTATACCCGTTTAAATCAAGCGAAAGCGTGGCAAGTCGATCAAGATAAACCACAGAACACCAGTCCCAAGCACCGTAGCGTACATTAATTCATAATTACCGACGAGCTAAACCGCCCGGTCATATTTTTTATTAATTAAGGGTCTGATAGAAAACTATTACGACTATCAAAAAGAACGATTCCCAATGGTTTCCATAGGATTCGCTGATTCTTGGCCTCCTTGCTACGAGGTGTGAAAAAAAAAGAAAAACTATGCAACTAGCACGTAATCAATACTGCATGCCTTTGAAAAAGATTGTTTCAGCACCATCTTCCATAACAATAAAGCACTTGTTCCACATTTCTGAAAGGCTTTTGATACCTCGAAAATAAAAAAAATCTTTCCGGCTATCAAATCATTCCTCTGTGGCAGTTTGAAGCGAGTTCACGTCGTCGAACCTAGTTTTGTTATTTTTTTTTTTCTGTTTGGAAAGTCGAAAAAAAAAAAAAATTAGAACTGAGACCGATGTTAAGGGGTAGGCGACTCACCTCTTTGAAAGCGCGCTTTTGAATGGTGCCCTCTTCGACATGAATTGTAAACCGGGGCATTATCGTGCACGACGAGGACACCTCTTGTCGCTGCTCCTCGACGTTTATCTGCGATGGCGTCATGTAATCTTCGAAGAACAATTGCGTAACGTTCTCTATTTATCGCCCTGCTTTTTTTTTGTCTTTCCGATAAACGATAAGGAGGATCTCCTTAGCGCCCAGAAAATCTGCTGCCATCACTTCCTTCACTGAGCATTGGGATTCAAAGTGTTCAGGAGATGGGAACATCGAATGCCTCCACCACATATACGACATCAACTGCTGTCTTCTTTCCCAGTCATATTGTTAAGACCACGTCTCATTCGCAGCAACAAGACGGTAGGATGAATATTCTTGATCGCTGGAATAGAGATGCAGAAAATTGGCGCTGTGGTGTCAGTTTTGCTTAAATAGGTTTCGTGGCGCCTACCGTGCCGATAGCTTTGATGTACCAAAAATTTAATGGGTGATTCCGAAACCATTGCCCGCCGTATAAGATGTTAATTTCTGTCGCAGCTGCGAACATTTCATTTCGTCCATTGTTCACCAGAAGGTTCACAGCAGAGGTTCAGTAATTGAAATGGGTTAAGTGCGGATACGTTGTGAACATGAGCCGTCCTACAGATCCACAAGGCAGCGCTTAAACTATTTTAACCAGAAAGTTACTTTTCGCAGACGAAGGATATTCGCTATCATACACATTCACAATTTTATTGCAAATGTATTTGGCGGAACGTCACTCTTTCAACAAAAACTTCATAAAGATCCGGTACTCAAGTTGAAAATCTTGAGAGGATGCTATCTTTAACTGACCGACGCAGATCAAGAGCGAAACGTGATGGTCTGATTTTAAGATCGTGCTTGGCTCGAAAGATGGCCCAGGCAAGTAGTGCAGATAGATCGCCGTGAAATGTTTGGCCATACCTGAGTTTTAAAACTTTTTGATCTCCCCTCGTACGTGTATCATAAGGGAACCCCCCCTTTTACTACCCTTGTCTGCTTAAAATGTTAACGAATTCCTCAGTCCTAGCAGTCTTGATGCCATAAGCAGCACACGAGGATTTGCGCGCAGCTTCCATCGTCCATATTCGATCACCTTCTACGTTACATTCGCGCCGATGGACGAGGGGGGTGCTGGTGAACACCCTCAAGGTTTGGCTATATGCAATATAAATACCCAAAATTTAGAAGACTGGAAAGCCATCGCTGTAGCTCAGCTGGTAAAGCACCATACGCGAAATTCGGATGTCATAGGTTCTGATCGCATCAGCGGGATGAGCTTGTTTTGTTAGTCTACTTTCTTATCAATTATCTTTCAGACATGACATCACTACAGTAATAATTTCCCAGCGCCACATGAAATTAATAATAAAAAAAAAACAGAAACATTCTCTTATGATTTCTGTATGGTTTCGTTGACTGTGGGCTTGCTCGCGCTGTTTGTGCTATTTTCTTAAACCGCTATTCTTTGTAGAGCAATAACGACCAAACTGGGCAATATTAACGCGATAGCGTTAAATTCGAGTGGCAGCGTCGGCGTTGTGAACGAAAACATTAGCTGTGGTTTGGCTTGTGGTTAAACCTGGAGTTACGCGAGAGCAATCTGCATGGCTACGCTTAGGTTCGGCTTCAAAGTAAAGATATGGCTTTTGCACATAATAGTTTACTCTGTGGCTTCAGCTTTATTTATTCCAAAGGGGAATCACTTCACATATGAGCACCCCTTGCCTCTCGTCGTTGACCATTCTCATTCGGGTGTAGAAGATTTCTAGTGGCATGACATCGTCTCTACGTCGAACTCCGGGGCACACCACCGTCACAGCGTTCGAACGAACCTTCTGTCACTCTCGCTGTTGTCGTTCGCCTCTACCAACTACCGACTTATCTGTCTTCTTCTTACCCTGCCGGGGTGGCGCAGTGGTTACGGCGCTCGACTACTGTTCCCAAGGATGCGGGATCGACTCCCGGCCTCGGCGGCCGCTTTTTGGTAGGGGTGAAAAGCAAGGCGCCCGTGTGCTGTGCGATGTCAGTGCACGTTAAAGAACCCCAGGTGGTAGAAATTTCCGGAGTCCTCCACTACGGCGTCTCTCATAGCCTGAGTTGCTTTGGGACGTTAAACCCCACAAACCAAACCAAACCTGTCTTCTTCTTCTTTCTTCGCTCTTCGGACAGGCACGGTGAAATGGCGAGACTGTGGCCAATGTAGCTCTCGCTACAAAATCACGAACATGGCGCTGTCAGGTAACATGGCCGAGCACTAAGTGGACTTATAGGGCTTCCTGACATTACGTCTGCCAGGAGCTGCCAACTAGGGTCTCTCCTTTCATATCGGAGGGTGATATCGGAATCAGCTTCCACAAGAACATTTCATTGGCGTTACCCCTAGGCCACGCAGACTCGTTCATACGACAAAGCGGGGCTTTATATGCCGTGTGGTAGAAAACGTTATCGCGCCATACACTAAGGCGGAGTTAAAGTGTCCCCTGTTATGTTTTTGTTAAACTCTTATCTTCTTTTCATAGTAAAACAACTTGAGAAAATAATAGCTTGATATCAAACAACAACTATATCCTTAGTGGACCTCCCAGCGTGTGAAATGCTAAGAAGAATGCGGCTATGAGCTATGTTATCTGATATCCATCACTCTTCTAACTAAATCAAATTCATTATTAAACCGTACCCTGTGCATTTAGAGTGCTTATCTGTGACTTAGAGATGGTAATATTTCGAGACCCGTGGGATTAAAGGCTCTTTAAAAGCCTCGCAGCACGCGATCCTGTTTAGAGACGCGCCTGCGAATTTCCAAGTTGGCGTGATTGCGCTGGCAAGGTGGCAGAGGTCAGCACGAAACTCCACCCCAGCGTGACGAAGCGGTGGCGCATCACATTTCGTTTGCAAATGGCGCGCGGCAGCAGGTGAAAATGACGACTCTCGGCCCTTCAATTTTAGCTGACGAAATAGATGAAATGGCTCAGCAGCTTTGTCAATTCCCACCGTAATTACGGTAATTGAATTGGAAAATAGGGTGGACGTATTTCGGAGTGCATGTGCTGTACATCAAGTCTACCAAATGCATCAGTCTGAACATACGTCTACCTTTAATTCTTCAGTACAAATATGCACGCTAACTGTATAGTGGCTGAAATGTTTATTAATTTATTCTATTGAACAAGCAGATTGACAGCGACGATAATTATCTCAGTTTATGTCGACTTGGCCGCATAACCTACGTTTAAAAATTGCCTTTGAGCACTGTGGCGGGTTTCCGAAAAATTACAAAAGCCTATTTTGAAACAAGGTGTTATTATTAACCATTAATTATACTCATCACTCGTCCTGTTGTTAACTTCCTGCTAAAGTGGCTCACACGACCACAAAAATAATTCATGTAAATGGAAATGGAATCAAGTATCAGGTGACAGGAAAAATACGTTTTCTTTTCTTTTTTAAACTTGAGTTCCGTTTGCAACTAACATTTCGCTTAAGTGTTTCACCGAAACGAACTCATGGATCAACAGGTAACAGATATGCTGGACAGAGGCAAGTGTTTCAACCGCAGCATCTTCACTGTCATAATTTAACGTATAACGTTGTCGTTTATGCCAAACCATAAAATCGGCCGGCACGTATGTACGGGCTAGCAGTACGTACAAATGAACAACGACCGAACAGTAATATTCCTCATTTTGCGGGCATTAAAGTGGCTGTGAGCAGAGCCGAACGATGAAATACAGCTGGAAGAAGATTCACTAATCAGCCAGTGAACCATCACATGTTCATTCAAGCGGGCAACGGTAAACAGCGTCACACACACTCCATGGCCTGAGTGAAGAATAAACACCGTGTGTGCGCTAGTCAGAAGAAACGGAAACACAAACAAGAGAAACGAACCTTGCACAGTGAGCAGTGCCAAGTACGGGAGGAGCGGGGAGCCTCTGCCCTCTCCGTGCTTCGGGAGGGCCCAGAGAACGCATGTAGTCGCACATAAAAATTGACCACCTATGCGACCACCTGAAAGGATAAGCTTTTATGCAAATGATGCCAAATGTGCCTTGCGCCTGCTGCATCGGGTAGTTCCTTCCTCACCATTCATTATCGTTTATTTGCTAGCTTATCAGGCAGAGTATCACAGAGGCAGGCCGCGCAAACAATGTTGTTTTTGACTTAACGCTTTGAAATCGTTTTGAGCGCCATCAGATACAGCGCATACAGACTTCGTATTAATATTACGCATGTGAGACATGCAAATTTCACATTTTCTTTTGTCTTGGCAACGAAAAGGTTGGAACAAAAGCCGCAAAATCTGAGATTACAGACCTGACATGTGAACACAAAAGTGTAACAAATATCGGTGTTAACCAAGGTCTCAGACGTTCAAATGTACCAGATGTGTACTTTTATATCACACCCCCCCCCCCCCCCCCCCCCCGCGCGCCTCCCAATCACACATACGCGCGCGCGCACGAAAGCTTTAAATGCGCACGAAAAAATGTCAACGGTCTGCAACAGGCGGATAAAAAGAAGTTATAACTTGAACACACGTGTAAAGCGTGAGCTGATTCGCGGAATACGATTCGAGAGGCGAAATGTCAAGAGCTATGTTTACGGTGAACACGTTAGTAGTCTATTCGCGACAGCTCTTCGGTCGGGCACCGTGCTGCGCAAAAGATGAAGAGAAACTCGTGCGAAAACAAGCTGCGGTGAAGAATATCGAGCAAAAGTGTTGTCGTGAAAATTTTTTGCTATCGCTCCTCGCAGATTTCCGCGGGTGATTCTCTATGCTGTGACTTCCACTTTCCTCATGACTGCTCGCGTGTCAGGGCTGCTCGCGAAGGCCCTTACTGCTCTTTGGAGAGTATACCGCGGCCGAATTTCCTTTTCATCTCGCCTTAGAGTGCGTGACGAATTAGGCTGCGCAAACATGTTTCATCGGATTGTCTTTCACGAGCACATGTAGGAGAATTACCAATTCAGTCGTGCCTCGTTAATAGGGGCCCTTTGTTTCCCGATCGAAACTGTCCATATAAAGCGTGTTCTCGATCAGGGACGCGATGAAATGTAACGAAGATGAAAAGAACTTGTGAGAACGCTAGTTGATAAAATCTTTTTTTTTTCTTTGCGTTGTGGTGTGGATTAAAGTTGATATTGTAGCCGAAGTAGAGGAAGTGCGAGCGTTTTGAGAAGAAAGAAGACGCCGGTGCAGGCGGTCCTTGAGGCGTTTCTGAGGCGCTGCCGTCGCGCTGGTTCCTGCTGCTGTACTGCTGACCTGAGGTCGCTGTTGCCGTCAGGACGTGACATTGGTGGAGGTGCTGGCTCCGAATCCCATGCAGCGTTGCCCTACACGTAATTCGATCCCGGTCTTAAGTCCAGGCCGCCGAATTTTCTTAGAGTATGCGGCAGCACCTGACAGCAGCGCTAGTCGACGTCAGCAAGGCCAAGCTCCAGTATTCGGACTCTTGTCCGAGGGGAAGACTGCCAGGGCTAACGTCATCATTGCCTTCCAACCGCAACAACTCGACACTGCGGCTGCTGCGCGGATCATCTACGTGCTGGTGACCCCAAGGACTGTAACCCCGTTCCGTGGTGATGGCCTGGACGATGTTGAAGACTGGGTCCAGCATTACGAACGGGTTGTGTGCCACGACGGGTGGACCCCCGATCAGTGCCTGCAGAATACCTACTTCTCTCTGGAGGCAACGGCGAGGTACTGGTTTGAGAGCCACGAGGCCTCGTTGACCTCTTGGGAACTCTGCAAGGACGAATTGGTGCGCACGTTTGCGAACCAGTACCGGCGACAGGGTGCTTAAGATCTTCTACAAGCTCGAATTCAGGGGACCCTGCCGAAGGAGTGAGAAGCTTTGCAGAGGACGTGCTGCGCCTCAGTGCTCGCGCGGACCCACAGGCTACTGAGGGAAAAAAGTGTGCGCCTTTGGTGCGGGGCGTCCGAAATGATATTTTTGGCGGCCTTATACGCGATCAGCCGATTACAGTAGTCAGTTTCGTGGCCGAAGAGACTAACATTGAGCGCGCATTGGCCACGAGAACAAATCACTATCAGCGACTGGGCACCTACCCCAACGTCTCGACTCTCGAGTCTTGCCTCGTCTGGCCCTAGTGGTGCCGGCCCCACCGACGTTTTCGAAATCATTCGCGAAGTCGTGCGCGAAGAGCTCAGGATCGAGGCTTTTACTAGCTCCTGAGCAGCCTTCACTAGCATCCGTCTCTCCAGCTGTTCTAGAGGAACTGCGACAGGCACTCACTCCGGAAGCCGTCTCTACTGAGCCAGTAGTTGCTGCTGCAGAACAGCAACCGGCTGAGAGTTAAGCTGCCGTTCTCCGTCGGACGCCGCCCGCGTACCTCACCAGTACCAACGGGCTACGATCCTGGACCTCGACATTGTGAATTCCTGGCGCAGCATGACGCATACTCGGAGCCGTGGAGACGACGAAAAACCGACATATCTGGAGGACTGCGGACAGCCGACCATTGTGTTTTCACTGTGGTTAACCTGACCACATGTACCGCCGCTGCCCATACCGAGAGCTCGGCTTGCGAGGATTCAGCTGGGGCGACAGCTGCTCCCTCGTTACGGTGAACAACCCCGAGATATTCAGAAATATCTTCGACGCTCTTCATCACCGATGCAACCCGATGACCGGGCATCCCACTCGCACTCGCCACGCCGCTTTGCCAGACGAATACTAGGAAAAATACACTCCTGTGGATCTCACGTTCGTTATTTTTGTTGTTGTTGCTGTTGTTATTGTTGTTTTTGTCTTGTTTGTTGTGCTGTAGATGCGTATTTCGGAACTTTTAGTTGTACAGTGCAAGAAGTCAGCCTCATCACCTAGCGGAAGGTGTGGTACAATTGTGAAAACAGGTATACAACGAAATTCGAAGCGCTTATTGTCGTTCCCTCCGTGATGTTCCATGCATAATCAACAGGTAAATGCTTCATCCCTCGTAAAGATTCTGTTCTTGGAAGTCTTCCAATGAACCTTGAAAAAGCGAGTTTGTTTGACAGGCTCATTCCATGCGGTATCTTATACTGGAGGGCAGTATGCTGATGGACCCCTTGCTCAGCTTGCCTCCCATTTAGTGCTCTGTTGCTTTGGCGTTTTTAACGCGAAATTACTATACTTTAGGAGGGAAATCGGAAAATCGCGAGATATCTTGGGAGCCTCGAGTTTTTACTTTTCCAGGAAAAATAAAAAAAATGTCCGTCGGAGTAAATTCGAGGCCAGGTATTCATCGTGGGAAACGCGATTCAAGAAGAAGTTAAAACAGCGGCTATTGCCGCTGAAAATTAATTGGGATTACAAACACCCTCTACGATATCATAGTCTGTAAAAGAATAAACAGTTTTATTTTTAATTTTAATTGTTTTATTACTAATTGCAATTAAGTCAAAAGGGACACGTACATGAATCAAGCTGGCGTTTCATGTGGCAGTATAGCTTTGGCCATTTCATTGGGTTGCTTCGACTTGCAGGTGCTAGAGACTGCACTGCACCCAGGCGCAGCAAGTTATCTGAATCATAATATGTATGATGCCACTCGTCTACATTTAATTTTTCGTTTTGTTTCCAGTTTGGTTTATTTGAATTAAAGCCAAATTTTATTCGTTCCTGTGGCTTCATTACTGCAATGTGCGATATTTCTTAGAGGTCGAAAAGTTGACAAACCCTTTTTTAGCCTCGTGTAACTGCGTCACCATGTTAACTCTTGGCTAAAAAATGCTTATACACACCTATGTGGTTAAGACGGCCCGTTTTCTGATCAATTGCTGGCGCCCTCTTTATGGTCTGCGGCGCTCACCAACGGCTGTCATTGTCGCCAGTTTACAACCTAAAACGGCACGTGGGTTTCGTTTTGGGATATTAAAATGGTGCCAATTGATAAGTAGAACTTTGGGTCAAAATTTGGCAACTAAATTTTTTTCTTAGGTCGAGGCCATGCAGGGCCTTGCTGAGGCTTTGCTTAGAGTGCTCACAGGTCGGGCTGCTTGTTTCTCAACAACAATAAACTTTTTGTGTTTTTTTTTATTGTTCGCTTGTTTATTCGAGGTAGCCCCAACGGCTCGTTACAGTTACCAAGAGTGGGGAAAAATCGCTCACTGGACAGGTCTCGTGAGTAACTAGAACTGAAGAATTCACATGGTCGTAATTATCCAGTGTCAATTACAGTCGAGCTTTGCCACGTCTGTCCTGATCTGCTGGTGGCATAATTAAAATGTGCTAGTCACGTATTCAACAGCGCCAGTCTAGGTGCGCTTACTGTAGCCGGGATGAAGCAAAGCAAGCGCAGTTAGCTTTGGTCGGACGGATGCAGTTGGCAAGCACGCTTCAAGCTAGCTTTTGTAGCGCCAGCTCCGTGAAGCGGTTATTATGAGCTGAGATCGTCCATAAATAACGGCGACTCTTCGTTAGACTAATGGTTCCGAGCAATAAACTGGGCTAGATATCATGCGACAGTACATAACTCATAACGCCACTTTGGTTTACGAAGTAATGACACTGTATAACGCTGCAGGCGCGTATACCTTCATTGTGCGTCCACATACCACCGGACGAAACGAAATTTTTGAAATGCTTTTGAGTGTGTGTGATACATTCAAAAGCAATATGGCATCATGTCTTGTCGGTTACGTGCGTATAATTCCGCAAATATTAAAAACATGAGCGAAAAAAGTTTTGCGCACTTATGTCCAGCGGAGTAGTACGCAGCGTCATTTCTTCACCACGTTTTGCTCTAGCTTGTGCTTCACTCTGTCTAAACTTGAGTTCTCATCTCGTTCGTAGTAGGCCTCTCGCTGCTCGCTGAGCCACAGAGACGAATTTCTGCACTTCAGGAAGTTTCTCTGTATTTTTTTTTTAATACAAAACAGCTTGTATGCAATCATGGCGGCGCATGGAAACATGCTTTAAGAGCACAAAAAAAGCTTCGTGTCATTCAACCAGTCTCATCATATCTTCTACGCTCCTTTTCATAGCCACACAGTCACGTTCCGCTAAACGCAACACACACACACACACAAAAAAAAAAAAAAGCCCCCACATAAGCTAAGGGCACAACTTTTCTGTTCAACCGAATTTGTTCTCGCAACTCATCATTTAATGACTGCGTCCCTTTCTTTCATGTCGCTCGGCCGTCGCCATCTCGTCAGGCCATTCAATTTCACTGTTGGGCGAGGGCGGTCATGCAAATTTTGACCTTTTAGCCAAGGTCCGCCAAAGTCTCCGGCTGTGCGGGCAGTGTTTGCGCTTCCCTCCAGTTCTGCCCTCCGTTCATCACTCTCCTCTCTGAGTGCGCTGTCGCCATCTCCTCGCAGACAAGTCTCGACTAGCTTGTTACGAGGGACACGTTTCGTGCTCAGCATGGGACAAAAAGGGAAGGGAAAGAAGTAAGGAAGATGACAGAAAAGTCAGCACAGCAGCCCTGGTCTCTCCCCGTCATTGTGAAAGTCTGAGGCAAAAGCGCCTGACATAGTATATTTTTTTTTTCCATTTTATTCTGTACGCAACACTTCGTTTCTTCGCGGCGTGCCCCTCATTAATCATTTCTCTTTAATCCCGCCAGCCGCTCATCGCAGCTTGAAGGAGTGATTAAATCCCGAGAGAATTAGGGCCGCTGCCGGTGCCAGCCGCTCGGAGGAGACCGCTGCCCGATGGAGCGCGCGCGTTCGGGCCCCGCTCGCATTGGGGCTAACCGCGGCACACGCGGCCCTGGTATATGACAGCTTAATCCGAAGCTTTGGAAAATCGAATCGGTCGAAGTCTTGGCACAGTTGCAAATCGAGACACTTTCTCCCTGCGTTTTCATGAATTCGGAATGGATTCGCTGAATGTTCCTGAGCTGTATAACTCTCCGTCTTCATTAGTGCGCTCCCTTATTAACGGACGCACGGAGCGGAGCCGCCACATCGATAGCGCCGCTTGTGGATGGTCTGGGAAAGAGGAAAACGCCCCGAAACAATCGCTATGTGTGGCAGCTCGTTTCAGTTAAGTTGTGTGGAGCGCGTCACACAGGTGTTTGGCTCGCGGCAGGCCATCGATGGGTAGGAAGAAAAACTGACTGGTTATATTACACCCCCCCCCCCTCCCCCTCTTGATGCAGGAAAAGATCGTGAGGGACCGCCATAAGAGAGAATATTATTGCGATAGAGCTTTTCTGCGCTGAAATCTAACCGTACATGCGTTAAATAATGAAATGATCTTGCGCCAATTGAGAAGCTGTGCTTAGTATCATTTGTGAGTGCCTTAGGATGGTCACGCGCTCTTCGGTAGATGTGTGGCTATGTCTTGAGCTCAAGGGCACGGCCGCCACGTCGGCTAACTATACTGTGGCAGTACTTTCAAAATGGCATTTTGTGGGAAAAACTCGGTTCTCAGTCGGCACGGCTTACATGCGTGCGAGAATTCAAAGTTTCGGACAGAAATCAATAGCTACACATATATTGGCGAATTCCACAGATAGGTTTAGGGTGGAACATTAAATCCGCTACCGGAACCAGCAGAGAGCGACCAAATCCTCTCTGGGCAGCTAAACATTGTATCAGCAGAAAAGCCAGCGGCCCATTGTTGTCGTACGCACACGGTTGCGGATACTCGTCATACATTAGCCACGCCCTTAAAGGGTTTCAGTGCAGCATCTTCGTAATCACATATGACCAGTTGAGCAGTTGAGTCAGGCAGTTATATGCCACGTGCTCCGCACTTCGCTGGGCATCATGGAGAACCACGACCATGACTCAACCCGGGAAAGAATGTATACAATATGTGTGCACTCCCGAAAAGGCTCACGAAATGGCCTCGAATAAGCCGATAACCTTGGGCTATATGTTCATAAGGCATGCAGGCAACCAGTCATTTAATAAACCGTACAACAGCTGCGCCTCGTCAACATGCCTGCTGTTGCTCTTTAGGTTACTTAAACCGCTTTCCGAAATCAGTTGCTACGTTAGAATACGTTAAATCATCTCAGGGTTATCCGGAGATGTCTCAAAAAGCGTTGAAAGCTTACAATTCTGGTCTGCACATTTTTGAATTGACGGCAATCCACTCATGACTCTTCGGCGAAGTCCGGCTTTTCTCAGCGGATAAAGAAGACGCTTCGCTATGGTGCACGGTACGAATTGCTCTGAAACGACGAGCGAAACAGGTCAAGCCGATCAGGATCAATCACTGGACCCACGCTGCTCCGCAGAGCGAAAACAGCTGCTCCATATTAGCAAATGGAAAACACCGTAAAATAATTCTGTCTCTCTGGAGATCTCAGCCGTCAGAATATTTCGGAATATTCGACGCGACGTCATTCATCGACGTGAATATCGAATATCCGGGAGTGCGGCTACTGGCATTAGCGAAAGCTGCGACTGCAGTCTCGCGCGCACAATTTGCCCTTCTTCGCTGGTCGCGTGGGGGTCACCGTTATGAAACGCCTCTTCACGAAGCAGCTAATATGCGGACCAACATCGAGACATGTAGCGTGCACTGACGCAACATCGACGCTCTCATGTAACGAAATTCTACTTGTATTAGAGGCTTCTAGCAGAAGAGAGACGTATACTAACGTAGATGTATACCAGTTTACCGGTCTCCTCCCACGCAGGAGCAGTGGACGCGATTGCCTCCACCCTTGTCAACGCGTGTGCGTATGAGAGGCCCGGCAAACTGGTGTACGTCTACGCTGACTCCTTCCTGAGCACTGAAGAGAGAAAAGGGGGCAATCGCAGCCGCTGCACCTGTATAGGAAAGGTCCGATAAACCGCTATACGTCTATTTTAGTAGGTCTGCGCTCTGCTGAAAGCCTCTATTAAGGCCGCTATTTTCAATCGTTTCCTACAAATCCTGGAAAGTGTTAATTTGTTCGTCATCCTGCTGGCAAAGCTGAATGTGACTAATGTGAATTTCTCATACGTAGCCTGCTTCTCATTGCACAAATGAGGCGAAGGACTGCCGGTCAACTTGTCCTGTACTCGTGAATCGAGGCAGCATTATGGTCAGCGACATCATGGGCCATGGAACATCTTCCCAATCCATGAGCATGTGAGCAACAACTCACCGTCATGTTTCGGTTTTCTCGGAGGTTTGTAATCGTTCTTCATTTGATGCGAAAAAGTGCCGTAATCGTTGCCAAGTCCTGCTTCCATGCTCGCAAACGTTTGTGGCATTATGCGCCAAAGCGCAGAAATGATATTGCTCTACTTCTGTGCGGAAATATCGAATGCAATCCTGGCACCATGCTTCTTCTTTCAACCATCGAGAACCAGCCAGGCCAATTATCTGCCATTACCAAAATGCTTGAAAAAGTTAGCACCCAACATCTGATCTAGCGGAAGGACAATCTGAATTAGAGTCATGGTGTTAAGGGCAATAAAACTGCCCGATAAAATATTGAGAGGAAGCTCGACAATATTTATAAGCCTCCGTTGAAGAAATATTTTGGGCAATAAACTACGACAACGTTAGAGAAACCCTTCGTACACTTCCTGTTCTCTCACCACCAGGTAACTACACATTCTTCGACGCGTACACCCCGAAACACGTGCTCCTCACCTCTGCGAGCGCTCTTATTAACCGTATCCGAAACCGCCCCTCGTGGTCCTATTGTCCCGAATCTTATGCTGATTTAAAACATTGCTTTCTTCTCCTGTTCCATTGCAATTCAATCGACCAATTTTCCGCACCTTTCTCTCCCAAAGTAGCAGGCTTAACTATAGTCTCGGAACAGCTGGCGGACCAGTTGGCTTTGGTGACTCTCGCCAAGGACATACTCGGTGATTAATTAAACTTGTGTGGAAATAAAGTTATCTCTATAGTCTGGCAGATACGGCACCTAAAAGATCGAAATTCATGATATTTTTTTCACGTATAAGGTTCGATCAGCCGTAGCCTACATCGTTCATGGCCACGAGTGAGCCACTGACATGTTGCTTATTACCACTGGCAAGGGTTAGTGTTCAACCAGTTGCGGGTAAAGATATGAATGCAGCCAGTCATTTCGCCCTCACAGCAGTAGCAACGATCTTTATTTTGCGAATGAGCAGGCTGCTTCCTTAGTCAAGGAGGCTGTGGCTTGGCCGTTCGCCATGCTCTGTCTACCAGCATGGCGTGGTTAGCCGGCTCTCCCACTGCGATTCGAAAGAGTATTGCAAAAACACTAATCCAGCCGTCCTAATCCCTGCGCAAAAAAATTTTAAATGGTCTTGCGGCTCAGCCTATGTGCTGTATAGTAACAGTGGTTTCCCGGCGTGCGCGACCGGCACTCATTAAAAAGGAAACATTCGTACTGCAGTAGATTTGAACCCAGAAATTCCTTGCGGGAAATGACTGTGGAACATCGAAGCTATCTCCGCAGACTTTATTCTTCCTTTATTGCTATCGCCGCGGACGATTTTCCCCGCTGGTTGAACCGCAATACACTCTCTCGCACGGTACATTGCACGTCGTCGTCTCCATCTACTTTCTTTTGTGCGCAAGAGCTTTCACAAGTCCTATATTCGGTTTAACTATGTTAATACCCCACCAATTTTGCGTGGGTGGTAATTCGGTGCCATCGCACTCCCACACCATGTGGCGCATGGTGTTGGTAGTCTTACAATGCTTGAATTCCTGATGCTTGTGGCGCATCCTGTTGCTTATGACGACGTTGATGAAAGAGCTGGTCTGAAACTGCCTGTAGATGACAACTCCTTCAGTACTCAGCCTGGGCTGGCGGGATGGGTAGACTCTCCTGTTCAGTCTCAGGGGCTGTATACGATGTCCGAGAACTCTTCGGGGACGCCGTGCGTCTTATGCGGCGAGCCCAGCCGGAATGGGATTCAACTCCACCACTTCGGGCTCAGTAGCCTAGATAGGGTCATAGACAATGAGCCACAGTGAGGGGTCGGTACAGAGCGCATTCTCGACAGCAGTCCGCGACAGTTCAAAGCTAGTGCTTTGAAATGTACTGCACGGGGCTGTCAGCTAGATCACAAATGCATTCCAACGTTCCTCGTTCTCATGATGCAGTTACTGTGCTTCGCAGATACGTGATTCGGGGACAAACTTAACGCAACAGTATACAGGAGCGCGTGGTCTTTGCTCGAAGCTGGTGAGCGTTGTAAGCACACCCACGCCTGCCACTCATCCAGCTGACATGCGGGAAAGCGTCCAGCACGCCAACGCTTACTATACGGCGAAGAATTCATTACAATGCCCTCGATTTATCGCGTTATCGCTCCACACCAGTCGCGCCCCAAACCTCCTTTGTGACCGTTATTTATTTTAAGCGGGGCCGGCAGGACAACTTTTAAGATATTTCTTGAAATAAAAAAAAGAATGAAGCCCGAAGTCTGGTCCGCGCTTACTAGAAAAAAAAAAAAAAAAAAAGAGAATAATGCTCGTAATTCCTCCGGAAGCTGAGGTTTTGAAAGGGAACAGTAAACCACGCTTAAATAGACTACAGCCGCACGAAAAGAGCATCTCGGTAATTATATACTGACTGCTTTTTAAAAGCGTAAATAAAGTACGTCGGAACTCAAAATGTCCGCAGCGCAGCGTTGGAAGTATTTTCGGCTTACAATTTTATTGAGCTCTTTTGCCTCTCCTTCGGACAGGAAGACGGCGATATGATAATAACAGATTCTCAAGTGGCGCTTGCAGCCCTCGAAACATTCGCCGCGTTTGAGGAGAGCCGAGAAAATGTGCATGCAAACATGGAACGGTGTGCCTAAAGGGCCGACAGAAGATCATCTGACATAAAGCACGAAGTAGCATCTGGAGGGGCCCCTAGGCGGTGTGATATCAAAGGAGTAGAAACTAAGCTGGCAAAGCTTGCCAAAAGAGTATAAACTAGGTTGGCAAAACTCGCCAGCGCGAATCCCACTCAAATTGCATTCCCGCACCGTCGTCCAGTATATGCTGCGTGGGTATAGCGGCGTCTCAAGAGAGCCATATGCCTCTGGGGATAAATCATAGAAAGCATCGAAGAATCTATTTTGCGCGAAGTCCGTCCATCTGCTTCGGTGTCCGTTGAACATTCCGCGCGAAAGGAATAAATACACCGTTCGGCTTCTTTTGCGACACGGTACACATGCTCAGTGTAAGAAGCATTCTCTGCATACCGCACCAAGCCAGCTAGCATGCCGAGTGTTCTTCAGGCCACAAAGTAGAGAACATCCCCCATTCGGATTCAGGGAGAGAACTCCAGCCCTTAATATGCTGAGCGATGGACATGCTGGACAAGCTATTAGGGCTGTGACCTCGAACACCACGTACTAGAAATGCTTATACTGACAACGAATGCGCAGTGCGGATAGTGTGATGTCCTAATCAGGTACTCCCAGAGTGGTTATCTGACACACCTCGACATTTTTTTTTTTTAATAGAAAAAATTGACGTTTTTTTTTCTTTTTTTTTTCACGATAAGACGCTTTCACGATCTCGGGAATAGAAAGCTGCTTGACTCATTGTTTAAGGTTTTTCTATCATTCCACGAGGAGGGAGGCGGAGGAAAACTGAGCGACTTCGGCTTGGAAAGAAACATCGGTGATGTTTATAAGCGCAGTATTTAACCTCGCTTTTCTAATGAAGCCCTTCTGTCGAAGCTACCTTCCTTTTCTATATGCTTACGGTATTGCCAGCGCGTTGGAAGCTTGAAGCATGGTTCCTGCTGTCGCAGTTCATGTGGCGCTCCTTTTTAAATCATGCTTTGCAACGAGGCGCTTGTCTAGCATCTAACACTAGAAAGCCGGCCAGATTCGGAGCCTTATTCTATCCTAATGCATATCGTAATGCCATTAAGTATGGAGAGTTGAAAGAAACATTTCAAGCAGCGCGAAAGAGCAGTGTAAGATCCTTCTTTCGATTCGTCTATACTCATACAAAAGCACATATAGTGTTAAGTCACTGAGCAATTTCATCTGCTTAAGCGGCGAATAACAGACGAGGCGCACGGTTAAAAGGGAGACAAGACAATAGGAGCGCTTTTATCGTTTTGCCTTCGTTTTACACCGTCCTGGTTTGCCGGGCTGCGCCTGATGATGGACTCCATACCTTTAATTACATTGAGATTGATCGCCAGCAGCGCGGGACGCGCATGAACTCCATGAACGCCTTGTCGTGGCGGAGAGGCTTGCGAAACTCGATGAAGTCGTGAGCTCTGCTGTGTAGGGCCACCCAAGATAGACAGGTCACGGCAGAGAGTTCTGACAAAATGTGATTCACTGGAGAAGGTAATGGCAACCCACTCCAGTATTTCCTGCCAAGAAAACCCTATGGCCAGTCACAATACCATTAATGATATGGCGCCGGAAGATGAGCCCCCCAGGTTGGAAGGCGTCCCACATGTTACTGGGGATGAACAAAGGGCGATTCCTAGTAGCTCCAGGACGAATGAAGCGGCTGGGCGAAAGCCAATAGGACGCTCAGCTGTGGATGTGTCGGGAAGCGACCGGAAAGTCCGATGTTGCAAGGAGATATATCACATAGCAACATGGAATGTAAGATCTATGACGCAAGGTAAACTGGATGTCGTCAAGCGAGAAATGGACAGATTGAACATTGATATCTTGGGTATCAGCGAGTTCAAGTGGACCGGAATGGGAGAATTTAACTCCGGCGACCATTATGTCTTTTATTGTGGGCACGAATCCAAGAGAAGGAATGGGGTCGCCCTCATAGTAAACAGAAGAATGGGCAAAACAGTGCTAGGATACAACCCCAAAAACGACCGAATGATTTCACTTCGGATCCAAGGTCACCCTTTCAACATAACAGTTATCCAAGGCCATGCACCGACCACTACTGCTGAAGAAGCTGACGTTGAGAGATTTTATGCGGACCTACAATGCCTTTTAGACCGCACCCCATCATCAGACGTCGTTTTTCTCATAGGAGACTGGAATGCTAAGGTCGGGAGTGAATAAATATCCGGAATTATAGGCAAGTTCGGTCTTGGCGAGCCAAATGAAGCTGGGCAGAGGCTAGTAGAGTTTTGTCAAGAAAACAACCTGACCATAGCGAATACTCATTTTCAACAGCACAAGAGGCGCCTGTACACATGGACTTCACCGGACGGTCTGTACAGGAATCAGATCGATTCTATTCTTTGCCGGCAGAGATGGAGAAGCGCTATACAAGCAGTAAAAACAAGGCCTGGGGCCGATTGTGGCACCGATCATCAGCTTCTTGTTGCCAAAATTAAGCTTCGATTGAGGAAAACGCAGAAAACTAGAAGGCCTTTCAGGTATGATCTGAATCAAATTCCATTAGAATATGCTGTGGAAGTGAGGAATCGATTTCAAGAATTAGATCTAGAGGACAGAGAGCCCGAAGAGATGTGGACTGATGTTCGTGATATAATAAAAGAAGTTGCTACTAAGGTAGTTCCAAAGCAAAAGAAATGCACGAAAGCAAACTGGTTATCTGAAGAGGCTTTGCAAATAGCTGAGGAAAGGAGGATGGCAAAAGTTATGGGGGAAAGAGAAAGGTACAAGGTTCTCAATGCGGATTTTCAGAAAATAGCAAGGAGAGATAAGAATGCCTTCCAGAGCATACAGTGCCAATCAGTTGAGGACAACAGCCAATTAAGGAACACAAGAGCTCTGTATAAGACAATCAAAGATATCAAAGGAATCTTCTGTGCTAAGCTGGGCGTGATAAAAGACAAACGTGGCAAGGACCTCACTGAAGCCTCAGAGATAAAGAAGAGGTGGCAGGAATACATAGAAGAACTGTACAAGAAGGACCCGAATGTGCAAACCCAACATAAGACGGTTGTGATTACTGATCTCGAGCCGGGCATCCTGAAGAGTGAAGTTGAATAGGCCTTAGCCAGCCTTGCTAAGAACAAAGCTAGCGGAATTAATGGCATTCCAGCTGAGTTGCTTCAAAACCTCAACCATGACGCTGTTAGCATTCTGCATACATTATGTCAGAAGATTTGGACAACCCTGCAGTGGCCACAGGATTGGAGGAGGTCAGTTTACATGCCCATTCCAAAGAAAGGCAGCGCCAAAGATTGTTTCCAACTACCGCACGATCGCGCCTATTTCGCATGCTAGCAAGGTGATGTTGAAAATCCTCCAAGGTAGGCTGCAGCAGTATGTGGATCGGGAGCTTCCGGACGTGCAAGCTGGGTTTCGCAAGGGCAGAGGAACTAGAGACCAAATTGCCAACCTTCGCTGGATCATGGAAAAAGCAAGAGAGTTCCAGAAACCCATCTACTTCTGCTTTATTGATTATGCGAAAGCGTTTGACTGCGTAGATCACAGCAGATTGTGCAAGCTCTCCAAGAGATGGGAGTTCCAATTCACCTCATCTGTCTCCTCAGGAACCTGTATGAAGGGCAAGAGGCCACAGTCAGAACTGGGCATGGTCTTACTGATTGGTCTCCGATTGAGAAAGGAGTGAGGCAAGGCTGCATACTGTCGCCCTGCCTATTTAACCTATATGCAGAGTGCATCATGAAGAAGGCCGGTCTGGACGAGTCTTCAGCTGGAGTGAAGATTGCTGGAAAACGTATCAACAACCTTAGATATGCGGATGATACCACTTTAATGGCAGAAAGTGAAGTGGAACTAAAGAGACTTCTGATGCGCGTACAAGAAGAGAGTGAGAAGTTTGGGCTTAAACTGAACATTAAAAAGACAAAGATCATAGCGTCTTGCCCTATCAAGTCCTGGAGCATCAATGGACAAGAAGTGGAAGCTGGGACAGATTTTCTCTTCTTGGGCTCCAAGATTACCTTGGAAGGAGACTGCAGCCATGAAATTAGGAGACGCCTGCTTCTGGGAAAGAGAGCAATGGTTAGCCTTGACCGCCTAGTAAAGAGCAGAGACATTAGTCTGCGAACCAAGATCCGTATAGCTCGTGCTATGGTCCTTCCAGTTGTGATGTATGGATGCGAGAGTTGGACTGTGAAAAAGGCTGACCGCCGAAGAATTGACGCGTTTGAATTGTGGTGCTGGCGAAGACTCTTGAGAGTTCCTTGGACTGCCAGAAGATCAGATCAGTCGATATTGTCGACCATAAACCCTGACTGCTCATTGGAGGGTCAAATTCTAAAGTTAAAGCTCAGCTACCTTGGTCATCTGATGCGAAGAGAGGAGTCGCTGGAGAAAGATTTGATGTTGGGAAAGGTTGAGGGTCGCCGGCGAAGGGGTAGGCAGCGAACGCAATGGTTAGATGGCATCCTCGAGGCACTGCAGATGAAGTTATGTGATGTTAGGAAGATAGTGAGAGACCGGAAAGCGTGGCGTGACATGGTCCATAGGGTCACGAAGAGTCGGACACGACTGAACGACTGATCGAACTGAACTGAATACTGAGCCCTGCGTGGCTCCCCGCCGAATGTTTAGACGTCCGAACTCTAGACATCACACTCGAGTTGAGATGAACTCAACGGCGAGAAGAGGCAGCGTCTGCTCGCGTAATGGCGCCGCCGAGAGAGAGAGAGAGAGAAAAAGAAGAGGCGACGGAGAAACAGACGCCTTTTCGTCGGTAGCGTTTAAAGGGCCACTGTCCAGGGAAGGACCTTTTAAGCAAAGGAGCCCAGTGTTTCGATCAGGTACCGGAGATAGTCTGTGGAAAATGCTACAGTGACTCGCGCGCCGCAAAGCAACGATAATACAAATCAAAGCTCTCTCATGCTCTCCTTCGGGAAGCCAGCTTCCCCGTTTCCTGCGCTGGCTCGTCGAGCCACAGTTATGACGTACTTCCTGAGAACGACGTCCATTGGTCCGTCTCGCTGACTGACGGGAGAAGGATGGGTGTCTACCGCTCGCTGCGCGCTTTTCCCTCGCCACGGCCAGACTGAATCCAGCGGCGCGCGCTCCTTCCCCCTTTTCATTTTTTTTTCTCGCACGCGGAGTGCCACGCCCCATCTCCCGCCATACGCGGAGGAGGAAGGGGAATTTGTCTTGCGGAGGCTAGACGACCTCGGGTAGGAGACTGAAAAACCTTTGCGGCGGTACGGACGGAGAGAAGCATGACAGAATCGGGTGATTGCGGTGGCTGTAACTGCGTTATTAGTTACTCTTTTCAAAAATATTTTGCGGCCTTGCGTTCTAGGGGCGAGGTCTCACAGTCACCGGGGAAGAAAGGGTGGACAAGGTAAGATGGAGTCCAAAGTCAGACTCCGCCCGCACCACTAATGTATCGCGGAGGGTGGACATAAGGTAAGATGGAGTCCAAAGTCAGACTCCGCCCGCACCACTAATGTATCGCGGGGAACGCGGAGGGTGGACATAAGGTAAGATGGAGTCCAAAGTCAGACTTCGCCCGCACCACTAGCGGAGGGTGGACAGAGTAGATTGAGATCCTAAGTGGGATCTCTCCCGCACCACTAATGTATCGCGGGTTCGCGGAGGGTGGACAGAGTGTAGTTGAGTCTAATTGGAGTAGACTCCCCGCACCACTAATGTATCGCGGGTGCGGAGGGTGTGGGCCTTTAAACGATGGCGCTGTACCGGCTCTCAGCGAACAAAGAGCCCTTCCACTTTTCTCGGTGTCCTTCCGAACCCCTCGCCACGCGTTTCTTTAGAGGCGACAAAGAAGGAACGTTGTGCTGCCCGCCGGCTCTTGCGGCTGCCGCCGAGGATATCCATAAGCGATGGAAATGCGCGGCTTCCTCTTTCCTCTTTTTTCTTTTTTTTCGTAACCTGGTAATCGTTTGGCGGTTTTACCATCAGCTTCTGGTTATAGTTGCCGACCAGCCTTCCACACCACCACACCCAGCTCTGATTCTCGCTATATATGAAAGAAAAAAAAAATGTTTAAGTTTCGTTTCGCCTCTGGAAGAATAATGGAAAGAGATATAAAAATGATGCGGCTGCATTTTCTGATTTCCGCTCGAGCGTCTGATTATAAGCTATTCCTTCCTTTTCGTTCTTCGTATCAATTTTGGTTGCCTTTCTGTGTGTATATAGCGCTTCCTTGCATTGCCAGGTAAGGTATATCTATGGGTCTGGGATATGCCGTCGAAAGTGCAGACATTGCTTTCAGTTTATTTGCTGCGTGAGAGCTCAAAATTCTCCTCTTGTGCGTCATCTGTTGATGCGCTAAAAGTGCAGGCCGTGTTCAGCGCGTAGCTGACAATAACGCACGTCGGAGTTGTGCTCATGGCAGGTGTGCCGCCATTTAGCTTCCGTGAGAGCGTATTTTGGCACAAAGTACTCCTCAGACGATCGTCATCGTGTAAATTTGTAATTTTTCTTCAGCAGCCGCGAAGAACACACTAATTCATTCTTCATGACCGAGTTTCAACGGAACATTTTAGTCATAAACGTTCCCTTCCTCGCAACTCTTTCTTGTCTGGGAGCCAGGAGTAAAAATGTTTGAAAAATTCAATGCAGCTGTGTTACGCGCCATCCACGATCTGCGGAGATTCGCGCTGAGGCGAAGAAGGAACACATACGGTTGCTTGGGTGTGTTCCGGTTGTGCCAGCTGGTTGCGTGCTGGGCACATTGGAAGGAACCCGGTATTCTAGTTCTCCGAGACTATCGTCCCAAGCGTGCACGTGCGCACTTAAGAGTGTTTTGTGATTTACGCACCCGGTTTCTCCCCCTCACCACTCTCTCCGCCCCATGTTATGTTTGAGACTTGACGCGTTTTAGAATTGCCTACACAGAATACGCGTCATATATATATATTCCAAGAATCTGCGGACTGTTTATGAACATTGCCTGACCATAAACTTTTCCGTGGAGCACACAAACAGATCGGCGTCTAAACTGACCTCTTCTAAAACATCACAGGACACGCAAAAGCCTCCTTCAAAAAACAGAACGCGAAAAAATAATTTCTCGAGTGGTTATTTTCTTGACTAATTCGATAGCGTAGGACGATCGGCTACGTGCGAGAACAGACGAAGTAGAGATGGGTCTTGTTCATAAGCTATTGGCAATTTCTTACCGTAAATAGGCTGCCATTCAACCAATAGTTTTGCGAATTCATCCAGCAAGACAAACGAGGCTCGCCTAAGGCAGCAGTTCCACACAGCGGTATTATGTTCTATATGGTGACTCAATGTACGGCAAATAATGTTTACTACTCCAAACGCTGTCATAACGCGGTGCGCTAAATCTGATAGAAATGGCGGCGCCTGCAGAAAATGACATCGCTGGTGAACTGGCACAAAATTAAAGCTTTGACAAGCTTAAATAATCAGTATAATGTACGCTTAGATTGTATACAGATTGCTTACACTTAAAAACAATATATCTACATTTTACATATAATTTTCTCTCAAACGAGAAGAAAGCACTTTATGTATCATACACTTTTTATGCTTTCAATTTACAGAATAAATGTACAGTTGCGAACATAAGTAAACGGAGCATGATTTTTCGTTCAAATTAGAATAACGCCTTCTGCAATAGATATAAGAAAATAATATTTGTCCAAGTGAAAGGGCACTGCTGTCTACTACCAGTTCGCACATACCACTACTGCCAGTTTCCATTATTCAACGCGCGAAAAAATTTAGAAGGAAATTGCGTGCTCCGATTTCTTTTTGTCCGCACCGGTACATTCTATACAAGACAGCGCATGCATGCAGCTCATTTCAGCGAGCAATAGCCGCCGCCGCCGTATTTGGTCGCCTCGCCATATTTGATGATGATGTCTCCATCGGGAATCAAACCCCTATCCCTCCGATAACCAGCTGAGCGCTACTCCAAGTCGGGCAGTCGGGCTCGTGAGAAGTAGATCGTGATTCTTGTCTAGCGCAAGGATGATAGCAGCGATAAAAATGACGTTTCAGCTAGTTATCAGTACCCATGACAATGACGCTGTACTAAGGGATAATGATGAGAGTAGAAATGACAATGATGGTTCATTTAGTTGACAATAATGATGGTAGTACCGACGACAGCCCTGCCGCGGTGATGCAGCGGCTAAGGCTCTTGACGACTATTCCCAGGAATGCGCGGGATCAAATCTCGGCCGAGGCGGCCGCTTTTCGATGGACGCGAAAATCAAGCCGCCCTTGTTCGTGCAGCTAATATGTTTGCACTTGTTAAAGAACCCCAGGTTGTAGAAATTTCCGGAGCACTCCATCACGGCGTCTCTTATAGCCTGAGCCGCTTTGGGATGTTAAACCCTATAAACAAACAAAAAGTACCGATGAAAATGACGATATAGTTAGTGAAAACAATCCAGTCAAGCGGCTTTGGCCACTTCCGCTCTTAACCAGACTTCAGCGCAGTCGCGTATAAGCAAGTGAATAAATGTATTTACGTTCTATAAGCGTTTTCGTGCCTTTAGCTGGGAGAGTTTCTTGAAGGGATCTTCAATGTTGATTTGCCTGAGAATCTCGCGTCTCCACTCACAACAGCAACAAATTACTGAGGCGGCTGTCAGATATGAGCAATCATAATCTCTAACTAATAATTTATTGCTTTTGCCACAGCTTTCACTGCCTATACGCTCAGATTAATAACACACAGCTGACCTCAGCATCAGTAATGGCAGAGGTCAGTTGATTTACTAACTGATACGAGCTGGCTCCGAACTGAAAGCCAGATAGAACCGTTTGATTCCACTTGGCCACCAACTGAGACTCGCTGACGTCCAACCAATTGAAACCAATTATAGAACCAGCTAAAATCAGTTCGTATTTTTTTTTTTTTTTCATCCATTTGAGCGAGTACAAAGTTTTGCACTTTGAATGGAGAAATATGAGGCTGTCTTTGAAATTAGATAAGCGTACGATACGACGAACAGCTTTTGAAGAATTCTACATTGCGCTACATAAGCTCTAACTTTAAGTCGCAGAAAACCAGGAAAACGCTACTTTTAGACCAAACGTCGCAATCCGCCATTTTCTTTCCTTTTTTTTTTTTTTTTTTTTTTTTCAGCTCTCAGAGGGTCCATCACTGTGGGCCCGGTTCATTTGAACCCTTTGCAACCTGGATAATCCGACCTTGGATACTTGTATCTAAGAATCACGAATGGTCCTTTCATAGGCCAGTGACCGTAATCAACTAGATGACATTAAAGGCACCGAACCCCCACACGCGTGCGCGTGTTTTCTTTCTTAGTGCACGGCTCTCTCTTCCGCGCCAGTCTTCCCATTGTCGTATCAGCTTAACCCACACTTTCATGCTGTTCACAGTCATCGCTGGCGACCCTTTCAGACAACAGCTGCCTCTGGGCCCACCGGATCTAATGTAGATCCGTGCGTTTCTTACTTATTTTTAACGCGAAACTGTTTAGGGCCGCGCAATCCAGAAAATCCGGCGTCGTCGATGTAGCCGTTGTGAACGACAAATTACGCGCATGCCTATGGTGGGTAGTAGCTGTTAAGGCACTGATGGGTGTGAGCTACCGCATGACATGACAGGAGCTGCCAATTCCTCCTTTGAGATAGGAGGGTGATGTGGGGATCGAACCCTCCCGAGCCAGAAAAGCTACCCCTAGTCTGTCTAAGCATTGTCGTGACGCTGGGGCTATGGCGACCCGGCCTTCACTTGGTAGCGTGCAGAGACTCCGGGTTGAAGAAGGACTGAATATTCGAAGTTGGTAAAATATGTACAAGCAGGTTTACTGGCACTTTGAGAAAACGTATTTACAAGAATATTTACATGAAGAAGAAGGGTACATCAGCAAAATGACAAGCGTTAAGAGTTCATAGCGAGAAGCGACTGGATGAGCCGTTTACCCAGGGCCCAGAGCGACATTTCGTGCTCTGCAGCGTCCTTAAAACCCCCTATGTCCAGCCCCTCTCTGAAGATGCTGACCAACCAAATCCAGGGCACGCCCCTCAGGTATCGGCATCCAATCGAACACATCACTGCACTGATGGTCTGAAGCACTGACTGGTCCGGCATTCATTCGTTGGGCGTGATCACTTGTTGGCGGGAAAAGCTTGGGAACGGCGAGGAGAGGAGGTACATTTCTATTCTTCAGCAAAGAAACCACAGGCTGGTTCTGACAAGGGGTTTTACTTCTCAGAAACCCGAGTGCACGTGGCGCCGCATAGGGCTCCCAACATTGTCCCTTTTCGACAATTGCAAATCTTTCCTGCATTCCCGGGAAATCACTTAATGGCCGTATGAGTCATGCTCCTTTCTTGTCCTGCACGTCAGCGGACATGTCACTCTGTCGTCTCCTTTGGATAGGAGGCATTCATCACTGGAGGATAGCACTTCTCGACTGGAAGGGTGAACAAAAGAAAGAAAGCACTTCCTGCTATTTCCCGCAGGGGGACGTTTCTTTGTGTTTTTCCAGACGTTCTCTTGACAGGGTCAATTTGGCATTTGCAGGTTGTCCACAAAGCAAAACAGGCTTACAAAACAGGATTCCTGGAAACAGGCTCACTTAGAGCCATTGGACCATCACCACATTTTCACAATACTTTTCCATGCCCACAGGCGAACAATAGAGCGCGCAAATGCGGATGCTTGGTCGTAACAGCCTCCTCCCCCGCCAGAAGAGTCTCGGAGGGCAGCAGTCCCAGCTGCTGCATGAAGAGACGACTTAATGGCCTGCACGTGAACGCTTGAAGCTCGCTGTTGCTTGTCGCGTTGTCTTGATTGTTGTAGGCCAAATTGCTCGAGCTGTCTGAAACTCAACCACATGTCGAAGCAAGCACTCGGCTCCCGTCTGAAGAGACCAGGTCAAAAGAAAACTGCCATTGTTGTTCGAGAAAAGCCCACTCTCAAGACGTTCAGGACCCACGTATTCCTAGAAAACCAAACGTGCTGCTTTACATAGTCACACATATACAAGCGCACGAAAAAAAAAAAAAACCTGATTATCAATTTGGATACATGGTGAGGAACATCTCGGACCGCTTAGAAAGAGCGGCTAAGCGCGTCCGCATTCCCATTTAACTTCCCCTTTTTGTATCTTATTTCAAAATTGTACTGCTGTAAAATCAAGCTCCACCTAAGAAGGCGACTGTTCTTCGATGTCGCAGTTTGCAGCCAAGCTAGGGGACAATGGTCCGTCTCTACGGTGAATTTGGCCCCTCCAAGATAGCACTGCAATTTTTGAATGGCCCATACAATGCAAGCGCACTCTTTCTCTGACGCGCAATAAGCCCTCTCTCTAGAACTCAGTTTTCTGCTCAAGTAGAGCACGGGGTGCTCATTACCGTCGTCATCTCTCTGGCAGAGAACAGCACCTAGCCCTCGATCACTGGCATCACACTGGACCGTCAATTCTCGGTCATAGTCTGGAGCTCGCAATACCGGACGGCTAATCAGCACAGCCTTCAGGTTTACGAAGGAGGCTTCCTTTTGTTCGTCCCAGACTACATTTGTCGGTTCTGTCTTGCGGAGAGCGTCGGTCAGAGGGCTAGCCAAAGCTGAATAGTTAGGGATGTAGTGATTGTAGTACCCAGTCAGACCCAGGAATGCTCGAATTTCCGTCTTCGTGCTCGGCCGCGGGTAGTCTGCTACCGCAGAAATCTTAATCTCGCTGGGTTTCCTGAAACCTTGACCTACATTGTGACCCAAGTAGTCCACGGTCGCCCTTGCCAGGCAACATTTCTCGGCCTTTACGGTTAGTCCAGCTTGACGCAAAAGGCTCAGTACAGCTCTTAGATGTACCATATGGTCCGCCCATGAGTCGGAAAAAACCGCAATGTCGTCTAAATAAGGCACCGCGAATGTTTCACACCCCTTTAAAACCCTATCCATGAGTCGGGAAAAACAAAATGGAGCATTTTTGAGCCCGAAACTCATCATTGTTGGCTGGTAGCTGCCCGTCGGAGTGACGAAAGCCGCGTATCTGCTGGCGCGTTCAGTGAGCGGTACTTGCCAGTATCCTCGAGTAAGGTCCAGCGTAGTCACATATGCCGCTCTACTGACCTGTTCTACTCTCTCCTCAATATTCGGAATAGGATACACTTGATCCCTGGTGAGAGAATTTAGCTTTCGGTAGTCTACCACAGGCCTAGGGTCTTTACCTGGAGCTTCTACTAAGATCATAGGCGAAGCATAATCGCTTTCCGAGGGTTTTATTACTCCCAATTCCAGCATGCGAGTTACTTCCCTATCCAGAATTTCTCTTTGCCTTGGAGAAAATCGGTAGCACCTTGATCGCACTGGCACGTCTGAAGTCAGCTCAATATCGTGCTCAGTCAAATCAGTTCTGCCTGGCCTGTCCACGAAGCAGGCCTCAAACTCTGTTATTATCTCGCCCAGATCGGACAGCTGGGATTTCTTTAGTTCTCCTCTCTGCTCCGTCTTTTTGAGAAGCTCCTGAGCGTTGCTTCCTTTTCCGCTGAGGCAAATCAAGTTGTCCCCCATCTCCTCGGGAAGGTTTAACGTTAGATTTACCACGGCTTCCCTCTGCACATAAGGCTTCATAAGATTGCAATGATAAATGCGCACTTCTTTACGCCTACCGGGAATTTTCACTGCGTAGTTAGTGTTAGAAAGCTTTGCAACGACTTCAGCCGGTCCTTCCCACTGTACTTCGAGCTTATTCTGCCTTGAACTTCTCAGCAACATCACCTGGTCCCCGATACAAAACGTCCTTTGACGGGCTGTCTTATCATAGTACACCTTGGAACGAGCCTGGGCTGACTTCATGCTGGCCTCAACGAGTTCCTTGGTGTTATGTAAGCGATTCAAGAGGTTCAGAATGAATTCTACTACTGTTGGGTCTTCTCCGCGCCCCTCCCAGGCTTCGCGCACCATTCGCAAAGGTGAGCGCAGTGACCTTCCGTACACCAACTCGGCTGGGCTAAATCCAGTGGATTCGTGCGGCACTGACCGCAAAGCGAAAAGCGCTGCAGGCAGGCAGGTATCCCATTCGCGCTTGTTTTCATAGCACAGTCCCCTCAGGACTCGTTTGAGAACAGAGTGCCATCTTTCTACGCTGTTGCTCTGCGGATGATGGATCGAGCTATGCACTACCTTAATGCCGCATCGCTCGAGAAATGAGGTGGTGAGGACACTCGTGAAAACGCTACCCTGATCACTTTGGACCTCGGAAGGGAATCCAACTCGTGCAAACACTGACAGCAGCGAATCCACTACACTCTCGGACGTCACCTCGCGCAGCGGAACAGCCTCTGGAAACTTTGTGGCTGGGCATAACATAGTGAGGATATAACGGTACCCTGACTCTGTCACAGGAAGTGGCCCAACTACATCTATTACTAACCGGTGAAACGGCTCGGTAATGATTGGTACTAACACCATCGGAGCTTTCCACTTATCTTGCGCCTTTCCAACCCGCTGGCACGTGTCGCATGACCGTACAAAATTTTCCGTGTCCTTAAAACATCCAGGCCAATAGTATTCTTGCAACAGCCTCTGCTTTGTTTTCCTTATTCCAAGGTGACATGACCACGAGCTGCCATGGGAAAGTCGCAGTAAGTCTCCGCGGTACTTTTGGGGAACGACTAATTGGTCCCGCTCTACTCCGCGCTTATCCTTGAATAAGCGATACAGCACTCCCTTTCTCATCTCAAAAGAAATGTTCTTTGCTGTCTTAGTGGCGCGGTGGCGCTCTCTTATCTCCTGTATCTTGGGATCATTGGCTTGCTCCATAGCTAAGTCCTCTCGAGTTCCACTTAAAAGTCTCGTGAGATTACTAGACACTGGCGGCAAGAGGTTACTCTCAAGAACGTCCTCATTCCGCGTCTCATCAAGCTCACTTTCAAGTTGACATATCTCAGATGCCTCGCTCTCAAAGTTTTCTGACCTGTTATCTTCCGCATTTACCACTGTTTTAACTGCCGTTTCCTCCGCTGTGGATTTTTCTGGAATGAGCAGTGTAGCTAGTTCTCGCGCCTTTGAACGTGTTAAGGCTTGCACAACTCTGTCTCCGAAAAGGATGCCCCTCTTTCGCAGCAGCATGTCCGATTTGTTGGAGAACAAATACGGATAGCACTTAGGAAGCTTTCCTGAAACGGCAGCCTCGGTTGTTAATTCGCCGAAAGGGCCCTCGATGACCACGTTCGCGATCGGCAAGCACACACTCTGTTCCTCAACTACCTGTCGGATCCATGCACACTGTCCTGTATAGTCGGAAGGCGATACATACGCCGGATGGACAACATCCATCGTTGCGGCCGAATCGCGCAGTACCTTGCAAGGCTTCCCGTTGACTACTAGGTCATGCAGGTAGGGTTCTAAAAGTTGCATATTTTCATCGCAGTCCCTGACATACGAGAAAGCAATCTTTTCTTTCCGGCAGTTGACGGCAATGTGACCCTGCTCATTACACCTAAAGCATGTGAGCGGCTTCCTAGCCTCAAGCTTATTCTTTGTGTTCTGCGCGTTGGTCACTTCCCCACTTTTCTCACTGCCGTCCTTTCTAGGGAATTTGCCTGAAGAAACCTTCATTTCTTCGTTTCCAACTCTAGCAAAGTGCCTTTCCTGACGGTTTTTCACACTGAACTTGGGATTGCGGGGCCTATCCACTGCTGGGTTGCTGAATTGTCGGCGCGAAGCATACTCCTCAATAAGTTCGGCAGCTTCAGTTGCCGACTTAATTTCGCCTCGGTCCTGTAACCAATTTCTTTCTTTTTCTGGGAGGCAGTTATAAAACTGCTCCAAAAGAATTCGCTCGACTACAGCGTCCCTATCACTGTAGGAATCTGTGCTCTTTAGCCACTCGCCCAAATTTACTCTTAAATTGTACAGGAATTCAGGGTAACTCTCGTCCCTGGACTTAGTAGCGTTCCGAAAACGTTGTCTGAACGCCTCGGCGCTAAGCCTATACTTTCTCAGAAGGCAAGCTTTGACCTTCTCGTAGTTGTCCGCGTCCTCCTTGCTTAGCCGCGCGACAACCTCCGCTGCCTCGCAGGGCAGAACCGTCAATAATCTCTGAGACCACGTGTCTCGCTGGAAGGACAGTTTTTCGCAAGTTCGCTCAAAGTTAGCCAGATACAGACCGATATCCCCTGATATCACATATGGCTGCATGTACTTTGACATCTTGAAATCTGCCTCCTTGTTGAGACGAGGTACCGCTAGCTGGGGACAATCGCCCGACCTCTTGCTCAACTCTAGTTCTAATTTCCGGAGCTCAATTTCTTGGTCCAGCTTTTTTGCTTCTCTTTCAAGCTTCTCACGTTCGTGCTCCCTTTCCTCTTTTTCCCTCTCAAGTTCACGCTCCCTTTCCTCTTTTTCCCTCTGACGTTCACGCTCCCTTTCCTCTTTTTCCCTCTGACGTTCGCGCTCCCTTTCCTCTTTTTCCCTCTGACGTTCGCGCTCCCTTTCCTCTTTTTCCCTCTGACGTTCGCGCTCCCTTTCCTCTTTTTCCCTCTCAAGTTCACGCTCACGCCTCTTTTCCTCTTTTTCCCGCTCTTTCTGCTGTCTGAGCTGCTCCTCCTTTTTTTGGGCGATGAGGTTCCATGCTTCACTGAGCTCCTCATCATCGGCTCCCAAATCTGTGATTGCCTTTATAATCAAAGGTTTTCGTGCCAAACCACTTGTATCAATTCCCAATTCCTCACACAATTGCAACAGTTCCGGTTTCTGCAGCTTTTGTAGGTCCATGTTCGCTCCGAGTGTCGGCTACTTCCAAAACAACAGTGCAAACTACCAAACCTAAAGGCGTTTCAACACTTTTTACCAGTTCTAAAATCTAACCCTGTTCTAGAACCTGGTCCACATCAGAAGAAAAGCCAAGCACTCACCCACACATGCGATCGATGTTCCGAGCTGCTCTCTTGTTGGCCGATTGTTGCGCCTGCTTGTTGCTTGAGATGCCACCTCCGATCACCAGATGTTGTAGCTTGTAGATCCAGATCCCACCTCCAGTCATCAGATGTTGTGGCTTGTAGATTCAGATCCCACCTCGAATCACCAGATGTTGTAGCTTGTAGATCCAGATCCCAACGCTGGTCACCAGTTGTCGTGACGCTGGGGCTATGGCGACCCGGCCTTCACTTGGTAGCGTGCAGAGACTCCGGGTTGAAGAAGGACTGAATATTCGAAGTTGGTAAAATATGTACAAGCAGGTTTACTGGCACTTTGAGAAAACGTATTTACAAGAATATTTACATGAAGAAGAAGGGTACATCAGCAAAATGACAAGCGTTAAGAGTTCATAGCGAGAAGCGACTGGATGAGCCGTTTACCCAGGGCCCAGAGCGACATTTCGTGCTCTGCAGCGTCCTTAAAACCCCCTATGTCCAGCCCCTCTCTGAAGATGCTGACCAACCAAATCCAGGGCACGCCCCTCAGGTATCGGCATCCAATCGAACACATCACTGCACTGATGGTCTGAAGCACTGACTGGTCCGGCATTCATTCGTTGGGCGTGATCACTTGTTGGCGGGAAAAGCTTGGGAACGGCGAGGAGAGGAGGTACATTTCTATTCTTCAGCAAAGAAACCACAGGCTGGTTCTGACAAGGGGTTTTACTTCTCAGAAACCCGAGTGCACGTGGCGCCGCATAGGGCTCCCAACATTGTCCCTTTTCGACAATTGCAAATCTTTCCTGCATTCCCGGGAAATCACTTAATGGCCGTATGAGTCATGCTCCTTTCTTGTCCTGCACGTCAGCGGACATGTCACTCTGTCGTCTCCTTTGGATAGGAGGCATTCATCACTGGAGGATAGCACTTCTCGACTGGAAGGGTGAACAAAAGAAAGAAAGCACTTCCTGCTATTTCCCGCAGGGGGACGTTTCTTTGTGTTTTTCCAGACCTTCTCTTGACAGGGTCAATTTGGCATTTGCAGGTTGTCCACAAAGCAAAACAGGCTTACAAAACAGGATTCCTGGAAACAGGCTCACTTAGAGCCATTGGACCATCACCACATTTTCACAATACTTTTCCATGCCCACAGGCGAACAATAGAGCGCGCAAATGCGGATGCTTGGTCGTAACAGCATGTTCCTACGGCTTGGTTAAAGCGGGGATTTATACCTAAGGCTGCTAGTCTTTCATGTAATGTGGTAGCTTATCGCTGTATGCTAATGAGCACTGAGGCCTGATAATCTGATGAGATTTAAGTCAGTTTTGCCTTGCTTGGTAGATGATCTTCGCTGGTTGTGTGCTCACGTGTTTACTCTTGATCGATATGATATGATTTCGCTTGTCTATATAAGTAGGTACCGTTTCCTAAATAAAACCAGTTGGAAGTTTGCGCTCTGTCTTGTTGTCACGTCTCTTTCTTCATCTACTTTTTGCGCAAGTCTTTTACCTTTTGCTAATATGAACCAACTCGCCCAGAAGAAAGTACTTATTGCTAACCGAAATTTCGCTTGCGCTTCCCCAGCATACTTTATGGTGGGGGATTTCGGTTGGCTTTCCGTTGTGGTTTTACAGAGCATATAAAGAGCAAATGTCGTTCATTATTGCATTAGCTGAAACAAGCAAATGGGCTCCTTTGGCAAATATTTGCAATTGCAGAGAATATACTGCATTATATGTACCAAGATATCAGGGGTAAGGTCTGATATGAAACACAAGGTTCGAAAAAAAAGAAAAGCACGTGTTGTGCTAGTGTATATATATATATATATATATATATATATATATATGGCGCCACTTTCTGAAGAACACAAAACAGCTGTGTGTTGTGATAGTCTGGCGCCACTTTTCGAAGACCACAAAACGGCTTTAACTATTTTCTTTATTTTTGTATTCAGTGAAGAAATGAAAGGTCGCAATCGACAGAATGTCGCATGTGAACCTGATTAGTTGCAATGAAATAAGTAAGATAGAAAACTATGCACAAGAATATTTTATACAGCGATCTGCACTTCCCAACTTGCACATATGGAGAAGCCAGTGGAGGTTATGTATAGAAGGACTTGAGATATGCCATCGGTGAAAGAGCACTCATCTCTAAGCTACTTTCTAGATGATACGTACGTTTCATTGAGGCTGCCCTTTTGTGCAATACTATATCATTATTCGTGTTATGTCACTCCCCTGTGCTCATGTGCTTCCTTGCTTGTCTCGCTTCACGTACCCAATGTGAACCTTCGTACGAATGCCGTGTGAATGTTCATGTGTTGTGTAATGGACCAATTGTTTGTATGTAAATAAACTTTTTCTAAACACATTACCAGATTTAATGCCAAACTGCGTAACCCGTGAATATTTGTTCCTAAAACTTAAGAGTGTATGAGTTCACTGAGCGCGCATGTGTCAGTGTAACACTGTGTGTAAAAAAAAAAAAAAAATCCCTACATTTAGATACCTGCGATAACGCTGAAATATAGGCTGCAGCAGTGTTGAACTCCTCCGAAAATTCTTTCCGCACGCAGTCGTTAATGAAACACATTGATATAAAACGTTATTATTATTGTTATTATTTTTTTGTACCGAGATTGGCCACAGTCTCGCCATTTCGCAGTGCCTGTTCGATGTCTGTCCGTGCCTGTCCGAAGAGCGAAGAAGAAAAAAAAAGAAGTCGTGGAAGGCGGTAGCTGGCAGCTGACATGGTATATATATATATATATATATATATATATATATATATATATATATATATATATATATATATATATATTTCTTTTTATGCAAGTATATTAAAAAAAAAAAATCTTTGCTACCCAATTCTTGGCCGATCCCCCTCTGTGGGTATGTGCCATAAGTTATTTGGACAACAACAACAACAACAACATGGTCGAGCTGCCAACTCGGGTCTCTCCTTTCATATGGGAAGGTGTACCACGATCAGCCTCCCAAGACCCTTGCATTCACGTTATCCATAGGCCACGCAGGCACGTTTATATGGCTCGGTTAAAGCGGGGCTTTTTATGTTGGCTGTGTTAAGGATGGCGACATCGAGTCGAAGCGGGAGCTTCCGCTTTTTTCCGTCAAGGCAAGAAGGTCCGACCAAAAGAGGTGAACAGTCAGGAATGGCGACGGCGAGACGCCGCTTGGAGTGGCCATCACAAAAGAAAGCCGTAAAGGAACGCGGGGTTATTCCAACGGTCAGCGACAGCGGTCAACTACGGGACATCTGGAACAAAAAGGGTCAAGTGCTCCCGGTGTCTCCCGCATGGGTCGGTACCCTCATAGCGGCCACGCGGACATCTCTTCTGAGAATTCCAACGGAGTGACAGACGGGGTCGCTGCTGGTTACGCTTCCTCAATTCCTCTTGCTGACGGCGCGCGGTGGCCCGTTCGACGCAGGTGTGTACCAGACCACGAGACGCAGGCAGACACCGATCGACGCAGGTGTGTCCCAGAGAGAAGCCGGCAGTCACCTAGCTCCTCGTGTGCTGCCATCTACACCGCCACAATGGCTTTCTCTTCACCCTGAAGTCTAAACTTTCGAGGGGCGTGTCTGCGAGAGTGAAAGTGTGTCAATGTGAGTGACATTAAAGTGATAAGGACACTCCCTCGACGACGAGCCCGCCCTTCACCTAGGGAACCTGGGGAACACGAACCCTTTAAAACTGTTTGGTGTTCGGGTATCGTCAGTTGTTCTCTACTCCTAACAAAGTACAAAAAGCAATTTTTCGTCCTTCAACTCCAAACTCTTTCGCTCAGCGGCACTCTTCCTTGGTGGAGCGGGCGTCGATGCGGCCGAGGTTTCCGTCCAGCGGCACCCGAGTCCCCCCTCTACAGCTGGTAGCTTACGCTATCGCGTCATCGTGGGAGTGAAAACAGAGAGAAACAGGTGCCGTAGTGGAGGGATTCGGACCACCGCACGATAGAGGCTTTCGCCTCATAGCACTTTAGTGGTCAAACGTTCCCCCTAGGGCATAAATAAAGCCCAAACCATATAGTAAACTACTATGTGGGTAATAATAATAATAATAATAATAATAATAATAATAATAATAATAATAATAATAATAATAATAATAATAATAATAATAATAATAATAATAATAATAATAATAATAATAATACTTGGTTCACAGGAAGGGAAATGCGCAGTATCTGTCACACTTGCTCTGTGGACACCTGAACCGCGGCGTAAGGGAAGGGAGGAAGATGGGAGTTAAAGTGGGAAAAAAAGAGGAGCCGTGAGAAGCCGTAGTGGAGCCGTAGTGGAGGGCTACAGAGTAATTCAGACCACCTGGGGATCTTTAAAGGGCCACTGTCCAGGGAAGGACCTTTTAAGCGAAGGAGCCCAGTGTTTCGATCAGGTACCGGAGATAGTCTATGCAAAATGCTACAGTGACACGCGCGCCGCAAAGCAACGAAAATACAAATCAAAGCTCTCTCATGCTCTCCTTCGAGAAGCCAGTTTCCCCGTTTCCTGCGCTGGCCCGTCGAGCCACAGCAATGACGTACTTCCCGCGAACGACGTCCATTGGTCCGTCTCGCTTTCTGAGGGTGAAGGATAGGTGTCTACCGCTCACTGCTCGCTTTTCCCTCGCCACGGCCCGACTGAATCCAGAGGCGCGCGATCCCTCGCCCGTTTTTTTTTTTTTTTTTTCGCGCAGGCGGTGTGCCACGCCCCACCTCCCGCCAAACGCGGAGGAGGAAGGGGAATTTGTCTTGCGGAGGCTAGACGACCGGGTAGCAGAGTGAAAAACCTTTGCGAGGGAACGGAAGGAGAGAAACACGACAGAATTGGGTGATTGAGGTGGCTGTAACTGCGTTATTAGCTACTATTTTCAAAATCATTTTGCGGCCTTGCGTTCTGGGGGCGAAGTCTCACAGTCACCGGGGAAGAAAATATTTTCGACCGGAGGGTGGACAGTGGGCCTTTAACGTGCGCTGACACCGCACAGCTATAGTGCCTAGAATATACTGGCTAGTGTGCCGTGCGGAGGGCTCTCTCAATGGGAGGAGGTGTCCGCGCCGGCGATGCCTTCCAACTTTGGCCGCCAGGGGCGCCGCTCATCGTAAAGGTGCCGTCGACGCCGTCGGCCGCCGGCGCGCCCTTGATTTGCCGCAGCTGCGCTGGCCGAGCCATCAGTGGGTTCGAGCGCTTTGGACGCGTCTACGCTGTTCTTTTGTTTTAGTCGTTCTGTTTCTTGAATTCATATGAGATAATTAAATTTGCAACGACTAATGATGCTAAAAATAAAGCATCAGGGCAGGGAAAAGACATGTTTCGTGTCGCTCTGTCGGAGTGGCTACCGCTCAGGACTAGGTTTCTATGTTCGGTGTGCCATCGGACCCTGCGCAGCTTGCGTAGTGGAAGCGGCTGATTAAAAGACAGGACCGCAAGTTGACTTCAACGTGTGTTGTCTGCGAAAAATATTTTGAGGAGAGCTACATCGAGAGAACGTTCAAAGTGACAGTCAACGGCATCGTCAACGAGCTCGCTAGAGATAGACCACGAATTAAGCCCGAAACGGTGCCAACGCTATTCGACCATTATCCGAACCATCTTCTGCCTAAGAAGACATCGAAAAGAAAGTTGAGGAACCTCTGTGACCAACCGGCCGCTAAACGACTGCAGACGACACAGCCATGCACGCACCGTCAAGGATGTTTGACAATGCTTCCAAGGAGCTGGCAGCAGAAGAGCCGAGCGAGAACTCATGCCCGCATCAGCAGACGTGCAGCTTTGAGCCTCGGGATCCGTTTGACTCAATTTACATACCTGCAACTTGGACCAAATTAACCGAAGCACCTACATGTGCTGGATCTGTAGCCTACGCGCGTTATCGAGCCTAAAAAAAGAAAAAGAACTTTGTCACTTTGTACATAGAAAAAGTGATAACTTTTGGAAGCCTGAACGCAGTTCTGTGGACACTACAGTGTATATTCTCGGAAAAGAAAAAAACAAGCGCGTACAATACAACAATATCTAAAGCTGAAGATAGAGCTATATAGGTAGAGTGCACTGGAGGGTCTTTGTTCCGAATGTGGCCTGCAACCAGCTGATTCAGGAAGCACATATCATTCATGGGAATATATTTTGCAGAAAAAGTGTCACTTGACCGTCAACTCTGAAGGGGTTAGCTGCGCTGAATGCAAATACCAGCGGAGGCTTACACAAGATGCGCAGAAAGAAGGAAAAAGCATGCAACTAGCCAAATAAATGCTGCAACGTTTCTCGCGCTCTGAGAAGAGCTAAGAGAAAACTGGCATGGAGCGCAGAACAAGTGGCTCTATTGAAAGCGCAAAATGAGGAGCTAATAAGTGAGTCTGTGGTTAAAGCTTGTTTTTTTTTTTTTTTTTTTTTTTTTTTTAATCACGCGCGTGACCTAGACAATTGTGACCGTACAACAACCACTCGGCTGATGAAACCGCGAAGCCGAAACTGGTAAAGAAAGTAAAATTATATATAAATCACTCAGCGGTGGTAAGCGAGAAACCACGTGGAGAATTATACAGGAATATCTAGCGCATCATTAGCAAGTGAAAAAAAAATACCACCAAAAATTGGTATCAGACTACTTTAAAATTATTGCGGTGTCATATGTGCGGCCTTTCTCCAAAACCTTTAGCGGTGCATTTCTATATTTTTACTTGTTTATCGTTGCTGCGCCTTTTTGTTCAAATTTTACTATATTGTAGACTTTGTAAAAAAAAAGAATCAGTGATACAATCACCACTTTTGTTTCTTGCCTTTCCTTCTGTTACAAAAGAAAGCACACCGCATAATAATCATTTATGTATGAAGCAACAATTAAGTGACTTCCTAATAAAACAAATGAATAAAGAGTAAGAACAAAAACTGAAGTCAGATTCAGACTGCTTGTGTTTATTGTCGCATGCGATCTTTGAAAACATGCGCGCGTGCAATATATGTTACGAAAAAGCAAGATCGCCCTTCTTTTCTGTAGCATAAATGTGACGCTATAAAACGTCACTAACCTGATATATATCACCTTAGCAATAAGCGTGACCGAATTGCAGAAACGTCGACGTAACCTATCCGAAAGCATGAGGCCCGTATAATTGACGTTCGTAGCACTTGACTGCGGCATCGCGATATACCATGGACCATAAGAAAAGACCGAAGAGTAAATAAAATTCAAATCTGGATTAATGAACAGTGTAAAATATTAAGGGTATTTTCTGATACCTGTGTCACACGGACAATAACAGTCGTCGTCGATCCGTTCTGGGTTAGATCGCGATTGAGAATATATAGTTCCCATAATTCGGGACAACCACCTGGGCTGACTGAGCGCGCTCACTCAGAAGGAAGATGCATACGATACCTTACATCCGCAATCGCGATGCGTGGATCGCAATCGAGTGGCTCTAGATCAAATAAAATCGTCATCGGAATATTTCATAGCAATATATTGAATCTGGCCCGGACTCGATCGTTTAATCAAAGATTAACAAACTATTGCAACCAACATGTCAACTTTAGGTGGTTTTCTCAAATTTCTTCTCTCGCTGGATATCAGGAAGTCAATATGTGTTCTGCTTAAGACCTTATCCGGTTCAGCTGAATAAATAAAACAGATATATAGCAGACATGGACCAGACAGTATTTGTTAAACGCTTCCTCGAGCGCTATTTGAGCGTATGATTTTCTCCGCACAGTACTAGGACGGTATGAATGTCTTCCACCAAGACTGTTTTTAGACACAAAGTGAGCTTAAACCGTCAAGAGACAGGTTTCGCAGTGAAAAGCGCAGCGCGCTATCCGGACCTATATGCCGCCTATGCTGCCGAGGCCGCGAACGCGGAGCGATAGCACCTTAGCTATTGGTAGCGCCGCCCCGCGGTGGCGGCGGGAAGGCATCACCGCGGTGGACACGCCAGCGCGCGCCCTCGGCACACTAGCCAGTATATTCTAGGCACTATAGCACAGCACACGGACGCCACTTAGTTTCGCCTCCATCGAAACGCAGCCGCCGCGGTCGGAAGCTGTCTTTACTTTGAAGCCGAATCTAACCCTATCCATGCAGATAGCTCTTGTTAACTCCAGGTTTAAACACCAGCTAAACCACAGCTAATTTTTTTCCCGCATGTGTTTTTTCCGCCGTGTGTTGGATCACTCTATTAATTTCAAGTTGGTCTCAACGCGAAAATAACTAGGAATAATTTGAGAATTCTGAACTCCAGCGTATGCGACCAGCACGGCCTCAGGATTACTTTTCTAGAAGGGTGATTTCCTGCTTATCTCTTCCTCGGAGATTACCTGCACTATAGCCCACAAGTTACAACTGGCGCCGCCCCTAAATTAGTGGTTAAATGTTCAGAACTGTTCGTTCAGCACTCAGAACGGCCCGTGATTGGTCGGCACCTTTGATATCATACGTACAGACACGGACGTTACAGGTAGACGGAGCAAAATATTTTGTTCAAAGTGTAGTAATACCTCCCCTGTCCGAAATCAAGAAGCATTGTTAGCCCACGAGAAAGCGCACACGCGCACACGCGCACACTCGTCCACAGTTAACATGCACGTATCATAACTGGCAGTTTCAAATGGACAGCGGGTTAAAAATGTTAGAAGGAAACAGCGTGCTTTGCCTGCTTTTCTCAGCATCTGTATCCCGCGGAGGATGGAAACCACGGGGCACGAGCGTCTCACGTGCGAAATGCTTTCAGGATTTCGCACCAGCAAATTGTGAGACAATGTAGCGAGCGTCCTGTACTGTGGTTGTCCGGTATACGTGCTTATGGCAGCCACCATGAGTGAGTCCATGGATTTGAGTGCGCCATCAGACAACACTCGCGGTCCGCTTTACCAAAACGACTGCTTAGACCACGAGATGTTTGAAGAAACATGATCCCGGTCTGACATATACGTAATCAAAAACATGTATCTGTAGGAGTCTCCCAATCAGAAAGGTGCTCGTCTGCTTCTGGTCTTCCTCATATAGGTATATAGATAGCGACCTTGCGGCGTTGGAACGGTTTGTTCACAGTCGGAGGGACAGCCATCAGGAGGAGCAACCGCGCTGGTGATGCGTTTGCGAGGACGTCCGCAGCCACCAAGAAGACGGCACCGACGACAACCGCAACAACACCCGCCGAGCAATCAGGCCGACGGAACGACGGCAACGCCTTGTCTTGCGGCGTAAAGACGGCCCAGATGGCTCCTAATTACGTTACGCAAAACGCCCTCCAGGGTGAGCAGTCCCCGGCCAGCGCTATGACAATCGTCGGCGAGGCCTGCAACGGCGACGGACGCGGGCGCGCAGGCAGCTAGCGGGCATGGTCGGTGACAACGCCAATCGCCGCAGCTTAGCGCGCTGTCGCCGGAGCGCTGAGCGACTGCAGCTGGTCCCCCTGTGCCCGTGCCGGCCCCGCAGCAAGAATAATGCTGCCGGGAGTAATCATGTTTGTGTCACGGACGCGGCGTACTGGACGCAGATCCCGGCAGAGTGCTCAGCGCGCCACAGGACATCTACTGTGCCAGTTGTGTGTCTACTTTAGGACAACTGACTGGATCATTTCCTGGACGCCAGCATGGAAGCCCTAGCCCAACACCAAACAGAATATTCGACGTAGCAGAACGAACTAAGGAGATGCACTTATTGCATACAATGATATCCCGGCGCCTAAATTCCCGCGAGGTTTTTAAAGAGAGTCAGTGACACGAGGAACGCCAACTGATAGAATCATAAGAAGCTTTCTTGACAAATATTACGTGTCATGAGGAGAAAGACTAAGCAAAGCTGAGGGATCAATTAATACACTTTTTGCGTAGTTTAGTCAAGACTTTAATTCTTATACGAGTTTTTAGGGGTAGGCTGCGAGCACCCTTATGATATCGTGATGTTTTAGACAAGCCTTATTTGTTGTTTTCATTGCGTTTGTTCCCACGCGCATTAAGGGTAATTTTTCGCCGTGCTGGCAGAAATGAATGTGTGTATATATATATATATATATATATATATATATATATATATATATATATATATATATATGGTGAACACTCTCAAGGTTCGTATACAGACAACTTAAATACCCAAGCAAGTAGCAGGAGAGACAGCGGCCGATGTAGCTCAGTTGGAAGAGCACCGGACGCGATATTCGGAGGTCGTGGGTTCGGTTCCCACCATCGGCACGTTGTTTTTTCTTCTACTTTGTGTTTAATTGTCTTTCCCCTAGACAGATTACATTACTAATTTCTGTGATTATCCAGGTAAACATTAAAAAAAAAAGACATAAAGTACCATCCCCAACGCTCTCCTTGGCCTCGCCGACTGTTGGCTTCTTTCCTTCATATATATATATATATATATATATATATATATATATATATATATGTGTGTATATGTATGTATATATGCATAGTTTACTCTTGCCATTCTTCATTTTTTTTTTTCGTGCCTGTCCTTGCCTCTCCCGTCCTAGCATGAGCATGAACTTCCACGATGATTGAAATCGGCTCGCTGCGGACAAAGATACTTTTCTGCGGTCGATGTTGTACACTGTGCTAGTGCCTCACATATGAAGCGCGTTCTGCTCACTCGGTAAATACGTGGAAGGCAGCGTTTCCTACTACTACTGTGTGCTATAATGCATTTTCCGTGTCCAATCGATCAAACTTCTTTTTCCCGACTTTCAGAAACGCTTTCTGCTCTACTGATCGAAGCGGCAGGAACAAGTCGTTTTGTCGTCTTCGGCGTACCAAAAATAGAGAGGGGATTTTCAGGAGCTTAATGCTTGTCACAGGGCGAAGTATATATCAAGGTTTGAAAACATAAATATTATCAGCTGCAAAAACGCACAATTCATTTCACTGCGTTCGCCTTGCTACGTGGGTACTGATTTAAAATGCAAACCTATAGCGAGAGTGTTTATATAGGTTCTTCGGGTATGAAAGGGAAGGGCAGTTGTTTACACAAAAAGACTGTTTTTTTTTTTTTGTTATTTCTCTACTTAAGGTGATACACACTTCTTGATATTATAACGCCAAAACGAAAATTGGCTTAGAGAATGTATGCGTGTCACGCAGAACTGTGGAATAACGATTAAATGAGTGCTCAAACTTTGTTCATGTCTATTTTGGGGGGACTTTTGCCATTGCACGAGGTGTGCAAGCATCAAAGAGTTAACAATGCGGCGTTAATGCGCCTGTTCTGCTGCTGCGTCAATTAAAAGCAAATCATTGACGAACGAGAGGCGTGTATGGAGAGGCCTTCATCATCTCGTTCAGGGGCGTCTATAAGCTTCTAAGCAACAACGTGCACTTCATTGAAATGTAGATTCTATGGGCCTGTCTACCCACTGATCTTCAATGTTGACTTCGAGATGAAAATCTGGAAACAAAGCGACATTGTGAAACAAAAATAAAAAAGGTAACGTCCAGGTAGCAATCTTCTTCTGTCCATGCAGCTGTACTGTTTGCTCAGGCGGACACGAAGTTCTGGCCCGAATTTCCTCCGATATCGATTACCTGCTAAGAAAAATTGTTAACCCCGTGCTTGCGGATCTCACTGCATATACATTTATATTTTGCAGGTGCTGATAATGTCCAACCATCCGGTCATTGAGCGGCATGCTTGACAGCATCTAGACTGTGTGCCGTCTTATCTTTGTGATATTATACGCAAGCCTTCGGGGACTTCGTTTTCTTACCCGTCATATTTCGTAGATTTCGTTTTCTGCTCAAGCGTTCGAGCATGCGTGGTGTATTTTTTCATATCACTACAACTTTGATGCCATTTATGCGGCATGTTCTCCATGCCACGCTTTATTTTCGTCTGCATTTTTAGTGCTTGATTTCTTCTTTCCATAAGTTCTTTTTTTTTTTTTTTCTTTTGAATTGTCAGTCCTACTTGCGCAGATCAAGAGGTGCTTGTGTTAGGCTGGCCCCTTGTTCTGCGCTTGTCCTGAGCAAACTTAGTCCTTGCGGTCGTTGTATCACTGCATTTTTTTTTTTTTTTTTTGCTGTTGTTGAATTCATGTAATGCTTTCCCTGCTGCCCATTTTGTTCCCGTATTTTGTTCTGTCCAGTCCTGCCAAAGGCCCAAGACTGAGGCTGGCAGTATATTGTAAATAAATAAATAAATAAATAAATAAATAACACGACACGTAGGTGACCAAATTAGGCTGATTTCTGGACTTCCGAGAATGATAAAATCGCGCACACAAAATTTATGCGCATGCTATAAATAAATAGCAGAGTTGAGAATTACACTGTCAGTAACTTGATGCAGCGGCCGGTACGCAGTCCGAATTTTTAGGCTGCTTTTTGGTATGTAATAAGTGTTGTAAACCTCACACTATATATTTGTAGATCGCAATTATAAAATTAACGAATACGGGTTCGCTTCTTGGTTAGACAGTTCTCGAAACCATGCTTGAAATCATTGTTCGCATATCTGAATAGTTTGCCAAGTTGGGTGGGCTCTGCTTTGCCGTTTCGGCTTTTTCTTCAGCATAATAATGTGTAGCCGGTTGCAAAAGGTATTTTCCAGAGGGCGCTGTTATGCACACCACATTCTTGACTGAGATCCATCAACTGCTGCAGTTTCTCAGTAGCAGCGCCTGTTGATGGAGGTCCTGTCAGGAACTCCTGTGCGTGCCCCGCCGGGGTGGCGCAGTGGTTAAGGTGCTCAACTACTGTTGCCAAGGGCGTGGGATCGAAATCCTCCCTCGGCGGCCGCTTTTCGATGGAGGCGAAAAGCAAGGCGCCCATGTGCTGTGCGATGTCAGTGCACGTAAAAGAACTCCAGGTGGTCGAAATCTCCGGAGTCCTCCACTACGGCGTCTCTCATAGCCTGAGTCGCTTTGGGACGTTAAACCTCACAAACCAACCGAACGCCTGTGCGCACCGAATTTTCAATGGATGATCAGGAGTGACTCCTTCCAACCAGGAGTCTTTCAATTAATGCTGCGTTCGTTACAATATGTGTTTTCTCTCCATGGATTTGGGGCACCTCGTAATAGGTTGTGATTAGTGGTGTTTTCTATCCATGGATTTGGGGCACCTCGTAATAGGTTGTGATTAGTGGACACGCACAGGTTGATGATACCAAAGTGCGCTTAAAAGAACATACACATGCTTTCTGACAACTCTTAATTTAGCTCGAATCACATCGTTAGGTCAGAAAATTAATTTCACACTGCTTCAGGCTGGAGAGTTACTAATTTACCAGAGTCTTACAGAACCTGGTAAGGAGTGGTTTCTTCGGGGCTGGTATATACTTTTCGCTGACTGATGGTACACCAAGTTTAGAGGGATAAGACGAGCCTGGGGCTTCGTATTCTTCCTTTCGTACAGAAAGCCGAAAATTAACTCAACGTACAGCACGTTCGATTAGAGAGAAGCCAAGTTTAGAAACTGAAGGAGAAAGTAAATGTACAACATCATAAACTCGAGCGGCCGGAAGGAGGTCGCGCTCAACAATCATTCGGCCTTCCAGTTGGTAACGACGCCGCGTTAAGATTCCGGGAAAGCTTCTTTCGCGTGCGCGCTCTCTTTTCTCTACGGCTCTGCGAATTGTAAAGTTCGCCCTCGTTGAATTCTGCGTCGTTTTCCGGCTTCGCCGCCTATCATTCCCCCCCACGCCACTCTCGCCTGTTCTGACGTGAGGCGTCGGTAGTGCCCGCTCCATTCATCGCTCAAATGGCTGGCTGTGCGTGCTCGCGCCTCTCCCGGAGCGTGCGCGGAGACTGGGGACCGCCGGCAGGAGGCTCTACAGCAGAGCGTATACTTTGGTGACTGCTATATGAAAAAAAAAAAAAAAAAGAGAGAGATATTCAACCTCGGAAGAAATGTACCGTATGCGGACCGCCGCAACCCATGATTGATGAAGTGGCCTTGTTATTAAGGAAGTAGTGCATGAAAATCCCAGGCCACTGTCGATGTCTGTAGCGGAGTTTTCTCCTTTAGTTCCACTCGATTGAACTAGGGACGTATACCGCTGCTCCCGCGGCAATTTGCTCTGAAAAAAAAAAAAAAAAAAAAGGGGGCGGGGGGGGGGGGATGAGATACGCAGCGGAATGGCTATGCTATCTTGATCGGGTTAATAATTTGGGGTAAAAAAAAAAAATGGGAGAGTTTAAATGAAGTTCCTACCGACTAACAACAGACTCCTCACTCTTCGCACTGCCGGGAGCATTAGTGTCGTGCACCCCGTGCTCTTACGAGCCTGTTTGCGTTTTCGCCAGGCAGGGGCGTCACGGATCGAAAGGAAAAACCTAAATGCTTCTAGATACGAACGCACACCGTTTTCGTCGTTCTCGAAAATAAGCGCTGCCGGAATACGGCGCGCCAGTGAAGTCTTGGCGAACCTCGGGTTGTCTACCCCACTTTTGCTCTCGGTAGCACACGAGAGAAGAACGAAAAAAAAGAAAAGAAAAAAAAAAAGCGCTTTAATGAACTGTGTGTTAGAGCCAAAAGCATTACTCGTCGATTTTCCTCTAGCCTATTCTGGATGCGAGTTGCCGCCTTTTCAGCGACTATAATATGGCACTGCACGAATGTCAGGCTTGTTCGCTTGGACGTTGGCGCTTATATGGCTTGAACAGCACACCTGTGTGCTCAGAGTCTGCATTGCGGTCAGCCTCGGTAGCGCATGCGTTTGACTTGTATAGCTCCGCAAATGCCGATCTTCCCACTTATTTTCTCAAGTAAATGCGGGTAGCAGGACTGGTTCGGCCCTGCTGGGCTTTGTCTAGAATTAAGTTATCGAAGAATGAGTGTTTCCGAGTAGTCTAATGCTCAGTGATGTCAGTGACGCGTCTTAGGACACGAAGATGTGCCTCATGCATCATTTGGAAACGTTTACCGCCCTATAGTGGCAGCCACCGTATCCATCGCATACTTTTTCATGATGGCACAAAGAAAACTTTACAATTCTAGTGGATCCTAACAAATTTTCATGACTGCAACCGAGCTTTTTCCCAACCGCCTTGCTCGTTCCGGTCCGAGTATCAGTCACGTCTAGCAGCCTGCTCAGGCAACAGAACCACGCTGGCGTGTTAAAGCCAGGTTGAAACTACGATCCACTGCCTGTCGGATTTCCGTTTTCCTTTCATTGTCTTAGCGTGTTTATGATAAATCTCTAATGGCTTGCACGCTAATCCTTGCTGCGTCTGAGCTGCCATAGCGCGTTCCTGCAGGCTCTGCAGTACTCTGAAAGGTATTTGTTATTCACGTTAAGCGGGCAACACTTCATTAAAACCCGCGCAGACGCATCTTTCAATGTTATTCATTCCACAAACTTTGGTTTCAAACCTTATCTTTAATAATTAGTTCTCGAAATATCTCGAAACACGTAGATTTGCGAAAGCCAACTTATTGCTGTATGCACAATCTAGCATCTGCCTATAATAGTACAGTTTGAGGAGCTAGTTTTTAATTTGTGCGGACAAAGAAAAAAAAAATTGGAGTGGGAGTACTCAAGTACCAATACGAAAAATCACTGTTAGTGGATATGCGATAATAGTTACGAAGATAAATATGCACAGATCGGGAGAGAGGCGCAAACTATCTTCCCTCCCCTTCTTTTTTTACCTCCTTGCCCCACTTTAACAACACCAGGTGATGTAGCTCTTCACTGCGGTGTCCTAATAGCCAATGTGTCACATCGTCACGCGAAACCCAACAAATAATAATAATAATAATAATAATAATAATAATAATAATAATAATAATAATAATAATAATAATAATAATAATAATAATAATAATAATAATAATAATAATAATAATAATAATAATAATAATAATTTATTTTTCCTTTACTACAAGGAAAGGAAAGGAGCAGCCGCTAAAAAGCTGCTTCGAAGAGCAGCTTGACGGGGCGGCTGCCCCTACATATGACGGCATTTCACAGCAGAGAAAGTCACGCCACACAGTGAATAAACAGTCAATGGAGAAATAATTAGACCACAAAAAAGCCTTAGGTAAATCAGGAAAAATACATGAAGATAAAACAGAAATGCCGCAAGACAGAACACCTAACTTGAATATATGTATTTATAGAAACATTTCGCGGATTAATTTAATGGGAGGAAGAGAGAAATCTTGACCACTATTAGCAAAATATTGATTTAATATGGTAGGAAGCCTGAAGCGAAGCATCTGCCTGCCATAGTTCGTCCGGCACGCTGTAACGTGCCAATGCTCCGGGTTACGGGTGTCGTATGTGTTTATGTTGTCTTGAAGCGCTGCTATGAGTGTTAGTGTGTTGTCCTTTTTACCTTTTTACTGATGCCTTGTTTATATAATCGCAAAAGCCTGTAGTTATACAAAGATGTTACTTTAACTATTTTTAGCTGCTTAAATATTGGTCCTGTATGTTCGAGGTAAGAAGCTTTAGTAATATTTCTTATTGCACGTTTTTGAAGGAGTAGTAACTTTGTAATGTTTTCTGCTGTTGTTGTTGCCCATACTAGCAAAGAGTAGTTCAGAATAGACGAAAACAGTGAATTATAAAGCATAATGTTAATAGTAAGTGGAAATACACGAAAATGTCGGCGTAGAGAACCTATTGTGCGTGATAATTTGTTGACTAAATATTCTATGTGAACGTCCCATGTCATGTGTTCTGAGAAGTACACGCCCACAGAGTGAGCAATTTCTATTTTCGTGCCACTGAGTACAAGAGAAGGCAGCTCGAATGCTTTATTTCTGGGATGGAAGAGAACGGCTTTTGTTTTACTGACATTGAGTTTTAAACTGTTTTGACACGCCCAGTTTTCAATTTTTTCCAAGGTTATGTTAGCCCGACTGGATAGCTCTATGCCTGAGTGGCCACAACACACCAATATGCGCCAACTTCGACAATATGCTTTTCTCGGGCACCTTCATATTAACAGGTAATGCTCGAAAGCACTGCACAAAAGATGAGGGCAAAGAATCAATCTATGCATCGTCTCCTGGTGCATATCCAGGCCATGTAATATGGGAACTCTTTTCCATCATATTCCCCTGGGTACGGTGGCTATGCAGGCAAATCCTTTCATCAATTTGCCTAAGGTTGACGGCGCAAGGCGCTGACAGGGAACATGTCGACCACCTGCTAGCAACCATAAGTCCTCTCTGCGCGTGTAAGTGAATCACGCTGCTGATGAGGAACCACATGCTTACGAAGACATCTTTTTGTACCGGAACGTTTCATAAAGACCGCTGCCCAGCTCCCCGAGTTATCTGTGGGAACTTCGACGCCGATTACTCTGTCCGGGGTGACAGTAACATGTATTTCTGCGAATTGTAGACGTCATTGACCGTTTGGACCTATTTGATGCCCATGACAGAAACTACCTTTCTTCCAACCTCATCATCACCAGCATCCGGGCAACACCCACTGCATGGCATATGCTTCTCCCATATCCCTTCAATTAAACCGGTCCTGTGACAGCTGCATCCTCCTGATGCCCGCAATCTTCATAATCACATCTGCTCACTCAACTTTCTCCCCTGATTCGCTTGCCTTCCCTTCGGATTCTGTCTGTTATTCTGACAATAGGTTGTCTTGCCTTCGCGTTATATCTCCTTACATTGCGAATTTTTTTGCGTTTTACTATAATGCGTTTGTTGCCTGACCCAATCTGCACGCTTCCTGCCTCTTAACGCTACTTCAATCATTTTCTGTTCCACTGCCCTCTCCGTTGCCGTAAGTATAAGTTAAATTCTTATCGTTAGCTGCACGTTTCGGCCCCTATAGGTGAGCATCGACAGTACTCAGCTGTTATAGGTATTCTTTCTTCTTGTGGGATGCTGCTAAGCTGTCATTCATGATGTGATTGCACTTGCCGGATTCGTTCCATACCAATGTTTTTCTTCTAATTATTTCACTTTCGTGGTCCGGATCTGCGGTCACTACCTGTCCTAAGCTGGTTTATCAACTTACCATATCCACCGTCTCGCTGCCTATCATCAACTGATGTTCCCTTCCGAGGTTTCTGTTCCTTACTTTAGTCTTCTGCATGTAAGTTTTTATGCTTATCTTTCTGTCACAGAAAGATAAGCATAAAAACTTACATGTATAAATAACCTGGGCAGACAAAGTTTGTCTGCCCAGGTTATTAATCATCCTTTCGAATTCGTTCCCTGAGTTAATTAGCAAGTCAAGGTCATCAGCGAATCGCAGAGTGGTGAGGTATTCTCCATTAACTATTACCGCTATTCCCAATCCAAGCCTCTGAATTCCTTCTCTAAGCAAACGGTAAACAGCTCTGTATACATCGTATCCTTGCCTAACGCCCCTATGAAAATTTTATTACTTCTTATATGGAGGATTATGGTGACTGTGCATCATAGATATCTTCCAGAACTTTCTCATATGATTTATCTGCACCCTGGTTCCACAATGCCTGCATGAATTTTGAGGTTTCGAGTGAGCCAAATGCTTTCTCGTAACTAGGGGTTCGTTATATTCCGAGATTTTTTCTATTACTTGAATTGTTTGTGTGAAGATTAATTGTCGAGCTGCTTTTGCGAAAGCCTGCTTTGTGTTTTGGTTTTTGAGTTCTCGTTCTTTTATTCTATTGGCGATTATTTTCGTAAATACCTTACACATAACGGATAGTAAGCTGCGGTCTGCGATTTTCCGAGTGCTTGACGTTCCTTTTCTTAAGAATTAAAATAATGTTAGCGTTTTTACAATATCCCGGTACTCCCAAGCTCCTGAGATATTGCGTGTATTGCGTCGGAAAGGCGTCCAGCCTTTCCGACAATGATCTCTCCCTCGCCCCTCAGCAAGTATACAGTTACCTGATCCCACACAGCGGATTCCCCCCTTTTCATAGCTTCGCAAGCTTTCTTTATTTCATTGTTCATTACTGATGGAATGTCTGATTGCTCTGTACGTTTGCCAATTTCATTATCACCCTGGTTACTTAGCTGTTGCACAGATCAGTGTAGTGCTCTTCAAAAACTTTGTCTATCATACATACTGGTAATGACATTGCTCGTCTTGGCGTTAGCGCATACGTCTGATTTCTTCCCAGGCCTTGCTTCCTCTTGTCCGCTTTTAGGCTACCGGCATAATTTTAGAGCATGCTTAATTATCTCCATATTACGCTTATGTCGGACACTTTACGCCTATTGATTAGCTCTGATAGCTCTACCAGTTCTTCATGTCCGTTGGTTGGAGGCTTTCATGTCTTTGCGCTTCTTCATCAATCTTTCGTCTATTTAGATAGGTTGAAATTAGTATCCTGTGCGCGCTCTTCTTAGTGCGCCGCTCAGTAATAATATCTCTGAAATTATCGTTCATTGCTTCTATACTAAGATAATTTTCCTCCGTTAAAGCTAATATCTGTTCTGCAGTGAGATCATGCATTCATCTACTGTCTCTTTTACCGCTAGTTCTTTGATGGGCTTCTTCCTTAATAGTTTATTCCGTTTGCTCTTCAAATACCCACCATCTCCAGCGCTTGCCACCCTATAGCCACTGCATCTCACCTTTCCGGCGACCTCCGCAACTTGCAAAATACCAGAGTTAGATCACAACATTAAATCTGTTTAATTTTTAGTCTCTTTGTTCATGATTCATGATTCAGGTGTGCATGATTCGTAAATTATTTCGTTCTGCGAACTCTGCTAATAACTCCCCTCTGCTATTTCTATAGCGCCTGTGCCATACCCCCTGCCTGATCTTCAGCCTGTTTCTTGCTTACCTCGCCACTGAAATAGTCCATCAGTAGATTACACGCAGCTTTTACTTTCCCCATTGAGAATTCTACGCATTCGAAGCTCTGGACTGCCTGGCCACCATGGCTAGATGTAGGCGCGTAAGACTGTAGGACCATCAATTTGTATCTCTTATTACGCTTAATTATGATAACTTTCACCCTTTCGTTAATGCTGTGATGGAACTGCTCTATGTTTCCAGCTATACGCTTACTAATCAGAAATTTCAGACTTAGTTCTCGTTCGTCTCTCCGCCAAACCACGATATCATTAACGTGCCCCCTTTAGTACAGTGTAGGCTTTGTTCACCCCTGTAACCTAACTATGTGCTATGACATCCCGTTAAATACATGCTATTCCCTCTAGCAGCAGTGCTAGAATAGCCTGACTAGACAAGGTTCTAGCGTTAAACTTTTCCAGTTTCAGTTCCTACTGACGGCCTGTCCGGAGCCAGAGATTCTTTGCATCGCCGCTGTGTTACAGGTCTAACCACCACCGTGGTCAATTACTTCGTAGCCGCTGGGGGCTACGGGTTGGGTCTTAATTGGCACATTTATGTATATGAATTGGCGGCTAACTACACTAGGATGGTCTATTCTTTTTCCTGTGAGGGAGCGCATTTTCGGCGGTGATCACTGCAGGCTATGCAGCACCCGAGACTTTGTTAGGCAATTTCATCGAGATGCACGTTTTATTATTATCCGGTGGAGAATTTAGCGGCAACCGGATTCGAGCCGCCGTTCTCTTGCATGCTAGGCGGATTTTATACCTGTACGTCGTTACTGTCACATTATCCAGCCTCTGCCACAGCTACAGATCTGATTTTACATTTACCTGACATCCGGGTGAAGTGACCACCAGCACCTGACCGTGTGGGAAGTAACCATTACCAAATTTCTGACTTTGCTGCTGACTTCTGGTTTTAAAATCAGCCATGTTGTCAGCTGGGACAAGTAGAGAGATCGCATAGCACGTGTTTCTGTAACGTTATGGTCAAAATGTTTTCTATTAAGATGACACAAAACTGTGGTGTTCAAGTTACCTGAACAACTCAGCCACATATGCGCAGACCGCAGAAGGGCGGATCGACAAGTCATGCGGAAGAAGGCGATAGAGCCTTGAAGACGACCTTCAGTAGGCTAAATTGTGCCATTATACAGCGTGCGAACAAGCTCTGCAGGTCGCAATGGGCCTCCTTCTGTGCTAGCTTGACATTAGTACCTCCGATGGCGAGAATATGGAAAGTAATCAGCAGTCTTGCTGGTGAATCTCTCATTTGGAAGCATTTTGACGCACATGCAATTCGCAAGTATGCATGAATCTCTTGCGTGCTTGGCAGATGAATTTCCACGTGCGTTAATGCGTGAAGACTCTGCAACGGACCTCTGTCTTCTACCTGCTTCGTCCACGTCTGTCATAGACGCGCCATTGGCGCTTTGAGAAGTTCACACAGCGCTTAACGGCTGCGGCGTCGGTGTGCGCACCTGGTCCTGGCAGCATCACCAGCCTAATGTTGCAGAACCTGCCCCTGGAACACAGGATGACATCATAAACTACCTTATTCAAGTTTGGGAGACCGGCGACGTTCCTCTGTCGTGGGAAGTGTTTCTCTCTTACAGTACTGAAGCCTGGCCAAGAGATGACGATCCCGGCCTCGTATCGCCATGTGTCACTGATATCGATGGAGAAGCGGGCAGGTGAATAATTATCGTTGTGGCTAGAAGCCAACAAAACACTGTCAATATTTGTGACTAGATCCCGCAGAGGCTTAGTGCGTAAGGTTACGCCTAGGACGCGGAAAGCTGCAAGGAGCTCTCGGTCTTTCCACCCCACCCATTTCTCCTGGCGTCTCAAAAGCTTAGATGGTGTTCTTCAGATCTCAATGCTAAATTTCCAAGGCACAGGCGTACAAGGCCATCTTCTAGAATCAATTTTCTCTTTAATTAGTGATCATGCAATTAGAATGCGGTTATTGAGTACCATAAGCACCGAAAGGGCTTTGTCGCGAGATTTAACGGAGTGAAGCGCTCTTTCTTCCTCGCTTTTTAAAGTAATGGCTGGTCTCCCTGACGCACTGCAGAAAAACTGCAGGTGTCCGTATTCAGATAAGTGCAGACGACATTTGCCCTTGGTTTACCGGCTGCCTTCAAGCAATTATGATAGCTCGACGGAGCCTACTTTGGGTACAAGCTTACAGTCAAGGTGTCTCCATTTGTGGCATGGAAAAATTCGGCTTTCAGGCATACAGAAACATGTTATGCGCATTGAAGAGAGACCTTGGTTGCTCTTGCATTCGCCAATTAATTCACACGTTTTTTTGTTGTTGTTGTTTTTTTGTTTGTTTTCTTTTTTTTTTCTTGTCCGCTTGTCCGGAGGGGGGGGGGGGGCATCAATATGACTCCCGTGTACAGTGGCCATGAGCTGTAGACTCGTTTCTTCTTTATCATCACGCTTAAATGTGATCCGTAGAATAGCAATTGAGCAGTGTTGAAACCACCGTTCTCAACGGTCAGCCTATTAACCACTGGTGATGAGTCGCATAATGCATCTTTGATGGATTTATAGGAAAGGAAAGACACGGTAACTGTCTTCCTTGTTTTCTGTGGACACCTCAACCGCGCCGTAAGGGAAGGGAGGAAGGTGGGAGTGAAAGTCGCATATAATGCATCAACTACCAATAATTTCCTCCTTTGTGTCACAGGCTCACAGCTTCGACGCCTCAAACATTTTTGACAGAAAGGGACTAAAGAGAGTCTGTAGTTCTGCAGGCGGCCGCGAATATTGTAGCATTTCATGACTCGTGTCGAAACCTCTTAGCCTTGCCGCCTCAGAAAGATTGCTACATAACTGACAACATCGTAGAGACGGTCATATTGATGCCAGTCTGATGAAGACAAGGAAGACAAGAAGACAAGCGACTCCGAAAGATATTCGAGTTCCGAGTCCTCTCAGTTCCCCAGGCCTTGACTTTCAAAGAGGACGCCTTCATTTGGAACTACCCTGTTCATTTGCGAGCTTCGACTCTACGTTCGATATCTCCCATGTTCACACTAAGCGGAGTTTTCCTTTGGCGCCAACGCGTTCGCTCGCTCTTGAACATTTTGAAACAAACTATGCTCGTCATCTAAAAATTATCACCGATAGTTCTGTGTACAAGTTCAGAAGACCTAGCGCAGCGTTTTTTCACATTCCTTCTTTGAATACTGCCTGGTCTACATATTAAAGGAGTCGTGCCCTACACAACGGCTAAAAGCGTTGCCATTGAGGCGACTTTATATACGGGAGAGGTTTTGTCTTGCTCAACTTGTTGTCACACTGATGCATTAAAAATCTGTCCTTCAAGCGCACTTTACCTTGTGATGCGCTGTCTATTAGCTCTCTACGCTTGAAGCATAATCTGTAAAACAGAGGCTTCTCTAAACATTTCCAATGGGTACCCTCGCATATAGGTGTCAAAAGCCACGAGGTGGCGGACAGCCTCGCCCATAAGAGCTCTCTGGGAATCAGAAAAAGTGCCTCAAGATGCCAAGAGACCCTTCAGAGAAACGGTGGTTAGCCATTTCAGTACTCTCTGGAGTTAACCAAACAATGCATGGGTGATCAAGCGACTAAAAAGATCCCAAACCATTTTAGTACACCACATTCGCACGCACTCTGCTCGTGTCACTGAGTGGATGTTTAAGACTGGCTTGCCGTCGTCTCCACTGTGTTACAAATGTGGTGTGTGTGGTGAAAAGAACGTAATCACATGTGCTGTATACAATATACAACGCGGATGTGTGTGTGTGTCTGTGTGTGTGTATGTGTCTGTGTGTGGGGGGGGGGTCTGTGTGCATATGTGTGTGTGTGTGTGTCTATGTGTGTGTGTGTTTGTTTGTGTGTGTGTGTGTGTGTGTGTGTGTGTGTGTGTGCGTGCGTGCGTGCGTGCGTGCGTGCGTGTGTGTGTGTGTGTGTGTGTGTGTGTGTGTGTGTGTGTGTGTGTGTGTGTGTATCTGTGCGTGTGTGTCTGTCTGTGTCTTTGTGTGTGTATGTGTGTGTGTCTTATTTGTGCTTATGACAGTTATGACGGTATGTGCTTTGGTTTGTCGTTGTTGTGATTCCACTATTGTTATTTGCTACTACTTTTACCTATCTACTATTCATTACGGTGCACGGTTCGATTGAAATATGCTTGCGTACGCTCAACCAAGCATTGTACACGCGCGGTGCTTTAAGAAATTTATTCATTGTAGAAACCATTTCCTATCATTACTTTGGTTCTTTCAGCAAGCCTGGCGTTCTTCTTCGGCCAAACATGCTACTTTTATTCTCCCTCTGGTGAAAGTTTATTTCCTTCGTACTTTAAACTCCTCAGTTGGAGCAGTACAGGAGTCAGAGATCTTCGAACTGAAAGAGTGGCGCTGTGCCCGAAAAGCGCTGATATGTGCCACTGATACTATACAGCAGAACCTAGCACTACCCCCTTTCCTGGCAAATACTAGCTTTGGAAAAAAAACGAAACCTGCCTTGCTTAATCTCATGTTGGACAGTACATAGTAAGCCGACCCGTGTAGCGCAAAGCCGCGTAAGTAAAGATTTGGCGAGGCTGAAAAAAAAGAAACATAAAAGTGTTAAACTCGGGCGATCATTGCTGTCGTCATGATTCAGTGTCCTGTGCGCGTTCATGCCACCAATCACGCACCTATGACCGCTTCTGATTTCATTAATTTCTTGCCGCGCGCGACGTCGTCAAAAATTCTAGGCTTAATTCCTCTGCTGCCCCGACACGGAGATACATCACTGCCTGCGGTTGGCGTTTTACAGAATCTACGAAATAAAATGAATGAAATGTTCTGCGTGAAGCCAGCAGATGCGAAAAGGAAATATAATGCTAATACAACTTCGGGCTTTCCTAGAGGGAACCCCTAATGTGTGATCGATAGGTTTCTCTCGTAGTTTTGACATCCCTGTATAGGCTCACAACAACTAAACAGATCAACGAATAAAATAGGAAAACTTTTCATCGCACCACGGAAAATAAATTTTAAGGCAGCACGAAGAAGCCGTACATGTCGGTTCCTTTATTTAATGCACTGGCCCCTTTTCTATGTGCTGCTCAACTTTCCTGCTCTGTCCCGCACTTCGATATATCGCACATTCTTGGAAGCGAGGAGATGGCAGCGTTGGTTGTCGTAGCGTACAAGGGCCATGTTCGCTGGCTTCAGCCCCCCGGCTCCCCTCCTTCCGCTTTTTTTTCCCTCGTGTCTTTTCGTATTGTTGCTTATAACAACACGTACTTGGACGGGTTATTTATTGCGACACCTCTATTAAAGGCGGCCCCCGCTGATGGGAAAGTAATGTCCTCTCCTAAAGTTTTTCCTTTCACCTCTTTGCGGGCGCGCAGGCACATTCCTGTCGCGTGAGTACCTTGTCTGTGTGTGTGTGCGCGCCTGTCGGCGAAGGAAGAAGGCCCCGAGGGCGAAACATGGAGACCAGCGCTCGTGCGCTCTTGAGCCGGCGTATCTGACATTGTGACTTCGGTCGTTGCCACGCTTTTCGTTGTGCAACTGGGCGCGGGCCTCGAAACGATCCAGGGAAACCCACGGCTTGGTTGGTCTTTGTTGACATATGGCTTTCAGCACCTATGGAACACTAGCTGCTCCAGTTGCGCAACGTTTGACGGCGCGAGCAATGAAGTGTCAAAAACGGTTGCCTCTCTCAACTTGTGTCCTTTTTCCTCGCTGTCTTTTCGTTTGCCAAGGATCGAAAAGAGGCTGCATTATTGCTTCCAGAGCAAACAATTTTGTTAAGCTACCCATTGCGCGGTTCGGTATCTGTTCTTGGCGCCTCGCAAACCGCTTCTTTTAGCTCTGCTCGCAATAAGCTGTTGGTCCGTTAAAGCCCCTTGTGGAATGTATATATTTATCTCGCTTCTTGGCGGTGTGCGTTTCCCTCTATCCAGAAGGCAGCTTGAATTCGCTACCAGAGAGGTGCTACAGTGTTTTAGTTGCGTGATTTAGACATCGTTCGTTCAATTTTCTCTCGCCACTTAATCCATTATTGCGCAGAACAAGCCGCTGAAGCTTTTAAGGGACAAAGTTGAAGGCATAGAACGAAAATCAGCGGATGCTAAGGTTATACCAGAGGGATGTTTTCGGTTCACAAAAAATTTTAAGCTATATTTAAGACATCTAGCCGATCCGTGACACGTCTCACTTTGAGATCAAATTCGACAAGTAGGCTACAGAAGCGAGATGCCAATTAGTAGGACTATTGGCCAGACGTCCTATTGGTATCATTGTATCAATTCCTATACATAGGTTCATAAGCTAACGTCGTCGTTCTCTGAGGCTCGGGTATTTAAAATGGTCTCTGTGACGTTGAAGAAATGTGTTCAAAAGTTTCACTGCGCAAGAGATGGAAATTTCGTCCGAAAAGAAATCATTGGAATAACTGAAAAACCTATTGATTTGGCAAAATATCTTTTAATGAAAGTTGCAGTTCCCAAATGTTTATGAAATTACTAGAAAATATGTAGCTTCCTGTGTACCACAGCAAAACTATAGCGCCTGCAAAAAAAAGAAAAAAAAAAGAAAAAAAAAAAGAAGTTTTTTGCTGCAAAAAGTGACCCGGAGAAGGCGAATTACGAAGCTTTTACACAAATAACACCATTCTTGCCCGAATTAAGCATGGTTAAACCAGTAGTCGGGCTAAAATGGTACGACGTTCCGATTGAACAGCGCGGTTAACATAGGCTTTCGAATGCGGTCAGCCTCCATGCAGCCTGGCAACCCGTTCTTCTGGTGTTACAGCAGCTGGTACCACCTTCTGCCTCCCACGTTAGGATACCGCCCGTTTGTGAGGCCATACAAGCGAATGGCGCGGAAGAGAAGAGGAATGGCCGGCTGCGCGTCACGGTTGCAGCGGCAGCCGGTGAGGTAGCCATCACAGTTGCTATGGCAGCAGCTCCGCAGGCCGAGCACCGATCACACGCAAGATGATATTGAGGGGAAGCATGACTGGATGAGTGCTTTCGCACTAAAAACCAAAATTGATAGTTTAGTGTAGTTGGTTGGTTTTAGGACAGGAAAAGCGCAATAAATGTCACACTTATCCATAGAAATCTGAACCGTGCCTTAAGGAAAAGAGGGAAAGGCGAAAGTGAAAGAAGAAATAGAGGAATAGGTGTCGTAGGGGAGGGCTCCAGAATAATTTCGATCACCTGGGAATCTTTGAAGAGCAGTTGCATCACTTTTCGAGAATTTTGCGACATTCAAGGATTCAAATCTACATGGGCTGTAGTTAATGCAGGAAAAGTGCTTTTGCGCTAGCATTCAAACTCATGACGTAATCGACGATTAAACCTCGAGCTTTTCCTCTTAGAAATAAAGTTCTGCGAAGAAGCTCGTTGATGACGTCGCGGACGGTAATATTTCTGATGTTCGTCGCCTTCGCCTACGTCCTGCTGCGCCTTCTATGACGGTGCTAATCAACATATCTAGGGCTTTGTTTTCGGCAGCCTTGTTTTTATTTCTTCAAACCAAGTGTGTCTTCGCAGGAAACGTACCGGTACCGTCAATAACGTCATCATGCGTCCCTAACCCCTCGCTGTGCAGTGCGGTGAAGCCTGATAGCCGTCGCAGTTTTAATTGCGAATTACGCCATTGTTTCAAATGCTAGAGCCAAAATATTTCGGACGCTTTGTATGCCAGATAAAATCATTCAACCGCTCGAAACTCATCGAAATCTAAAACCGGTGCAGTTTCCCTTTAACGTAAACACTGCACACGACACGGACGCCTTTGAGCTGGGTTCGCACCAGTGTACTGCGGTTTAGCCACCACGGCGGTTTAGCGTGTTGAAGTCAAATGCGAATTAGGTACGCTAGCACGCGTTCGGCTTCGACTCGGTTTTGAACGCCAAGCAGGCTATAGACAATGGCTGGCTGAATAAAGACTATAGTAGTTGCGCACTATAGTACTTTGGACAATTAACGTACCTGAAGAGGACAAATTTGACCACAGTGTGCTCGGAATCCATTGCGCTGAGATAGAAGTCGATTGAAACGAAGACGAGCAAAGCGCTGCGCGAAAGACTGATAGCTAAACACTAGAGATATTGGCTGCGGTGATTATCTTAGCATAGGCACTCGAAAAAAAAAAAGTTTTGCTGAAGTGCGTCACTGTTTCCACCACAATTCTGCCTGACTGTTTACCGCATATGAAAATGGTTTATGTGCGGCAATGGAAAATCTTACGGCCCGTTATATATGCCTAGGGTATATTATGGGAGGCTACAAAGTACCATAAGAACACCTGTAATCAGCTGTTGAAAATTCTGTACCTTCCTGGCTATAGGATACAACGCTCCTTCAACAAGCCAGAGAAAACTGTGCGTTCCTCATTCTACAGACCAGCAGTAAGTAAATGCCTCTATATCTATATACTTTAGGCCTTACAGGCGGTTATAGTTATAACTACGGCAAAGTATATGCATCAATGCTGTAGACTACCGGCCATGCAGCTTTCTATGCTGACCCATAAAGAAGTGAATGCCTGCACAGAAACTGAACTCAAGCCACACAGATGGTTTCAGCTGACCATAGAGCAGTAAAGCGTTTAGAACTGTAGCCCAGCAGGCATATAGTTCTCTGTTGAGACCTATCAGAGAGGCGAATACCTCATAAGTTGTACACTTTAAGCCGTACAAACAGTTTTAACCGACTATAAAAACTGTTACTAAAAAGATTTGCAGCGCTAAAAGACGACACAGAGAAAAAAGATGCACAGGACGGCGCTACACTTTCAACAATGCTTTAATTCATGCAAACACACAGAATATATATGCAGCGGGTGAAGGGAAGTTATCATGAGATGAGCTATAATCTTCCATATCTATCTAAAAAGGCATATTCATTGCCGTGCAGCACCATGGTGACAGAACTCACGCAGCCAGACCCAGTTCTATCAATATGGTATGATTTTATGAGCTGTCGGGCGATATCGTCCTTACATCGTTTTAATACTGTCGTGTCATACAAAAGGGCTTGACACGTGCCATCATTACATTTTCTGCAATGTAAGGGAAGGTTGGAGCCGGTGCCAGCCCTTAGCGAGTTCTTGTGCTCCCGTAGCCTATCATTAATACATCGGCCTGTTTGGCCGATGTATACCTTGCCGCAAGTAAAAGGGATGCTGTAAACTACTCCCTCTGTGCATGCCACATAAGGCTTTCTGTGCTGCTTGTTGCACCCAAGAAATGCTTCCTTCTCCTTGGACGTTTTCTGGCACAACCTACCGAGCTTACATGGAGCGGAGAATACCACCCGAACCTTGAATTTTGTGGCTACCTTCTTCAAGTATGGGCTACACGGTGTGTGAATGGGACCACTACAGGTTTAATCGGTTTTGCAGGCTTATCACTTTGTACACCTCTTTTCCTCTGTGTACACCTTTCCTTTGTACACCTCTTTTCCTCTACACCTTTTTTCTCTGTGTCGTCTTTTAACGCTGCAAATCTTTTTAGTAACTATGAACCAACAAGCCCAGCTTGGAGTCTTGCTATAAAAACAGTCTATGCAGCTAAAGGTATACATACTAGGAGCAGTACAACGGTCTGTAGCAGCCTATACGAATGCTAATTACACTTTATTTCAGGCTGCTATAAGAAAGGGATAATCCTATAAACACATTGAATAGATAAAGCTCCCGGGAGTCGTCGTAACTTGCTGAAACCTTGGTTTGAATGCATATAATTCGAACTATGTATTTATGTTGTCGCTTTGCATCCCTGTCGCAAGTTAATCGCCAACTTGACAGATGTATGATTTATCCAACTAGGAATTGTACGGCACCACTCGGAAAGCTATGCGACAGTTAGATCACAAATTTGACACTCATACCAAGAAGGCATACAGGAAGGTATACGCGACGGACGGAGGGACGGACGGACGGACGGATGAATGGATTTCAAATAGGAGCGTCCCCTTTGAAACGGGGTGGTAGCAGTTGCTATCATGCTCGTTGCTATCATGCGCAAAATGTCTACAATGCCGCCTGTCGCCAAAGCCGCAAAGCATAGGCTGGTTCGGTCGGGCGTTGTTCATGTCGCCCTCCATGCGCGCGCGGTCGTGTTTGCGTCTTTAGTCATGGCTCAACAGATATAACGCCGCTGTCAACCTTCAGTAACGTCCGGGAAGAATTGCTGCTTATAGTTGGCTTTTCGAGCACACATAAAACTTCGTCAGGAACACATTTCTATAAGTTTCCAGTGATGTCTCACGAGCATGAAAGACGGGGCGCTGTGAATCTCGGCTGTTCGATGCTGAAAGCAAGCAATCTCACTGAACGACATTTGTTCAGCTTAATGTCATTTTTTCGACTCGCTGCTACACGACCAAAACTAATTCTATTTACGAATTATGGCAATTGCTATTGACACGCAAATGTTGGTGCGCCTTCAATATTTTGCGAAAATGACTGCGCTTAAACGAAAGCAGCCTTTAAATTCACATTTATGTCTTGCATGCCTCGTAACTATCGATTACGAAGTTAGCGGCTGTGTCGGCGGCGTTTGTCTACAAAATGTATGGAAGGTGCGTGCGTCTTCGCTCGGTTGTGAAAGGCGTACGAGTTTCAACAACGCGTACACTTTGAGCACTAAAGCAAGTGTCAAGGGCAACACGTAAAAAAGCCAGTGTATACTGTCCGACGGCGCTTATATAGAACCATCGCTCGACGGCACAGCAGATCGATCGCTCGGCTTAAAGGTCAGTCGAGAAATGCCGGATCTTAGCCTCATCAAGAAAGCAGCGAAAAATTCGTAACGTTTGCCGCATCGGATGCCACGAGCTTACCGCAATGGTGCTGCCCGCAAGAGTAGCCGTCGACGGCGCTCTGGCCGTACGCTAGACCATAGTCGTCGCTAGGCCGAAACGGTTTCACATCGAAGTCAGCTGGAAGCGCTTCGGAAATAGTAAATTGCCTATTCATGGAACTGCATTACTATCAGTTCAATTGTCTCAAAATTTTTTTTACAGCAAACGGAAGGTTACGGAAGGAAGCAGGTTACGGAAGGAAGCAGCGGAGCTAGAGTACGAGATCAGATGAGCTGCGCCACACCGGGGTGTGGCTGGACTCCCCTGATGGGGCTTGGGCAGGTAGGTTGCCGCCGCTTGCGGCGGGGGCTAGCCGGCTACCGAATTTTTATCTGTTGTGGGCCGTCATTGCACCCGCCACCGCTTCGGTGGTGGACGACGGCTGTTGTTGCGGCGCGCGTCTTTATTTCACTCTTCCTTTTCTTTCTTCTCTGTTTTCTCTTCTGTCTGCACGAGGCAGCGGAGGTGGCTCAGCTACAGAGCCAGTAGCAGGCCCATGCATTTTCTTTTCCTTCTTCCTGCAGCCACAACAACAACAACAACAGCCACACTGGCGGCAGCTGCTACAGAAGTGTGAGAAGAAATTTGCTTGTAATGCTGTTATCACTCCTTCAAAAATCTCGTTACATAACAGCGATCCTCAGTAAAGATTATTTTTTGAGACTCCTTCATTCAAGCGCGTATTATTTAAGATCAAGAGAGCATGCCTTTCTGAGAGTGGCGAAAGAAATGCGACGGTCTGCTGCAACAGGATCGGCTGGTGCCGCCTGAGCTGAATGTGGTGGATACGGGTTGGCTGGTAGGGAGGGTGGCAGTTTTTTTTTTTTGCGATCCTATTTGGCACATCGCATATTGTTTAATGACATGACTAGCTGCAAAATTATAGTCGCACGGTAGTATTATAATGCCTGTGGCACTTTTCTAGTTTGTTTTGGGAGTATATTTTCATCAAGTCTGGTGTCGAGATAACAGTTCCTCATTGATCGCATTCGACTGAGTGCCTCAGACTCATTCGATATATCGTTTTCATCGAATGTTGTTATATTTTCTCGTGTGGCAGAAAACAAGCATCATATTGAAGGAATGTCATTAGATGGAAATAACGTTAAATTTGCCGTGTGGCAGGGGTGAGTGATAAGTATGCTTTCAGTATTTTCTGCTGGTCACTTCATTTTCCGTGAACGCTTCCTTGTTTAAACTTGGTCGCCTCCTCTAAAGCCGGGAAGACACAATACGCATTAGGTTTGTAAAAAGCTTAGCCAGAAGATCTTTAGCGTGCCTTGAATCGCACAGCACACGGTTGCATTTTGCGTTTCGCCTTCATCTAAACGGAGCGGCGCGGTCGAGCTCGGGTCCTGATAACTCGATTGGCCTCAATAGCCTGAGCCACTGCGGCGGGTTTATTGTACAGACATTTGCGAATATGCATTTCCAAAACTAGTCATGCATTTAATTTGGAGACTAATGTAGAGCCAGTGTTCCTGTAATCTGGCAAGATTACGCAAATAATCATAAGATATCTCCACACATTCTATTCAGGCTAAGGGCCCTAGAGCTGGTAATAAAGCCCACTGTGATTCTGGAGATGGGCGCGATTGTGATACTAATGAAAATGCGGATGATACTACAATAATAAAATAATTTATAAAATTTAAATCCAACAGGCTCTTGGCTAACCTGGCGATGCAGCTTTTCAGCTATGGCCTCTGCTGGTATCTCAATCCCGTTCACCCATGAAATCATCAGCATGCTCTGCCTTTTTGACGACGGAACACGTGTAATCAGTGCTGTGGTTAGGCGCAAGCATAGAAAATCTCAACTCCTACTACAGCAGTCTGACATTCTCTATTTTTCTCATGCGCAGAATGCTGGTTTGCAATCTCGCTGGCGTGTCCCGCGGTCGCACCAGTACGAACCGCTTGCAGGTTCGACGACGCTTCCTCAATTTACTGTAGCAATTTGTTCCATGTAAACGAAGTAAGCGTGTGTCATTAAGAAAAGAAAGAATAATGGTTCATGGGTCAAGAAGTGAACGCATTAGCGTGGTGTTGTAATGAAAGCTGGGTACTCAAAACGAGCTCCACTTCGTACGCAACCTTTCTGACGCTCGTCTGCGGCAGACACTTGGTGCACATGGAGGCAATGTACCTAGTTGCTGACGACCGTGATGTCAAACGCCTGTCCACTATTATATAGCGTGATCCCCTTGCGCCCACTGTCCCCGTAGAAGTGCCCGAGACACGCACAAACGGCCGATCGCACTCACTCGCGAGTCACCACGGCCACGCTCCTCGCGTGAGGCCCGCATCGGGTTCCAACGGCTGCCGCTACGCGGCTTTCAGTGGCAACCTAGGCGCTGAGTATGGCGTTATACATATCATCAGTTCTACTTACTCTCGCAAGCTGGCCTTCGAATTGACTAGCAGGTGTATGCTATACGCGAAGTTACATTACAAGGCGTCAACCGAAATACTGTGTGACGAACCGTTGCGTCACGCCTTGACATGAAATGAAATGTAGCTTGCTGCACATGGGGGTTCTTCTGTGATGACTACCTGAGGCAGCAGCGATACTCTTCGATGCAATGAGCAGTGTGTAAGAACGAAGTGAACGCACACATTACCAGTTTATTTTAATACTTTTTGGTCATAACATCTCGGCGTAACTCGATGGGACACGATGGGAAAGCTTTGTGCGTTCCTAGCTGCGACTGCAGCGCGGCGCGGCCCTGCGTGCATGTTGAGGCGAGTTCAAGTGACGTTAGTTAACACTACGATCCAGGCGGAAGCGAACACGGCCGTCGTTGTATCCGAGAGAGCATTTTAATCGTACCAGTTGGGAAACACTCTTGGGCTGTTCTTTCACTTTCGCAAAGCGTTTGATTACGTTCAGCATGATATTCTCTTGCGAAAGCTGTCTGACTATGGCGTAAGAGGCATAGCTTCTAGTTTGCTGAGGAGTCATTTAAGTAATAGATCGCAGTACGTGGTAGTGAATGGTATCTGTTCTGACAAACAAGTTATTAAACAGGGTGTCCCTCAGGGATCTATATTAGGACCACTTATGTTCATAATATACATTAGTGACATCTCTCGGATACTTGAATCACCTGACATAGTCATGTATGCAGACGACACTAATGCATTCTTTACAGCCAGTTCCTTGCCTGCTCTAGAAGATATGGTAAATTGTTACATTGAAAATCTGCATATCTGGCTACAGGCTAATAGAAAGCCTAAATCTTTCTAAAACGAATTATATTATATTTCGACCAATAAACACTGTCGATCACTATCTCTTAAATGTAAGATATGAACAAACACAACTTAAACAAGTCAATAACCATAAATTCCTTGGTGTTTGGTTTAATGAAAATCTTTCATGGAACACTCATGTTTCCAAACTGGTTGATGACATCAGCAAAGTTGCCGGTTGCCTGTACAAGATCGCTAGTTTAGTACCGGTTTATGTCAAGCGTTCAATATACCATGCGTTGTTCTATTCGCGGCTCGCATATTGCATCCTCATTTGGGGTACGACAACCTATAGAAACCTGGAGAGATTAATGGTCGTTCAAAAGAGGGTTCTAAGAGCGACTGAAGGGTATTATGGTAGACCACAACATTTGCCTACTGCACCGTTATTCATCAAGCACGATATGTTAAAAGCCAATCAGATTTATTATTTCCACTTGTTAAAACACACCCACCACATCATAGCCTAGCGAGATATGAACTTCGAACCCACAAAAAACTTACCCCTAAAGTTCGAACAAACTACGGCCAACAAACACTAACCTACCAAGTTTCCACTGTTCTTAACAGGACCAATCTTAATGTTGACTTCTCTGTTAGAAGTAACACATTCAAACGTAATATTAAAGCATACCTAATTACAAACAATGTTAAATTTTCTCCGATCTAGCATTTCAAGATTTCTGTATGTTGATCTTGACACTTTGGTTGAATTTTCTTGGTTGGAGCAAATGAATCAATCGCCTATGTTAGCAGCTTATGACTGGATGGCAAATTATGACTCTATTGTATATGTCTGTAACATGGTTTATTTTGTTTTTGTTGTGTACTTCTTTTGCTGCTGTGGTTTCATGAGTGTAACAATCTTTTTGCAGCATATGCGTTTATTATTTATTATTAGTTGTGAACAACCGCCATGCTGGTATGTGGGGTCCCATCCGCGGAACAGGCGACAAGTAGCGGAAATCGGCATTTTGGAGCTTTCGCGTGCAAATTTTTGCTTTCTGAAAGTACCTAGCTGAAAGAAAAAAAAGTTTTCAGTAGCAGCGAAGCCATTCGGTTAGAAATGACAAAAAAGTATGCTCCTGATCAGGTCGGCTGAAGGCTACAAGCCTGATTACAATTAGTGTGTAACCTTAATGTGGCACAGAGAGGCGGCGGCGCACCACTGGCAGTGATGGCAGTTTTCGATCTACTTTTTATCCTTAAATGATTTTTAGAGACGGCTTACCGTAACAATTTGAGGAAAGAAAGAAAGCGAATGTAGCCATTTCATGTCACGTTCAGGAGCAATGTTAATCGCGCTAGATTTGTTGGGTCAACCGATCATTCACATACTCTTTACTGCTTGAGCGACTACTGCGGAAGTTCCCACACCTCCACTGGGGTTCTATTCTTAAGTATCCATTATCCATTTTGGATCCATTTACTCTACCCTGGCTACTTTTGTTAGGTGACAATCAGGCAGGGTGTTCAAGCGTCCACTACTAGGCAATCGGATTTCAGCATTGCCTACATGACTCGACCACCTGTTTGCCGGCATGTGCGGGGAGTGGCGATGACTTGTCAACAGCAGAAGCTGGTATCCTGCAATTTCTCTGACTGGGCGTTAGTTGCGTTTGTCTGACGCTGCCGTCATGCTGACATTAAAATACAAGATAAAATGGACAAATGATACCTATGGAATAGGGACCTTAAATTATGTCCTATAATGACCTCATCGAAAGTTGCTTTTGTCAACAATTATATAGTCCATTTTTCGTCGCAAGGTTTGCTTACTGCAAGCAATCGCTGCTAATCCTGTGATCATATTCCCATTTATTTTCGGCAGAAAAATATTACGAGATGCGTGTTTTCAAAAAAAAAAATATATTTTAGCGCTGTTTCACTAAATAAGTTGACAACCAATTTATTAGTATATCGTTGTCTTCAAGTGGGACAGGTTCTTTCATACTTGCATTAACCTCAGGTGACTGAATCGAAATAGTTCTTTTTTACCTGGCGCAATCTCGTAAATATTTGCCGCAAGGAATATCATCCGCTTGTTGCCTAAAGTCTGCCGCTGTTGCACGGGTATTCAGTTTTTCCGGTCCCTACTCTACAAACACAGTGTTTGGAACTCGCACGAAAGGCTGTCAATGCGAAACATTTTCGGTTGAAATTCAGAAGCTGCTCGTCTTCGCCCAATTGAGTGAGTTGCAAGTGGAACTGTGTAGAGCAACACACGCGCATACTAGCGCTGTTAATCTGTTATCTTCTGTTAATCATCTCCTTTTGGTTGTTATTTTTTTGTTAACGCAAACAACTGAGTAAAAAAAAAAGATTGCGTTAACCGCGGCAGTTCTTAGCAGCTAAACTGCGGCCGGCGGAAATGAAACGATCAGGGAAATGAAGGAAAGAAAGGGGCGAAAGAAGAAAGAACAGGGAAAGAAAGCACATCGCTCACATCAGCTAATCGGCTTAGATACTTTGCGGCTATTCAAGACACTCTGTGTGCAAAAGACTGCAACGTGTGCCCTTTCTCTGTAGAATGCCCTGCCGCCCCCGCTGCTATCACTGCGTCTCCACATACCAGACAGGAGGAGCCGCGCAGCGCGTTCCGGTTCGAGGCTATTTTCCTCCTCGCCGCGAAAGCGGCGTCAGCCGGAGTAGCATCCCTCAGGGGCCAACAGGGCAACAGCGTACTCGCAATTGACCATCGGGACGCATATGAAAAATATGGTTCAAGCAAGCGCTCTTTGCTGCGAAGTCGTTGCGCATTTGTAAGAAAACAAAGACATCTTTTTTCTAGACTTTCCATGTTTCGATAGGTCGTTTCGAGAGAGACCACGACCGCCGCGCCTCTATCTCATGACACAATGACGATTAACGCACAACTAAAGCTGGAATTGAATAATGTGGGCTACCATGCATAACCAACTTCACAGCTGATCTTAAGGGCACGTAACACAATGATTACTACCAAAATGTTCAGTGCGGGCTCAGTCGCAGGTGAGCGTAGCCTGCACCCCGGCTCAGTATAAACAGCATAAGGAAAAACTAAAACGAGGAAGAGAGTAGTTTACCGAGCGATGGGCCCATGAGACAAAAAACAACATACAGCGCTTGTAATGCATAATATTTGGTGTGTTTCTCAAGCTTTTGCGCTCCTTCTTACTCTGCGTATGAAGCAACCGAGCCCTCGGTCATCGCAACGCTTCACGCAATGTTTACATACAAATAAGGTTTATTTACACGCAATATAGGGTCATCGCTGCGGCGGTTGCCGGTATTGAAGCTTGGTCGCACTTTTTTCCTTGGAGGTTTGTACTAAAGCTCCGTGTTCAGTGAAAATTACGCCCACGATAATACAGCACCAGTTCTTGGCTTGGCCGACTGGTTAGCGTGCTGAGCTGGTGATTGATAGGTGCCTAGGTACTGAGTTCGAGGCTTGTTTGGTGCACAGATTTTTTTTTTATTTTTTTTAGGTTTTTTATGTACCTAACTTGTTTCGTTACTTTTTAATTTTTATCCCACGCCTTTTTTTCTCCGGGCGAACAGTGCCGCCAGTGCGGACCGTCCCAGTATGCCGCGTCCAGTGCGCCCAGTTTCCAGCGTCATACTGGGACCATAATCAGGTATGGCGCTGGGGCGCTGGGACCCAGTGGCACTGGTTTTTGCAATAGGGTATGCACGTGGTTGCAATAAAAGGCTATATAGGGCAACGCAGAAAAGCCTGCTTTCCTTAATTGCTCACAAAATTATTCGCCGATGAGTGCATTTATGAGCTCGAAGCTGAGTTATGTGACTAACATCGCGCTCTAAAGGAGCCAACAGTCTAAGAGTTGAAGAAAAACGTTTGGGATGTTTTTTTTGTTCGTATTGACAAGAATTAGTTTTATGATGATTTTAGGGTTAAGTAATATAAAATGCAAAGCGGGAGGAAAAACGAACGCCGATGGTGCCACCATCTGCGCGTTGTTTTTCCTTCCACTTTGCATTTAATATTCTTTATCCCTAGAATCATCATAAGACTAATTCTTGTCAATTCGAACAACAAGACATAAAAGAATATACCGCCCCTATTGCAAAAACCAGTGCCACTGGGTCCCAGCGCCCCAGCGCCATACCTGATTATGGTCCCAGTATGACGCTGGAAACTGGGTGCACTGGGACGGGGCATACTGGGACGCTCCGCACTGGCGCCACTGTTCGCCCGGAGAAAAAAGGCGTGGGATAAAACTTAAAAAGTAAAAAGAAACGAAACAAGTTAGGTACATAAAAAACCTAAAAAGTAAAAAAAAAAGAAAAAAATTGAGTGTAACAACTGTGCCTCGAACTCCGTCCCTAGGCATACATCAATCACTAGCTCAGCACGCTAACCACTCGTTCACGCAAAAACTGGATTTTTCTTCAAACATTTTTGCATTTTATGTCATGACCCGTATTTATAAGGTTGGTGCCCCCCATTGCTACCGCTCTAAAGATTACAACTTCTTGATCATTGGAGCTTGCTGTCTGCTCTCACGCCTTGCAACTAATATTCTGGGTGCCTATGCGCGCTGTTTTGTGCACTGGAATCATTTTAACATGTGGAGTTTGACATCACTGGCAAATTTACCAACTCCGGCTCTTCGGTGGTGATCTGCTACCATGGGCTTAATTTTCGCTGAACACGGAGCTTTAGTACAGACCTTCAAAGAAAAAGTGCGACCAAGCTTCAATACCGGCAAGCGCCGCAGCGATGACCCTATATTGCGTGTAACTAAACCTTATTTGTATGTAAACATTGCGGGAAGCGTCGCGATGACCGAGGGCTCGGCTGCTTCATACGAAGAGTAAGAAGGAGCGCAAAAGCTTAAGAAACACGCCAAATATTATGCATTACAAGCGCTGCATGCTGTTGTTTTTTCTCTCATGCGCCCATCGCTCGATAAACTACTTTCCTCGTTTTAGTTTTTCTTTCTGCTGTTTATACTGGGCCGTGGTGCAGGCCACGTTCGCCTGCGATTGAGCCCGCATTGAACATTTTGGCTGTAGTGTCACACAAACGCTCGGTGATTTTCGACGGTGACAAAGACGACGAGCGTATGTGGAAAGGCGCGTGCTAAGAAAGAAGACGGCAGACAAAAGACGAAGACGCAAGAGACTGAGGCGCTAGTTAAACGGTCGACCTGAACACCGACCTGAGCTTCAACGCACCCTTACATTTGGTGGAGGTGCGGGGTAAGATAACGTCGATAAGATAACTGTGGCCGAAGATACTGACATCCCCGCCTACTCTACCTTCCTCGTGCCCGTTTCCTGCGCCGGCTTTTCTGATTCGACAGTTCTGTTCACTCCGACTCACGCCGCTAATCGTCGCCATTGCTTAGTCCTGCCTTTCGCCCTTCTGACTTTCTGTGGTGGCTACAGCGCCATATACGTCTCTAACCCGTCGCCTTGTCCGTCAACGCTTCTTCGTGGAGAACGTCTTGGTCATGTCGAGTCCTTTGATGACGCTATGACATCTGCCGTCTCAGAAGACCCAACCCCACTGCAACTCGATACTATTGACTTGCCCGCTTCTGTACAGAACGACGACTCCACTGCAGCTTTTTCTGGCTGTCTGGATGCCAGCCTTTCAGCAGATCAACGCGACCAGCTCGTCAGCTTGCTGCAGCGCTTCCGTTCCTCATTCGACCTTCCTCGGACATCTTTGGGGCGCACATCCGTAGTCACTCACTGCATCGACACCGGTACGCACGCCCCGGTACGCCAGCGCCCTTACCGGGTGTCGGCTGCTGAACGTCAAGTTATCACCGAGCACGTTAATGACATGCTTCAGCGTGGCGTCATCCAGCCTTCGCACAGCCCTTGGGTCTCTCCAGTTGTTCTCGTGAGGAAAAAGGATGGCTCTATACGGTTCTGTGTTGATTACAGGCGTTTGAACAAGATAACGCGAAAAGACGTATACCCCCTTCCACGTATTGATGACGCTCTCGATTGCCTTCAAGGCGCCGAATTCTTTTCATCTCTGGATCTTCGCTAGGGCTACTGGCAGGTACCCATGGCACCTGACGATCGATCAAAAACCGCCTTTGTGACACCTGATGGTCTCTATGAATTTAATGTCATGCCGTTTGGATTGTGCAACGCGCCTTTCCACATACGCTCGTCGTCTTTGTCACCGTCGAAAATCACCGAGCGTTTGTGTGACACTACATGGCAGTAATCATTGTGGTAGAGTGCCCTTAAGATCAGCTGTGAAGTTGGTTATGCATGGTAGCCCACATTATTCAATTCCAGCTTTAGTTGTGCGTTAATCGTCAGTGTGTCATGAGATCGAGGTGCGGCGGTCGTGGTCTCTATCGAAACGCTCGAAACGACCTATCGAAACATAGAAACTCTAGAAAAAAGATACTGCTTTTGTTTTCTTACAAATGCGCAACGACTTCGCAGCAAAAAGCGCTTGCTTGAAATATTTTTCATATTCGCCCCGATGGTCGATTGCGAGTACGGTGTTGCCCTGTTGGCCCTTGAGGGATGCTGCTGCGGCTGATGGCACCGGCTATACTGGGGCACTGGGACCAGTGTGGCCCAGCGCACATACAGCGCTTCTCCCAGTGCATCGCGGATGCCAGCGACACACCCAGCGTCAAAAGGCTAATCCCAACGTTTTTCTCCCATCGCACCAGTGCAGCCAATGTCTTCCCGTTACTGCTCCAGTGAATATCGCAGACCTCCAGCGTGCCCAGCATATCCAGTGCAAAACCAGCGCGAAAATCTTACTGGTTTCGCACTGGAGACGCTGGTTTTGCAATAGGGGCGAACGTTTGCCTTGGAGGCGTAGACTGTTGGCTCCTTTAAAGTCTATAATAACGAGCCCCTCATTTCCCCTTCAATTGTCTGCTTAATAGCATCGCGCTTGAACTACGCACCGAGCAAAGAAATGTGCTATTTTTATTTATTTCCGAATAAATTCAAACTATTCTGAACATAAAATGCCAATTCGCTATATCTGGTTATATCCTATATATGTAGCCAGTAGTTGCACGGACGTGACCGCCTCATTTAAGATGGCTTTTTATTGGTGTCATTTCATGGGCGCTTCCAATTGTGTTCATTTTTTGTCTGTTATAATTATGATTGACTTGTGATTTGAGAATGACCATGTACAGCCGGACAATTGTTTAACACTACCGGGCGACTGACGACTACCTTACGCAGCGATGCCGAGGCGAAGCAAAGCGGAATTCGGGAAAGGGAATGAGTGCGGAATCACGTTGCTCGAGCGTCTGCTTGGCTGTGCTGCTCCGTCGGACTCAACCCCTAGAATATATCTTTCACGTCCGAGTTCTGACAGCGCTGGAAACTTCTAACGTTCAAAGTACTAGACTTTTCCCCGGTTCCATTTCAGGGCACTAGCTGCTCCCAGAAGGTTTCTGTTAAAATTACTGTGCCGATATTTAGGTAGTGCCCTCGACAATTATTTGTTCAAAAGTTAATGATTAAAAATAGTTGCTGGCAATGCTATGCTGTTTATTGCAGATTTGTGTGTGTGTTTGTGTGTTTACAGATATTATCCGCACTACTAGTAGTAGTTACACTTCTGGGGGGTGGGGGTGGGGGCTATGAATAACAGCCGATTGTGGCAGGGGTTGCTTCGCACTAATCAGAGCAGCCTAACAGACCAGGCTCACTGCAGCTGCATGCAGGAATCGTGGACATGTTCTTGCCCTTGCTTCCCTGGTAAGGCCACTACACTACGATAAAACGTCAATATTTAGTGCTTTTCAGAGTAACGCAGAGGCGACTTTACAAGTTTTCAAAACGATATAGATTTAGAGGAAGTGTTTTTTCGACCAGGGACCAGGACAACTCAGGTTAAAAAAAAAAGACATATTACCTAAAATGTCATCGTTCGTGCTAGCCGAGAAAACTTCGGGCTCTGCTATCGACATTAATGAACATTTTTCCGTTGGATTATAAAACGCCATGTGCCATGTGCCGAGTTATGCAACCACGGTACGCAGCTCAATATACCTACACGCCCGTCAAAAGAACCGGGCTTCCAGCGTGCTATTTCCAAAGCAACACTTTGTGCGGGTAGGTGATCAATCGAAAGTTACGATTTTGCTAGTCGATTCGAGCTTCTTGTCGCGTGGAAAGGAGAGAATTCGTGCTCCAAATGCACTTTTTTATGAACCTCGTTATCAACTATTGATGTTAAACATCAGAGGAGGGAGAGTAACGGCATGGGCAAGGTTCTCCTCTCTTGGAGTTTGTCTTCTTCGCCATACGTAGGGTGTAATGAGTAAAAGTTGTTTATCTGGTAATTGCTTAAAACCAGTGCTTCACTTGTTGGTACATCAGGCTTCCATAGACGCAGCGCGACTACGAACAAGGACCATTGGAGCGCTTTGTGGTGTGCTCTATACCATTGTCCTTGTTCGCAGTCGCGCTGTGTGCATGAAATATCTGGTAATTGTTGGAATATATGCGTGCATGAAATATTTGTAATTATGTTTCCATAGGCACGCAAGAATGTGGGTTTCGAATGTAAGTTTAAACTGAACTACGACCAAAAGCCCTCATCCACGTTTGATAGAAAATGGCATAAGGAGAGGTAGCTTGACTTTGGTAAGTGAGATTATTGAAATTGAAAATATTTTCCTATAGGCTTCGCGCGTCGTACCAAGGACACAAAAGCCTACAGCGACCTGATGAAATTTACCCAGAGGTACTGAAATTGGGGAAACAGACCAGCCATTCATTGACAGCTCCCTGCACTTCATGCCTTGTTGGCGTCAAGCAGTGATTGACGCAAAAGGCTTGTCTACGAAGTCCTGACGGCGTTACTTAATTGCGAAGTAATTTTTGAAATTGGTGTTCTATTTTGAAATAAAAATGCGTGTCCGCTCCCTTCAATGTAGCACAAATTATGTGTGCCATTGAAAAAAAAAAAAAAGTAACAATGGCACTATCTTCCCATCGAGCTCGCGCGCAAGCTTTAGTGAGCGAAAAAACAGAAATCGTATGCATTTTGGTTCACTACTCTAAGTGAGCATTCCTCTTCATCCGATTGATAAGCACACGCACTGACGCCCTTTGGTTCACTAGGGATGAATACAGGATAATCAAAAGGACGAATAGAGCGTTTAGGAAAGCAGCTGGAACAAAGGATTCCACAGACTGGGAAAGATACAAAGAAATTTCGAAAAGCTGAAAAAGGAACTTATGAAGCCAAAATCAAATACTGTAATTTCTCCCTTTCTAGTCTGGTGAAAGGTAATTTCTCCCTTTCTAGTCCGAATATCTTTTGGCCCATGGTTAATTCGAAAAGCATTGGAAAGGGTCCTGTTCGCTTGGATGCTTACGGTAGCGACCTATACCTATAGAACAATTTGCAGAACAATTGAACGGGCACTTCACAAATTCTTCAACGGATAATTGATCATCTATCCCTGCAACGATGGCGCAGTGGTTAGGGTGCTTGAACCCGAGGATGGGAGATCGAATCCCGACTGCAGAGGTCGCTTTGTGCAGTGGTTCACTTTGGTAAAAGTAATTTTGAAAGGAATTGAATAATTTATTTGCGAAATTATTAGCGTACAGTTATTTATTACATCATTAAATTACCAGACTCAAAATTAATTCATTCTTACATTACAAATTACCAAGAAATGTAACTAAATTACAGTAATTTTATTACAGTAATTCAATTACTGGAATGTCGGCCCTGTGCTCAGATTCAGCTAAAGCCCGTGAATGAAGCGCAGGCACCGGATGAGTATTAATATATGTGCACTTTTGGTGGCGGGCAATGCGGGAGAGTTCGGTCTCGAAGCGTAAGGGTCGTTTAACGTGCAGTAACAACTCCTTGTCCTTTAGCTTCGTGATAAAACACTGGGGAAAATATTGCTGCTAAGTTTTTGTCGTTCCTTACTTTCCCAAATGGAGTCTCCAGACTTTACATGTTCCTGGTGTCGACGGGAAAAGCGTCCAGCTCTCCTGCGGAGACGACCGGCGCAACTAGCGAACTACGTGGGTGAATGCAGAGCCCCCCGCAGCTCCATCCATCGTCGAATTACTTCAAGATGTGGTCCAGTGAGCATGTACCGCTGCAGTGCTTGGCTCTATTCTTCTGCACCGGGAAATTCTGAAGATTAACCATTCCAGAGCGAGGTTAATCATTCAGCATGGCCGGTGAAAACGACGCTTTCACGGCCGACTTGGCGTCTTTGCCGCAGCCCCCCTTTCCTGAAAGCAAATCAAAACAAATCAAGAATACACGGCTCATACTCGAGTCGCTGCGGAAAACACGCTTTCTCCAGCTTCCGTTCGCCTTATAGCGTGAGGACGCGCCCACGTGCCTTGCGGTGGCTATCCTCGATGAGTGACCGCGTCGCTATAGGTTGGGTAATCCCCAGAGGAAAACGTTTCCCCAGAACACGAAGGAGAAGGACGATTCCGTGGCGAAGTACATCAGTGCGGTGCAGGCCCAATTACCGCGGGGGTCTTGTACATTCGCCCATTACTTGTGTTCGGCTCGGCAGTTATTATTCATTCTTTTCCACGTAGGGCATTGAGCAGAGAACGCCAGGGAAGAGTACAACATATTGTTTGCCAATGCGCGGCGATTGCAGATCTCCCAGGGGATCCGAAAAGCTTTTGCGGCTTAGGGACCGAGCCAGTACACTCCTTGTACTTCATTTTACAGGATACAAAGCATGACCTAAACTGTCTGCTGGCGCGTCTCGCCCTGATCGATAAAGTGTGCCTGCTAACACCGAAGCACCTTACACTCGTTACTGCTGGGTCTGTTCTGATATTGTAAATTTCATTTGGTTATGGTTAACGGGGTTTAACGCCCCAAGGTCAGGCTATGAGCGACGCCGTAGTTGAGGGCATAGACTACCCGGGGTTCTTTAATGTGCAGTGGCATCGCACTGCACACAGGCGCCTTGCTGTTGCTTCAGTGGTTCAGAAGTCGTCCTTTCTAATTACTGAAGCACCGCGGCGGGATATATCGTAAATTAGTTCTCTCTACATTCCTATAGGTATTCCTCAAGGGTAGGCTTTGGTCGGTGTTCAGAACGCACTTGCTCCCGCTGGCAGGGAGCAAAGTGGAGATGGAAGGATCTGTCCATGTTTAGGATCGACAAGGAATAGGATAGGATAGGAAAGACGTTTATTGCTCTAGAAAGGTCTTCTGCTAGTAGCAGATGAGAAAGAAGAGGTCCATCTTCTTTCTCCTCACTGGGCCGGTGCCCCTGCGACAAGGGAGAATTGACAGAGGGTATAGAGGATGCGAAGAAGAGAGGCCACGGGAAGGTGACTGCAGCGGCAAGAGAACCGAAGTTGATTACTGTGGAAAGAGGCCTTTATGAGCGGAGGGACGAGGACGACACGCTCATCAGAGCCTCTAAACAAACGTACAACTGTTACTGCTATGAGCAATCGTTCCAAAGGAGTTCACTGCAGGCCATCGCTGCAGCCCCGGGCAAGTCTAGATTCACTTGAGCTTTCCCGAATTTACGAGAAAAAAAAACGAAGAAAAAAAGAAACATAGCTGACCTACCCAAATTTCTTTGCAGTAACGCCACAGCAAACGATCAAATACTCGCGCTATGCACTCTCAGCCACCTCATGATTTTTTTTTTATCGCACTGATTTTTGCCGCCATTAACACTTTTGAAATGACACAATAAAGCACTGTATAGGTAACACTTCCTGATTGAACCCCCACGAATACTGGCATATGAAGCTAGCTACCAGAAACTTAAAACTAAGGATAGGACCGGAGAATTGTTTCTATTTTTTACACTTTAGTGCTCTAACCCCTGATGGCCACTATCGAGAGCGTGAGAGGTAAAACGTTCATTGCGCAGCTAGGGGATTTCTCGAGTGAGGACGATTTTAGGTGACTCGCATCACGTCGCGGATCTGAGCATGTGCGGATGTGTTTTTGGCTGGATAGGGGCTGCCTCCCACTGCTCGTATGATGCTTGCGGGCCGCAGGCGCGGAGGTTCGTGCAACACAAGGAAATATGTAATAGGGTGGGCCGATTGCCGCATCAGCAACAGGCGTGTGTGTGGGGAGAGGGGCTGTACAGAGTGAGGTGGATGATGCTGCGCGCGCGCGTGTGTGTGTGCGTGTGCATGCGCGCGTGCAAGTGCGGGGGTGGGAGGGGGGGGAGGGGGGGGAGGTGGCAATGAAAAAACGATTACGTGTGATGGTAGGCTTTCTAGCCACCTTTGTGGTGGTGAAATCTGAAAATTTGGAAAGCGCGGAATGGGGCGGCTCGTGCATCATGGTCGTGTCTATGTGTTGAAGAAACAGTAAGAGCGGGAATTGTGCTTCATCTTGATGTGGTCGGGTACTAATTGGTGGGCGGGTTGTGCGACGCCACGAGCTCCTGATGACAGGGCAGCTCCTTTCGTAAAGAAGGGTGAGATGGGAATTGAACCCGCGACCTTGGATCTCGAGTCAGTCTACTCCATCTCCATAAGCCACGCACCGCGGCTCTTGGATCTCGAGTCGGACACTCCATCCCCATAAGCCACGAAGACACGTTTGTACGGCTTGGCTAATTAAACCGCGGCTTTATATCTAAGTCGGGTACGTGTTGGTGGTGGCGAAATACTATAAAATAAAATAAGCGAGCTCGACCAAGGCATTTTGGGCCTGTAGGTCAGAGCAGCTGAGCAGGGTCGCCTCCCAGTCTTCCGGGTGGAGTTGCGGTTAGAGGAGATAGCAAGGTTGTATGGGCAGGCCAAAGATGTGCGCAGACTTCTCTGAACAATGTGGACAGCTGCCCGAGAGTCAAAATACTTTAGAGCTGTTGGACACAGTAAAGCATTAGAAGCCGCTCCTCCGCCTTTGAGAGACCTTTACACGGGAGGACATAAACACCATCGCCAGATTGGTAGTGCAGAACGATATCTTTGAACGAGTAGGCAGGAGTGAATTGTAATTCCTGATTGTCGGGGTCGGAGGGGAGTGCCCGGTGAAAGAGCGCGCGGGCGGCGGCGTACGCTACCTGATTTCCCTCTAGGCCCATGTGAGCAGGAGCCCAAACAATATTCCGCTCAGCTAGGTCGTTTTGGAGAAGGCGGTAGGCTAGGTACGTTAGCCAGCCCTACTTGACGTTCCAACAGGCCCCTCGCGAGTCAGAAACTATTGTTTTGGAAGTGGGGTGAGATACTGCGGGTGCATCTCCACGCGCTCTTCCACGAGAGTGGTGTGTTGGATATGCAGTCAGGCAAGGAGGCGGCAACCTGACCATGTCTTCGAGACACGTGTATATTGGTTGGTCAATTGGGCTTGCCGGAGCTCTCGACACGTGTTCACCATGCCCAGCCTCAGGAGACGCTTATTGAGGGCGTTCACGGGGTGGTCGAGAGACCGTTGAATAATTTGAAGAGGATGACTTCCAGTATACATCCTCGCCTTGCTTTCGCAGGGTGAAGTACGGAATCTAATAAAAAATTCGATTGGTTACAAATGCATGTGCCAACTGCAAGGCGTCCTTGCATCGTAATTTCCCTGGCGGGCAATGCGGCCCACCTGGTCCCCCCTTTACAGCGTTCGGTCTCGTTTTGACCATCTGTGTTCATGTGTAAAGAGCCCCAGTACCCGGACTTGGAAAAAGTTCAATGTCTCAAGAGGCAATGCAGATTTGGCAGTGCACTTTGGTGATGGGCGTATGTGCACAAATGCTTTTGGAGGGAGCATTGGAGGCCGCAGCGGTGAGCATAACGGTCCACTATGGTCGCCTCCTGCTGGAGGTTGGCTTCAATATCTCCGACGGAGGGCTGCAGCTGATGGCGAGAGATGATGCGTCGTGGGAGCTACAACTGGTATATATCTCGTCGCACTTCGGCTGGCTTTCTTGACCCTTGAACAACCTGGTATGTCCAGATGTGTTGAGCAGCAAAATAAATAAATAAATAAATAAATAAATAAATAAATAAATAAATAAATAAATAAATAAATAAATAAATAAATAAATAAAACGAAGACTAAATGAAAAAAAAAAAGGCGAAAGCAGAGGAAAACATGCTAGCGCGCCTAAGTCGCATTCAGCTAAGCCTTCCAAATCAGGACTAATCATTAAATATTTTTGGTATTGGTAAAAAAAATTTAGTAGTGTAACACATTTTCATCTGAAATGTAACGGATTAAAAAGCGGCAGAATCCAAGACCTCGATTCGGGTTGGTCGTGTTGAATTAAGGCACATTGCATTTCAAAAGCGTATTTCGGGAATGTGCACAGGTGGCTAGCTGAGAAGTTAAGGCGGTTAGTTTTTCTGAAAGAAAGCCGCAAACAAGATATATAAACGGATAACCGGGAAAAGACGTTGAATAGGTTCGGCATATATTGATTCACTCTTCAGTAGCGGGACGGACAGTACTGTTTACGAGTATAATGTGTCACGAATAAAGAAAATATTACTATCCCGCCACGGCGGCTAAACGGTTATGTAAGGCCGATCGACTGCTTACCCCGTCGAGGTGTGTTCGATCCTACCCACGGTGGCCGCTTTTCGATGGTGAGAAAAGCGAGACGACCGTGTGCTGTGCGTTTTCAGCGCACGTTAAGGAGCCCCAGGTGGCCGAAATTTCCGGAGCCCTCCACTACGGCGTATCTCATAGCCTGAGTTGCTCTGGGACGGGAGATTGAACCCTATAAACCTAAATGTAAGCCTAAACCTAAACCTAAACAACTTACTTCATCCCCGCAGCAAGCCACCACTCTGCAGAGCCTGCTTTGCCATCTACTCACAGACAGGCAGCCCTGACAGACAGAACTGGAATTTAACCTTGCTCTCATGGGTATATATAGTATAGTAAAGACATTCAATTAGGATCCGAGATTTGCTTGGCTTGCCATTAAAATGGCTCTCAATTTGGACTCGTCGTGAGCCTTGAAGATTTTAAAGCAGTTATAATAAAGTAATTTGTAAATCAATGAGCGAAATCTGCTGATGATACGGGCGCTTAGTTCTAAGAAAGCCGCGCCTTTTCAGGATCGACCTTTTTCGCTTGCCGGTAAGTCTGTTAGAGCTAGCTCTGCCGTTCAGTGTGAGGCATAACATGGAGCCTTGCGCCTAATCGATGAATGTTGCAACAAGGACATGGTATGAAAGAGATCGATCTGCGAAAGATTCGGCCCCGGATACGAGCCACGTATGTTACTATGCTGCATCCATCGGCGTCTGTGAAGAATGTATAGGATATATGTTGCGCAAAGAAGGCCAAGTCTTGTCGAGCATTTTAACGTTTTTAGTAAAAATACGCCACGAAGTTTGAAATGCTCCAAAGCCCCTTGCTAAGTCGCTGCCCTGATGTGGCAACAACATAAGCGGTGTAGAGGGCTGGACTTTGAGTATTAATTCATTAGAGAGGATGATGAAACGTCACCTATAGTTCTATCTCCTGCATTCCTGTCACTGAGACAAAGAAAAATGAAATACAGCGACGACAGACAAGTCATACTTAACTGACGTGGAGTTGAGCAAGATATAGGAGATAATTAAGGCATTTTACGAAACTATATAATAATAGAACTGTTGTTTGGAGTTTATCGGCGCACTATCGACGGCTACCCATGTTTTACAGCAGACACCGTATACGTTTGTGCATCTCTGAAGATCAATACTTCATTATATATTAATCTAATTTACTTTCACCTGAATTCTGAACCAAATACAACATTTTTGAAATCGTGACTCAGAAAGAAACGTTAGGACGTATAAAAAGAACTTGAGCTCTTAGATGCTCTTAGATCATTTTTTTTTTTTCAGTAGCCGATGAAATAGTTTTGGTAACATTTGCTGAACTTGAGAGAAGACGTGAGACTTTTTCGTCTAAAAGGGGCAATACATTTTAATTTTAATTGAAAAAGCTAAGGGGGAAGAAAATGAACCTCATCAAAATTGCATTCTAAAGCAAAGACACGTCTCGAAAGTTGTCTAAAGTTCTCTATAGTTAAGGTACCTAAAGCAGAGAAAAGTGAGAAAATGGGCGCCGCATCGCATGATTATTTTGTCCAAAGCGAAACTTTCGCGCAATATGCAATCAGGGCGTCAGTTTTGTCTCTTTTTTAAATGGCACGAGAGAGCAGCTTATTGAACGTTGTCCTTTTTCCGGAGCTGCAGTATGAGAGTGAAAACTTTAATATGCGCCCAAGGTCCGGATTGGAGTTATAAAAAATGAAAAAAAAAAAAGAACCCAGCGATGACCCGGACTTTCAGTCTAAGCCCGTTGAATGTGCCGACGTCGCCAAAGGTCTCCACGGCCTGCGGCACGCTAGCTAACTTTCCTCAATCTTAAATCCTTATTCACAATAAAGTTTTATCAGCTCCAGTTTTTAGTGCTCCGTAGAAAAGTTTGACAGCTACTGAAGTGCTGCTTCAACTAGTCATTCAATTTTAGCTTTCTCCGGTAAATGCAATCAGTTTTATATAAATCGATAAAGCGGCTGGCAAATGAAAGCAATTATGCGTTCCCATTGTGTCAAAGAAAGCTAGAGCTGGAGGATCGGGTTAACGCTGCCTCTTAAGGTTGCCGCTTCGCGATGCGAGCACGAATGTCTCTCAGTGCCTTGAAGATTCCCCTCTAACACTGGCCTGTTGTTGTTGTTGTTGTGGCTGTAGGAAGGAGGAAAAGAAAATGCACGGGCCTGCTACTGGCTCTGTAGCTGAGCCACCTCCACTGCCTCGTGCAGACAGAAGAGAAAACAAAGAAAGAAAAGGAAGAGGGAGAGAAAGACGCGCGCCGCAACAACAGCCGTCCTCCACCACCGAAGCGGTGGCGGGTGCAATGACGGCCCACAGCAGATAAAAATTCGGTGTCAGGCCAGCCCCCGCCGCAAGCGGCGGTGACCTACCTGTCCCAGCCCGATCTAACAATTGTCCTGGGGCTGGTGCATTAGTTTCTAACACTGGCCAATGGAAACATGCATCAATCCCAGGGCAATCGTTTAAGCCGTAACAGTGACGACGGCCCAGGCTGAGTAGCCCGTGCATTCAGGGCTATTCGCTGCAGGTTGCAAGCAAATAAATTGTTCGCTGACCGTTTGTTCGCCACGGATGCAAGTTTTCAGCAGACCGCCTTTATTTTGTCTCGCACAAGTAGACGCACAAGCGTATCTCAAACCAATCCACTTTTGCTTTGCCGGTTTAAATTTTCCTGTAGGCCGCCTTAACGTGGGTCACTTTACTACGAGACAGTGGGTTGTCGGGAAATGTCATTTCCGCAGTCTCTTGAGCTCCACTTTCAAGTGCTGAGCAAACTCGCTCCGTTTTATCCTGACTGCTCGAGTATACTGTGCCGTCAAATATATTCATCGGGACCAGTCCACTTTGCTTCAAGCCGTGCGTAGAAGAAGAGCTTTTGGTCCAGCTTGAATGTCGGTTATGCGACAGGTGGCGTCAGAGTAATAAGGCCGCGCATCGTCAAAGGAATCTTTGTGATAGCCTGTAAAAAGGGTAACACAAATATGTTGGCTAGCATGCCTACGGATAGTGTATACGGTAATTTTATTGGCAGGTATGCATTTTCTCACCAGCTGATATTGTCACGTAGTGGTGACAAGGCCGTTGACACCAAAATAAGACACAGGTTTGATGGTACTGTAATTAACTCTTTATTGGGCTGACTTGCGCCCGCAAAAGAACTAAGCAACTCGGCGGCGGCGATAGCAACAAACGTGCTCGTCGATCATCGAGCAATAAATGCCCGTCACAGTCGTCAACGCTCAAGCTCGTGAAAAGTAGCGGATTACCTCCAGTTAGTGAGCACAATCGTGTCTGCCGATTAAAGATTTTATTTTAGCTCATAAAAGGTCACTACACTATTATAATATTAATACTTAATAATTATTTTGTTTACTCCTCAGGTTACAACACGAGACAAAGACGCGATCAGACAATAACTCCTTTGAATGCACGAAATAATTGCTTTAAATATTCTTTTTTCCTAGGACAATTACTGAGTGAAACGAACTTCAGCGAGACTGTTACTCAGAATAGTGTAGTAATATTTGAAACTTTACCTGCAAATGTTATGAATTTTATGAATTTGAGTTGCGTTTATATGCTTGTATTTCATTTTTCTCCCCACCATGCTATGATCTGTACTGGATCGCAGTATCTATAAATAAATAAATAAAAATGATGATGAACGATGCAAAGGGCCCCTGCGAACAGTGTGGTAAAATATTAAAGCACAAAAAATAAGATTACTCCAAAGAACTAGAAAGTAAATATAATATTCACGCTCAGGAATGAATGCAGTTTTTGTTTCTTGCGTAAGAAAAAACGTGTCCTATCATATTCATAGTAATATACACAGACCTTGGTAATATTTTAACTTGTTTCTAACGGCCTCTCTCGGCCGTTTAGTATCCGCTGCGTAGTTGCCCGAAGCTCAGACATGGCTCAGACCAAAGCTTTTTCATCCGCGGGATGGGTGCGTCATCGGCCCCGGTTCAACGTTCAACGTTGCGTGCTTCGTACAGAGTGGGTTATCTGTGTGTCAGTATTTCGTTCTGCTCGTTGTGGTAGAGCGTAGAGCTTTACCAGCTTTACAGCAAGGCAAGCCGAAGACTGCGTGCTCGACGAGAAACTGATTGCCGCTGCATGTGCGCATTTCCGGACGACAGGACAATGCTGCGTCACAGCTCGGCGGCTCGGCTCGGCCTCCCAGGCACGTCGCATAAGTGGTGGCTTGTTTTACGGATACACGTCTGCATGAGCGGCGTATCGCTGCATGTTTTAATTGAGCGGTGAAGGTGAGATTTTATTGCCCCCAAGACGCTTGTCCCATTGCGAAAAGCGTTCCGTTCCGCTCCCTTTGCTGCTTGTTTTGCTTACTGCGTCGCATTACCGCTCTAACTAACGTTCGGTGAATTTATCACAGGGATGTTCCTATAGTCAGTGGGATTTTTCTCATGGATATGTTAAATGCTGAAGCTGTAAATTTGTCGCCTCACATTGACTCCTCTCAGTGACAAATGAAGCGCGAGTAAAATAATGGAATCGTAAACAGGGCGAGATTTATTGGAGCGAAGCTATATCGCAGATATTTTCACTTTTCAGACGCATTAACTTCTAAATACTAGCAATCCCAATTTGAATTTCTTACCTAAGCTCTTACAGCTGGGTGTTCCAACGATAGCGTTAGTTATTCCGTTCGTTTTTCTTTGTTCTTTGACACCGATATGTACGAGAACCGAGAACCAAAAGAAACCGAACTTATTTCCTTTTGAACCTATTTATTCACATTTGAAGCTCAAACTTTCAATCTCCTTTAAAGTACTCTCCACTTTCACAAATACAATTGTTTAAACTTTCATTCCACTTTTCAAAAAAAATGTTTAAATTCATCTTTTGTGATGCTTGACAGCGCCTGCGTCGTTTTTTTCTTTGCCTCTGCAACATCAGCAAAACGCTTTGCTTTCATATATTTATTTCATTCTGGGAACAAAAAAAAGTCACACCGGGCAAGGTCCGGTGAGTATGGGGGATGAGAACAGGGTTCATACCATTTTTGGTCAAATATTGATGATTGCACGAATGTTTTCAACATTTTCATGTGTTCGGGCCGTGAAAGGACGACCAGAACGAAGTTGATCATCAATTGACATTTCACCCATTTTGAAACGGGAGAACCACTCAAACACTTGAGTTTTTCCCATAGCATCAATCATCAATCTTCTACACCGTTGTTAAGATTTCAAGAGTTTGTTCTATTTTTTCCGAGCAGAAAGCACAATTCACCGCCACACGCTGTTCACGAAAATCAGCCATTGCAAAAACGACGCTCAACAGAAAACAGTTGTCACTATAAACTCCACCGAAGCTAGTACGTCTGACCTTCAGCGACACCACTCGGCTGACTGACTCTGGAATGTTCACTGTATGTGCTCCTAGCGGCAAAACACGGTACTACGAAAGCGCTGCCCACCAAAAAATTAGTTCCGTTTCTTTTGGGTACCCCCCCGTACTTTGCTTGTTAGCAAAATCTTTTACCCTTTTATAATCTCACCGCATCTCATTTGGAGACCGACGCTCAGGTCATTTTGTTATCACGAGGATTTCATGAAGACCATGACGAATGAGCGGTGTTCGCTTTCCTACACATCAAGGTATGCATTGTCGGGAAGCGTCTATGTAAGTAATTGTGAATTAATAAAGCCTGGCTTTCGATGCAGCACATCTTCACTCATTTATGCCCTTAGTGAAATCTCTCAAGCCATGTGATTCTGTCCATGTGCTTGCCGAATTCACGTGAAGGCCCTTTATGTTCAGAAACGTGCCCGAAGAAATAGCCCCGGAATGCGTTTGCATGACGCGCGACGAAAGACTAGGCTAACGACGACGGAGCCAGAACGATGCTATGAAAAGGTGGTTGAAGATGCCGTAACATTTCAGTTACGTAAAACGTGACAGTAGAAGTCCCTGTCAAGTAAAGTTGACTGAATAGTTACGGTGCCCAATTTTCTGCCTTAACTGAGCGTCGTTCTACCTCCGTCGTCGTTGGCCTTGTTTTTTGCGCAAAAGAAAAAATGACAATCAAATTCCCCGCCAATAGCACGTCACTGGGACGTCACAAGCTTTCCTGATGTCACAACGTCACGTGTTTGCTTTGCCGCACAGTTCGCAGGGGGCGCTGGGAAACTAAAGCCTCGCTCATAGTCGACACGCTGGCTTCTATGGGAGTTACGCTACCATACACTCTTTCTACCATGTATGTTCTGCAAACAGCAGAGGGATTTACTAGTAGAGTTCTCAGAACGGAAGAACTTACGAATCATCATTCATCAATACCTTCTTCAGGAAACGGAACAACAGCAAATGGATATGGAAGATCCCGAATGGAGAGAGTAAAAATGAAATAGATTTCATATTGTGCTCTAATCCTGACATTGTTCAGGCTGCAGTGGCTATCGAAAATCTACGACCATAGGCTGGTAAGGCCTCAATTTACTGCAGAAGACTTGAAGTGCAGACGGAGTAAACTAGTGTGAGGAGGAAGCCCATCAACGAAACAGGACTGAGAGGGAAAGTATAGAAATGCAAGATCTCGATGCAGAACACCTATTCAGCTTTAACAGAGGAGGACGACCTTAGTGTGCAAGTATGCAGTGAACGGTAATTGCAGAAATTTCATTACTGCGTGCACAGTAGACGTAGGCGGTGGATAGTTAGACAAGATAGTGGTAGAATATTCAAGGAGACGAAATATCTAATTAGGAATCGCCAAAGCATAAAGGCCTCAAACCAAACGCACAGGATATAACTCGAATAGCTTACAAAAGTAGATGGTAACCGACATAAAAAAATTAATACGGAGAAAATTTAGCATGCCCTAAAAAACGGCGGTAGCCTGAAAGCGGTCGAGAGGAAACTAGGAATAGGCAAAAATAAACTGCATGCGCTAAAGAATAAGACGGGCAATGTCATTGCCAATATGGTTAATATAGTCAATGTAACCTTAGAACTAAACTGATCTGTTCTGCAGCTAAAGTAATCAGGTCAATAATGAGAGTTGCAGCAGAGCAGAGTGATCAGACATTCCGCCGGTAACGATGAACAAATGAGAGATAAATTTAGTACTAATAAGGACGGAGAAAGCCGCTGGAGAAAGGACAATGGAGAGATTGAGCGAGATAAATTGGCCACCCTGTACATGCAATGCCTCACGACTTTGAGATTACCGGAATCTTGGAAAAAAGTTATTAGTATCTTAATCCATGAAGAAGGGAACGTGGACCACTTGAACATTACATACCGATCAGCCTACTGTCCGTTACATGCAAGGTATTTAATGAGGTAATCGCGTATAGAATCCTCAAAACGGGCTTCAATAAATCAGCACCAGGCGGGCTTTAGTAAAGGCTACTCAATAGTAGAACACATCCGCAACGTCGACTGAGAGCAGGTGACAGAGAATTGTGCTGTATATAACCGAGCTCTGCATACTACGTGTTTAGGAAAAAAGAACCAGATAATTTTTAAATAGGCTTTTTGAGATATCGAGTTGGATTAATCGGTTTTACAATACCAGTGTTGACTGACATCACAAAACAGGTAAATTATGCTAACTAGTAAGCTGGTTAGCTAAATTCCAGTAGTTTATTTTTTAGCCACTACAGTTCAGTGCCTGTATGTAATTGGATATTTGTAGCTGGACGTTAGTAATTAGTAGCATTAACAATTAGTAGCTAGTAGTAGGCGTTAGTGGATTTGTTGCAATCAAATTTCGAAAACGAGACCTGTTGGCGCTCTGGTTCAACAAATGTCTTCTCATCTGCGCCTGTTTCGAAAAGCGCGGGCTGCGAAGCGACGTCAGTCACTTCACGTCACTCCGCGGCTCCCCTGCCATGTGACCTGTTCTTTCCGTCACCACCGAGTTCTTAAGTTCACGGCCTTTTACCGCCCACGCTGCAGAGCTCGCCACTGCTCGCCACTCCATCCTACGCGGGACTAAATGTAGTTAATATAGATTTCACGTACATACGTTCGCGGCCCGCCTAAGACACGCGCTTCTTAACAATGTATGTAACGGCAAAAAATTTCTACGCCATGGCACCCAGGGTAATCGTGATGAAAATTTCAAAAAATACAATGGCGATTACTAATCCTCGCCTAAAAATCTGTAATTGCATCCAGAAGCCTAACCATAATGGTTAAAATTATAATCCGATAATCGTGGTCCAAATCCAGGTCCCGCGCAATTTTCCACCGGATTTAAAAAAAAAAAAATCCGCGTGTCGATGGCATTGCTTAAAAGAAGTTTGGGGTGCGACCTCATGCCGGTGAGCCCCTCCGGCAACGCACTTCCTCACCAGAAAAGGAGTTGGCCACCCTGGTGCAGTAATCGGCCACAACCTCCCATGAAGAGTCTAATAAACCCTCGGCCCTCTGTCACCAGCAGCTGCAGAACAACTAACCACGGCGGTGGTCAGACCTGTGGCGCAGCCGAGGGTGCTCAGAATCTTTGGCACTAGACAGGCTGCCATTAAAAACTGACCCCAGTGACGTTTAATGCTAGAACCCTAGCTAGTGAGGCTAGTTTAGCAGGAATGTTAGAGGAACTAGAGGGTATGAAATGGGATGTCATAGAGCTTAGTGAGGTTAGGAGGACAAATGAGGCATTTACTGCACTGGATGATATGCATGTACTGTGCTATGCAGGTTCACCGGAGAGACGAGAACTAGGAGTAGGCTTCGTTGTCAATGAGGATATAGCTGGTAATATAGATGAATTCGATAGCATTGATGAGAGGGTGGCAGACATAGTAATTAACCTTAATAAGGGGTATCAACTGAAAGTTGAGCAAGCATACGCACCTGCATGTAGTCATGACGACCAGGCAGTCGAGAGCTTTTGAGAAGGTGTAGAGCCGGCAATGGGGAAATTAAAAACACAGTATACTGTACTAATGGGCGACTTCAATGCCAAGGTAGGCAGAAAACAAGATGGAGACCAGGCAGTGGGCAACTATGGCATTGGGTTAAGGAATAGCAGGGGGGAGGGAGCCATTGGTAGAGTTTGCAGAACGCAATAACTTACGAATTATGAATACCTTCTTTAGCAAACGGAAGAACCGGACGTGGACATAAAAAGCCCTGACGGGGAGGCTAGAATTCACTCGACTTCATTCTGTGTTCTCACCCTTGAATTGTGCAGGATGTAAAGGTAAGCGGAAAGGTTCGATGCAGTGACCAAAGGATGGTAAGGTCTCGAATTCATCTGGATTTGAAGAGGGAACGGAACAGATTAGTGAGGAAGAAGTCCATCAGCTGAATATCAATAAAGGAAAAAGTACAAGAATTCACGCTCTCATTGCAGAATAGATATTCAGTGCTTACCCAGGAAGGAGACCTTAGTCTAGAAGCATAGGAGATATCATTACTGAGTGCGCGGTAGAAGTAGGCGGTAGAATTGTTAGAGAGGATACCGGTAAACTGTCTAAGGAGACGAAAGACTTGATTAAAAAACGTCAAAGTATGAAAACCTCGAAACCAACATACCCGATAGAACTGGCAGAGATATCAAAGCTAATCAATAGGCGCAAGGTGGCTGACATAAGGAAGTATAACATGACAAGATGTAGGAAATTGAGCATGCTGTAAAGAATGGTCGTAGCCTGAACGCGGTAAACAGGAAATTAGGCATGACAAAAATTAGATGCATGCACTTAGGAACAAGGCTAGTTATGTCATTACTGAAATGGACAACATAATCAAGGTAGCCGAGGAGGTCTATACGGACCTCTACAGTACCCATAGTAGTCAGGAGAAGAATGAGATTGGCTGTAGTGAAGAGCAACAAGACGTTTAGAAAGCAAGCTATGAAAAAAGGGAAAACAGCTGGGGAAGATCAGAACTACAGATTTGTCGAAAGACGGAGGGAATATCGCGCTAGAAAAAACTGGCCACCCTGTACACGCAATGTCTGATGACATCGAAAGTACATGATTCATGGAAGAACGCTAACATTATCTTAATTTATAAGAAAGGGGGCGCTAAGTACTTCAAAAATTACAGACCTAGTCAGCTTACTATCTGTTACGTACAAGGTATTTGCTAAGGTAATCACTAATAGGATCAGGACGACCTTAGATTCTAATCAACCAAAGGATATAGCAAGATTTTGGAAAGCGTATACTCTACAATCGATCATATCATCACTATCAACCAGGGGATAGAAAAGTGTTCGAGTGTTCGGCATGTTCAGTTCAGTCGTTCAGTCGTGTCCGACTCTTCGTGACCCTATGGACCATGTCACGCCGCGCTTTCCGGTCTCTCACTATCTTCCTAACATCACATAACTTCATCTGCAGTGCCTCGAGGATGCCATCTAACCATCGCTTTCGCTGCCTACCCCTTCTCCGGCGACCTTCAACCTTTCCCAACATCAAATCTTTCTCCAGCGACTCCTCTCTTCTCATCAGATGACCAAAGTAGCTGAGCTTTAACTTTAGAATTTGACCCTCCAATGAGCAGTCAGGGTTTATGGTCAACAATATCGACTGATTTGATCTTCTGGCAGTCCAAGGAACTCTCAAGAGTCTTCGCCAGCACCACAATTCAAACGCGTCAATTCTTCGGTGGTCAGCCTTTTTCATAGTCCAACTCTCGCATCCATACATCACAACTGGAAAGACCATAGCACGAGTGTTCGGCATGTAATCAGCCCTTATACATAGCATCCATTGACTACGAGAAGGCACTTGACTCTGTCGAAACCTCAGCAGTCATGCAAGCCTAGCGAGATCAGAGTGTAAATGAGCCTATGTGAAAGTACTGGAAGATATTTTTAGTGGCTGCACAGCAACCACAGTTCTTCACGGGGTGATAAAATTTCATTTAAGAAAGGTGTTAGGCATGGTGATACGATCTCTCCAGTGCTATTTACAGCTTGCTTAGAGGGTGCATTCAAAGACATGGAATGGAGAGCTGTTAGGTATCAAGGCCGATGGAGAATATCTCAGTAATCTTCGAGTCTATGAGGACATTGCCTTGTTAAGTAACTCAGGGGACCAATTGCAACTAATGATTAGCGCTCTAGACAAGAGAAGCAGAAAGGTAGGCCTAAATATTATTATGCAGAAGACTAAGATAATGTTGAGCAGTCCGGGGAAGAAACAGAAGTTTAAAATGCGAAACGCTGGAAGTGGTAGGCGAATGTGTATACCTAGGACAGGTAGTAACCGTAGATCCAGGCCACGAAAGAAAAATAACCAGGAGAATAAGATTGGGATGGAACGCATTTGGAAGATACACATTATGACTAGCAGCTTACCGGTATCACTCAAGAGGAAAGTATACAACAGTTGCATCCTACCTGTACTCACCTATGGGGCTGAAATGTGGAGGCTAATCAAGAGGGTTCTACTTAAGTTGAGGACAACCCAGAGGGCTATGGAACAAAAAAAAAAAAAATGTTAGGGGTAACATTAAGAGATAGGAAGCGTGCAGAGTGGGTCAGAGCCATAACTCAAGTTACTGACAGTCTAGTCGAAATTAAGAAGAAGAAATGGGCATGGGCAGGAAGTAGTGCGAAGGCAGAATAACAAATGGTCTCTAAGAGCAACCTATATGCCGAGTGCATCATGAGGAAAGCCGGTCTGGACGAGTATTCAGCTGAAGTGAAGATTGCTGGAAAAATATATCAAGAACCTTAGATATGCGGATGATACCACTTTAATGGCAGAAAGTGGAGTGGAACTCAAGAGACTTCTGATGCGCGTACAAGAAGAGAGTGAGAAGTTTGGGCTTAAACTGAACATTAAAAAGACAAAGATCATGGCGTCTTGCCCTATCAAGTCCTGGAGCATCAATGGACAAGAAGTGGAAGCTGTGACAGATTTTCTCTTCTTGTGCTCCAAGATTACCCCGGAATGAGACGGCAGCCATGCAATTAGGAGACGCCTGTTTCTGGGAAAGAGAGCCGTGGTTAGCCTTGACCGCCTAGTAAAGAGCAGAGACATTAGTCTTCCAACCAAGATCCGTATAACTCGTGCTATGGTTTTTCCAGTTGTGATGTATGGATGCGAGAGTTGGACTGTGAAAAAGGCTGACCGCCGAAGAATTGACGCATTTGAACTGTGGTGCTGGCGGAGAGTTCCTTGGATTGCCAGAAGATCAAATCAGTCGATATTGTCGACCATAAACCCTGACTGCTCATTGGAGGGTCAAATTCTAAAGTTAAAGCTCAGCTACTTTGGTCATCTGATGGGAAGAGAGGAGTCGCTGGAGAAAGATTTGATGTTGGGAAAGGTTGAGAGTCGCCGGAGAAGGGGTAGGCAGCGAACGCGCTGGTTGGATGGCATCCTCGAGGCGCTGCAGATGAAGTTATGTGATGTTAGGAAGATAGTGAGAGACCGGAAAGCGTGGCGCGACATGGTCCATAGGGTCACGAAGAGTCGGACACGACTGAACGACTGAACTGAACTGAAGAGCAACCAAATGTATTCCATGGGTAAGAAAGCGTAGCAGGGGCCGGCAGAAAATTAGGTATGAGGATGAGGTTAAGGAATTCGCAGGGGTCAAGTGGATACAGCTAGCACAAAATCGGGTGAATTGGAGGAAAATGATGAAGATTAGCCATGAAAAGTTATGCGCAAAAAAGACGACACGAAGACAGTATCTTTTGGGCGTAACATCATGGCATTGTCAGATTCAGGCCAACTAGCCGGACAACTCTTGCTTAGTTAGCCAGCCTACTAGCTTAAATTGTGTCCCGGTTTTCCGATTTCCGCCAACACTGGTGCACTTTTGCCGCGGAAGACGTCTTCACGTCTCAGAAAGCCCATTTTGCAAACAATAGCATCGAGCTTAGTTAAAATATAGCCTTCATAAATTACGACAAATCATTTCAGTTAGTCGACAGATGAGGCATTGCGAGAAAAAGCAAAGGAACACGGAAGAATTAAATGAAAGGTGAAGAAAACGTAACCTGTTGGGTTCATACGCATCACTGTTTCACATTTCCGAGAGCGTGCACTGAACATTTTGCTTTACTGTATACACTTCTATATACCCGATGCGCAATTTAGAACAACGGAAATGGAAACGTGCCACACGGATTATGGAAAACGGATGTTACAGTTTAGACTGGCCACGTTGCTGTGTGGACTCGCGAAGGACGGTAACTGATATATTATAGAATCCATTTCTTCGAAGCAAATTGCGCACTACGTCGAGGAGTGAAATTTACCTTTTTTTACCTCATCCTTCTGAACGTGCAATTTTTGTGGCGTGCCTTCTTGTTTGTTCCTGGATTTGGTGCAATCTTATTGCACGCAAAGTTAAGCTTGTGTACATTTTTTATACGTCAGAGTAATAATTTACCTTGTGTACATTTTTATATACCAGGGTTCTAGTATCTGTTCTCAGCTCGCTCCTAAGTTCCAACGCCGTCGATGCCGACCGCGCCGCAGTATAGGTCATGACATCCAACCAAGATGCTGCGGGCCAGTAACCGGACCCGTCACCAAGACTACACCCGCATCCCCGCACGGTGGCCTTGTGGTAGAGCATCCGCCTCGCATTCGGGAGGTACCGGGTTCGATCCCTGGTGCCGCCGGTTACCCACCGGTTTTTAAATGGGTACAAGCTTTCCCCCGGCCTGGTGCTCGGCTCTTCTGGGGTGAAATGCTTGGGAAAAGGGGTCACGGCCCAAATAGTTGCGCCGTGACCCCTTTGATGAGAGACGGACGGGAGTCGGCTTGCACCGCTAACTTGGAAGCGCGCCAGGCAGGGCGGAAGGCATGGACGAAGGGAAGGAGACGTGTGTTGCAGTACATACGCACTCGAGCGTGGAAGGAGAGCCTAGAATAGTCTTTATTGGAATACTGTAAGATCTACTGGTTCTCATACCACAGCTAGAGCTAACATACTTCAGATATTTGTCTTGAAATATTGTTGATGGATGGGCATGGTTGCATGGCGCTTTGGGGTCGGTTGCGAGTTGTTACACTAGTGTGCGCTGAAGGTTACTGAAGAAGCTGGCTTTGCTTTGCTGAATGCTAGCCTCCCGCCAGAACCATGAAAGAGAAATCAGCTTAACTCGGCAAGGTACTACATTAGAAAAGGTGCCGTAGGCTTGATGTAGGCGGAGCCAGAGCATAATCTGCCACCGCAGCGGCGGTGTGGTTATAGTGCAAGCACTATACATCTGTCCCGTATACGGGAGGCGCTGGGCTCAGGAGGGAGGTGTACATATTTACCGGTGATTGACCGGCGGCGGGCTTGTGGATAGAACCCGCATTGAACCAAGAACAGCTAACCCTGCGCAAGCAGGTGGAGGAATTTCAGCCTAGTTAAAGCGAGGAAAGGTCAGCTCTCAATTACTTGCGAAGCGAGTTTTTGCGCAGCACCAAGGCAAAATATTAACAATGCCCCATGTGGGTTTGAAGCAAACATCCTTCGCACCCTTATTGAAGTTTTGCGTACCTTGCCTGCCGCCCTTTGGCAATCGCTCCGTCTTAGAAAAGAAAAGGGATTAGTAGACAAGAAAAAGGAGGATCGAAGCAAGTGAAACATATTAGTTGTCGAAATCTTCGAACTCGCCCACCTCGCTCTCCATCACACGCCCAGGCTCATAAAAATAAGCGAGCTTCAGCAGAATCGTTTGTTTCAGCGGAGAAAGCGGCCGGGTAGGCGTACCCTTGGCGCGTTCCGTAATTAGACGCCCACGTCGGGCGCTGACGCGCACAAAGCGCTCCGCTGGCTCCGCTCGCGTCGGAACCGTCCATTAGCGCAAACAATCCGCCAGGAGTGAAAAGTGCTGCGTCCGTTTAATGGCTGAATTGTGACCCCTGCGGGCAGCGGGGAGTACGCATCGCGGACAGAGCTCGCGTGCCACGCTGAGCTTGCCTCCAATAGGGGGACCCAATTTGCAGCGAAGTCAGTTAGCGTCAACGGCGAAGGGCCGTGACGTGTCGCGGCGGCAGTTCTTGCGACCCTTGATCGAATCAGCTTCTCCCGAAGCTGTCGCCGCAGCTTTCGGCGCGCTTATTACGAATGCCTCGGTCGATTACCTCTCCCGGCTGGACCATTCACCCCCCCCCCCCCCCTTCCCCCCCGTGGGCACGACACAGGCGAACGTATAAGCGGCGGAAGGCGAAAGATTGTCGCCATCCATGGTCGAGTGGAGAGCGCGCGAGGCTTCCGCCAGCGCGGACGCAGTGATTGGCGCCGACGCCCTATCTGGATCTACGCGTGTATACGTCTGTGCGGCTGTCGAGGCGACCGTACTTGAGTAGCTGGGCCGGGCAGCGTTCGTCTTACGGCAGGAAGCCGAGCGGTGACTGCGGCTGTTAAGGCTTTTATAAACTTCTTCAAATATGTCCCATCTTTGAACGCTAACCTTCTTTCAAATAGGGTTCCAAGCACGTAATGCTCTTAGAGTTATTTATCCTCCTGATAATTACGTTATACTGAGAGATAAATGTTTGTCATCGAAATGCAGAGAGAGAGCTGCATTGCAACTTCATAAACGCGTGAAATAAATCAAACTGTATTGACAGCTCAGAGGTTAATATGAGGTCGACAAATAAAAGGAAAAATGCACAAAACCCATAAAGTATTCACAACCATTCATCTGATCGTTGCTGTGCACTGGGATAAAACTGCAAATAAAAAAAAAAGGATCGCAGTCCTCCTATACTTTCGTTACATGAAGAGTCACATCCACGCTATGTACAATTAATAGGTGTCTGTCATTGCAATGAATAAAAGTAAGTTAATTGGAAACACTTTTTCAGACGAGAATGCTGTCTGAAAAAGTGTTTCCAAGCAAGAAAATACTCTTGGGCTAGCACACACTTCTACAGGTCCAAGAGGTTTGGTAGAGGTGCAGAGGTGCTTGTGGGTTGGTGTAAGTTGGTTTTCCCTCTGGACCTTATAGAGGGAAATATGTTGATAAAGATGGTTTTAGGACGCTTGGCATCTTGCAGGTTCGATGCTGCTCAATCACATTACTCGAGGACACTTCCGGAAAGGTTAACTGTTTATTAACAATTAATAAATTAGACAGAAAGATACAAGCAAGGAGAAACATATTTACAACTGACTGACTGGTAGTTTAACTTGACGAAACCAGCCTTTGGTTCCATCAAAACAACTTCTTTTAAACCCTATGTCCCTGCCCTAGGTGGGAACAGCAACCAATAGGGAACATTTACAGTCACCCAATAAATCATTAGGAAAAGAACACTGTCAATGAAGGATAAGGGAAAGAAAGCAAGACATCTCAAATAACACTATACAAGCGTATACACTTTCCACTATCGACATATCAGAGGATTCTGCCCTTCTCCCAGAAACTTGGCGATCACTCGCTTCCCCACGGGTGCATCTTCTCCCAGCCTCAGAGTTAATTCCGGAAAGGCAAGGTCCGAGGCCCATCTACCGAGACGTCGTCGCTTGCAAACAGACAGGTACATCTGTACATGGACGAACATGAGGGTCATTCTTCACTCCCGCTGCCACCCTCTCATTGAGAGCGCTTTCTGAAGCTAGGCTGCAGATTCTGGAAAATACCGACGCGACATGGGTTCCAATGCCCCGTCGCCGCTCTCACGAATCAGCTTATCCGGAAAGAAAGGGGTTCCGCGCGTCGTCGACTCTACCAGAGGTCAACCCCTTGACCTCTCCCGTATTCTCGGTATCCCGCCAGCTCTCAAGTTGCGCGGACGCTCCTCGTCAGAGACTTTGACTCTGCCCCCCTTCTTCGCTACTTATTCGGAGGGCAAAAAAAAAAAAGAAAAAAAAAAACAACCACAGAATAGATCTTTTTTCTTTTTCCGGGAGCACAGGCGCCTCAAACAAACCTAAAGTCGAACTTCACTCCTCCCAATCAAGAATGGCACACGTACGGACACTTGCTGTCAGTGTGATGTCCGAAAACGACAAAACTACCGGTAAGCACGCCTCTTCTCGGCTGTTCAATCTGTTCACAAACACACACACATGCGCACACATTGCTGTCAGTTCAATCCACACACACGAGGTTAAACCAATCTGCACATTCCACAATCCACCATGTCAGTTCTAGTTGCCAAAACTGGCCAATTGGGTCCCAACCTCCTGCACCCTTGAAATGGCTGTCGCAGGGTTGTTGATCGAAGTATCACCTATACAAAGTGTCGTCTATATACACTAGCCACTATGGGTTACTCATTTCTGCGGTCGCTAGAAGAGCAAAACGACAACATCGTTCGTGTTTTAATTACAGCTCTTCCTCGCCGTCTAGGCGAGACAGTGCATCGGCACATTTGTTCGGAGAACCCTTGATGTGCACAATCTCCAAGTCATATTTTTGCAAACCGAGTGACCAGCGCATCAAGCGCGCACTAGTGGACGCCGAGCGGGTCAGATAGGTAAGTGGGTTGTGATCAGTTGCGACTCTCACTTTTACACCGAATATCCATTTATCTAGTTTTCCCAGGGCCCACACAATTGCAAAAGCTTCCCTTTTAACTGCGGGCCATTTCGTTTGAGCTGCTGTCAGCTTTTTACTCAAGAGTGCAATATGCCTCTGCTCACCATTAACTGATTGGGACAGGCATGCCCCTATCGCAATTTCAGATGCGTCCGTAGTGAGCAGGAATTCTCGATTTTGATCAGGTGCGACCAGCTCGGGCAATGATGCCAGTACCACTTTTACCTTACAAAACGCTTCCTCCGCTTGCTCATTCCACGGAATAATATTCGAGACCCATTTATTTGTAAGATCCTTGAGTGGACGGACCACCTTTGAGTACTGTGACACATATTCGCGGTAATAGCTGAAGAGACCGAGTACACTGTGAAGTTCTTTCTTTGTTTTGGGTGCTTTCAGTCTTGTGATCGCACTCACCCTGGCTGGATCAGGAGAATGAGTGCCGGACTCAACGATGTGGCCTAGGTATTTGACTTTTGCCTGCGCAAACTTGCATTTTGATGCATTTGCTGTTAATCCTACACCTTTCAGCGTCTGGAGCACATCCCTAAGATGTCTCATGTGGTCCTCCCACGTCGCCGAAAAAATTGCGAAATCATCGATGTACGCCATTGCATACGAAGTGTGCTGCTTCAAAACCTCATTCATGGTTCTCCGAAAGGTCGCTGCGGAGTTTCGCAGCCCGTATGGCATTACTTTCCAAGCGTAAAGACCTTGTGGTGCGGCAAACGAGGTAAGTCGCTGTGATTGCTCATATAATGCAATCTGCCAGTACCCGCGAGTCATATCTAAAACCGAGATATACCTGGCACCTGCGACTAAATAAAGCATCTCCATCATGCTTGCCATTGGAAAGCTGCCGGGTTCTGTGATCGCATTCAGCTTGCGGAAATCTATGCACATTCGCACTGAACCATCCTTTTTGGCTACGCATACAATTGGGTGTGCATTCGCGCTACCCCCCCCCCCCCCCCCCCGCCTTTTTTTTTTTTTTTGGTGCTGATTGCACACTCTGCGCATGCGTGTGTCAGCATCCATAGCAGCTGTGATATGAAGATGCTTTGCGCGATGGAGGGTACAATCATTCTTATGTGCACAGCATGTCTACTGGAGCCACAAAATCCCATTCTAAAAGCTGTTACACTTGACGCCCTATCTCTTTCTTAAACGCAAAAGGTACGTTTTAAATGTGGGCCTCTTCTTGTTTGGCATTGGGAATGAGGACTATCTTGTGCGAACCAATTGTACATCGACCTGGGTGGTCGGAAAATACCTCGGAGGACGCATGCAAAACCCCGTAGAGCTCCGTTCGTTATTTGTCTGTCAAACCTTCTCTGGGTATCTCAAACTCTAGCGGTCGGTTCTCCATTCTGACACATGGCGTCTCCTGCACCTCACCAAACTCGCCGTCTGAATCGAACACTACACCCACGTTCTGGGTTCTTGCAACATACGGCCGCAGTCTATTTGGGTGTACCCATCTGCATCCTTCATCTGTCTCAATCATGTAGCTATCGCCTCTCTTTTTCTCTTTTACCACGGCCGGTCCTCTCCACTTAGGTTTTAATTTACCGACTTGACCACTTTGTACAATGATAACTTTATCTCCAGGTTTGAACTCCTTCCGTCTCGTTCTCAGGTTATATTTGGCCACGTAAGTTCTCTGAATGGCTTCCGCTTGTTCACTGACTCTCTTCGCTGCCTCGTCCATTAGTTCCCTGAGCTCGCTGAAATACTTAGCCGCCGGTTTGTTCAAACCTGTTGGTGGTGTCCATTCACCTGCCCACGTTTTGTGGAGAATAATAAGTGGTCCATGCGGGGCACGGCCGAGCATTAACTCAAAGGGTGACCTTCCAGTTACGCCGTGGGGAACTTCTCTGTACGCCCACAGCATACACGGAACATGACGGTGGTGGTGGTAGTGGTTGATTTTTTTTTATAATAATCAAAAAGTAGGAAAAGAGTATTGCCGGCCGCGGCAACTGCTATCTAAAAAAACTGAAGCACTTGAGCTGCGGCTGGCGGGAAGGAAAAGGGGATAGGAAGAGGATAGCGAGAGGAAGTAGAGAGGGGAGCGATAGGAAGAAAGGACAGGGGGAGCTTTGTACATTATTTACAAAGTGCAGACGGTGAACGAGTTCGCATCGCTCGCGCATAAGTGTCCGAGCACTGTCCACAAATGCTTGCGCGCGAGCGGCCACTGCAATTGTTTACAAATTATATATATATATATATATATATATATAATACCATTGATGTATATACATAGTCGCGCGCACGTAGCGTCCTGTCGCAGACAGATCGCGCGCGCGACACAATGCACCAGCTGCCGGGGTTGGGCGCCCGGCAGCATACGTCCCAGGTAGCACACACGGAGCGTTCAGGTCACGCACGCACTACCTGGCGAAGAGCAAGCGAGGCTTCAAGCCCGCCCGCTCGATGAACGCACAGAGGCTCACCATTGCCCTGTCACGGGTGCGCGCACTGCCTCGCGGCCACAGGAGCGTCTCGATGCTGTCCGGGATGATTCCGAGCGCCCTATAAGCCGCGAGCATCTCGCGACATGGCTCTGCGGATGCGGTACAGCGAAGCAGCATGTGCTCCAATGTCTCCACTGCACCGCAATCACCACACACGTCGCTCGACGAAAGTCCATGGCGCACCCGTCTTACCTCGGGCCACACGCAGCCGACGCGCACTCAGATGAGCATTGCACGCTGTAGGCACGACAATGAGCGCGCGCCGACAGCAGGGATGCGCTCTCCTCGTGCGATGCGTGGGTCCGGGTGTTGCTGACGGAGGTGGTCATAGACTACCGCGCGCACGTCCTCCAAAGCAAGAAGTTCGTCGCTAGGAGGGAGTTGATGTGCGGCGGTGGCGAGTTCGTCGGCTTGCTTATTGCCGTGTATGCCGCAGTGGCCGGGCACCCACTGCGCGCGAATGCTGCACTTTCGCTCTGCGAGGTGCTCGAGGCGCTCGCGTATCGCGCACAGCAGCGGTGTGCCACGACCGGGAGTCTGCAGGTGGCTGAGGGCGGCGCGGGAGTCACACAGCAGTGCACATCTGGGTGGTGGCGGAGCAATGGTGAGCAATAGGTCAAGGCACAGGCGAAGGCCCAGTAGTTCCGCCGTGGTCGAAGAGCCCAGGTGTGTCACTCTTTGCTGGCGGTGCAACTGCATGGCAGAGATAGTTGAACATGACGGTCCCACTCACGCTTTTGGTCGTTCACAACATGCCGAAGCATCGTTTTAAATGTGCCATTCCATCGTTCTACAACCCCGTTGCTCTGGGAGTCCTCAGGTGTAGAAACACGCATTTTGGACCCCAAGCCGTTCCATCAGTTCCTGAGTCAACTTTGAGACAAAGTTGGTCCCCTGATCGCAGCATATTAGCTGAGGTGTTCCGTATCGAGTGAACACCTCTATTAGCGCCTGACACGGCTGTGAGATTCCTTAACGGTACCACTTCCGCCCACCTCGTGCACAAATCGACAACGCTTAACACGTAGCGGTGTCCGCGTGCCTACACTGGCTCAAGTGGTTCTATACAGTCGAAGTATACTACCTCGAAAGGTTTCTCCGGCCTGGACAACGGTGTGATGGGCGCACTCTGTCTCTCACTGTTGCATGCGAGAATAGCTGGCAAGTGTGACAGCTACAACAGTACCTCTTGACGTCAGCTACCATCGTCGGCCAAAGGAAGGCACTTCTAAGTCTCTGCTTAATTTTCTTCTCGGAGAAATGACCACCGCTTGGTCTATCATGTGAAAATTCCAACACCTCCCTTCGAGATTCGCGTAGCACTAACTGCTTGTACAGTTTCCCGTTAATCTGCTGTTCATAAAAAAGTAGACCCTCATGTACACTCATCCCGTGACTACTTTCCTCAGCCTTCCTCCATGCTTCTTGAAAAGAAACATCGTCTCGCGGTTCCGCTTTGAAATCGGCAGTGCAAGATGCACCTTCCGAGACTGCATGTTCCTAACCTATGGCGAAAGCGGTGACCACTACCGGCCCTGCATTATCATCTTCCTCAAACTCTGATGTAGCCTTTGATTAACCTCCTCCCAACCCGTGTACGATGTTTAATTCGAGTTCAAGAGCAGTCCTCTCGTGTGCCTCTTCTGCCTGCTCTTTTTCGGATTGTTCTAATAGCATATGCGTCTCAGGTGTGTGGGATTCGGGCTCGCTGCGGCTGTCCTTTGCGCGGCCGCCGCCCGCTTCCCTGTTGTTCTCCTCTTTCCCTTCCTCCCGCCTGAGGCGGCGGAGAGATGTCCGGACGACTTGTCACTGTCGCTCGGCCACAGCTCCGCTTTGGCGTCCCAGTGGCTGTTCTCATTGGCGCCTTTTGGCGGGAACACGGCACCGCTTCGACGGCCGCGCTCGCGCGACCCTCCGAGCGGGGCCCAGAGAGAGACCCCTCCGAGGCATCGCAAGGTGCGTACACTACTGTTCTTGTCTGCCGGCTTTTGTCCGCGTAGACCTGTATGTACTCTAGTTCGTCCGCTCCGGGTCGTACCTGAGAGCGTAGCTCAAGCCTGTCGATCGCGATCCAACGATTCGCGACAAGCGTAACTTGAGGTGGTTGCCCACTCTCTCTCAAAGGAACCCTTTGGTAACCGCAAGAGAGAGATCATAGCACGCCCTTGCGTGCTTGCGGCGCGCACTCCGCGTCACTTCGTGCGCGCAGGGGAGCATTGCTCCTCGCGCGCTCCCGGGACACGGTGACTGAGTATGTGTGTGCATGTGCGTTTGTATATATGTGTATGTGTGTGTGTGTGCGTGCGTGCGCGCGCGCGCGTGTGTGTGTGTGTGTGTACCGCTGGAGGATGGCGTTTCAATAAACGTCTCCTTTGTGAACTTGGAGGTTTGTGTCCTCGCAGCGAAGTGCTCTCCTCCCTGTGGATGTTGAGTGCGCGCTGCAGTGTTTCAGTGTGCGCGTGGTGACGGCTGATCGGGGCTTCGGCTCGCGCGACACTCCAACTCGCGGTGGTTAGTGGCCGATGCCCACGTAGAAAACCACAGGTGTTAGCAACGCTCCTACTCCTTAGCTAGAGTTGCTGTGACTGCGCACACAGCGTCGGTACGTGCTGATTGACTGTTCCCCCTTTCCCATACATGAGTACATACATCAGATCCGCATCTACTATTTGACCGAAAGCACCCTTCAGTTTTATTTTACTGGAACATTCGCTCCAACAGGCTGCAGAAATGGTATCTGCTCTCAGCACCATATTTCGGACCCTGAATCCACACACGCTCTCACACGGTTATCTCCGATTTGCGGGTCTACTCACGTCAAATAATCAGACATAACAGGTTGAGTGGACTTTATGATTATTTCAGGCTCGACTTCCGGTTTATCGGGACCTAGCATTTCGGCTCAAGCTATTATCTTACTCTCATTCCTATTCGCAGCTGTCGTACCTTGTCGTTGTTGCGCATTTGGGCACTGCGTGGAGATATGCCCGAACTTTATCTGTAACACTTAACTCCTGCGAGTCGGTTTTTCTTTCTATCGCTAGGGGCCTGGAATGGCGGCTGCCTTTCCCCCTTCTCCCCAGCTTGTTGCACCTGCTTTGCGCCTTCATGGCGTTCACACGATTTGCTTACCCGACGGCTTTCTTCAAAAGTTTCAGCTAGTCCGGCAATTTCATCCGCTGTCAGCCAATGTTGGTCTTGTTCTGCAAGACATAGGTTCGGACCTCGTCAGACAAAACTTGTTTCAACCGATCTTCAATTACCAGATCCCTCAGATCCTGCAAGCTTTCAACTTCTCGACTTTTCATGTAGTACATGAACATCGTCCCCAACTTGGTCGCCACTTGATGTCACGAGTCCCCCTGCTCCTTACGCACTGCTAGGAACAACCGTTTATACTCGTTAGGAGTCATTTTGAGCTCTTTCAAAACTCTCTCATTCAACTCGGAGTATGACATCAATGTTCCCTCGGACCAACTAGCAACAAATGCCCTCATTCGCTCATTTACGAATGGCAATATAATTTCGTCTGGAGCGTTGAGAGTCTCTCCATTAGTGTATAAGCGCTTCTGAACAATGCGGGCCCCATGGGATCTTTTTCTGGCATAGGGGCCAGAACCGCTTTCAGCTCTTTTGCATACTCGCCCATCCTCACAACCGACCTCGATCCACGCTGCGCGGCCACCAGTGGTTGCAGTTGCATCTGCATGAGGTTTATCCTCTCTAACTCAACTGTGAGTTTCAATTTCTCAAGATCAAAATTTTCTACCCTTTCCTCTTTCTCCGCAAGCAAAGTTTGCACGTTATCATGCACCTGATCTGCCGAAGCAGGCTGCGGGACGCTATCGATCAGCACCTGCGACGGCCATTTCAGTGTCAGTCATCGAAGCTACTCTATAGCGTATAACAACTACACAGCCATGGTGAATCCGGAGAAAACAGAAAGGCATCCTGCCTCCTCACTGGGATTCCTCTCTTCTGCCGCGGCGATCTCGTCGTCCTGGGTGACGACAGCAGGTTCCTCGCTGCTAGATGCGGACGGTTTGAGAATTGGCTCTCGCAGCAGCTCGCTAAATTGAACCTCCCGATGATGCCGCCTTGTTCTTCCAGATCTCCCTGGCTTGAACTTTCTCGGTTCCTTCAGCAGCGGGCTCACTTCAACTTCTTTTGACTTGCTGGTCACCTGGTTCCTCTTTTGAACCTCAACGCGGACGCCTGATTCTTTCCGCAGCAAACGTACTAGAACCCTCCACGACTCGTCGGTCGCCTAGCTCCTTCAGCACCTCACTGACTTGGTCCCTCTGCGTCCCGTTGATTTCGACCAGCAGTCTCCGTAGAAGCTTCCAGCGTCAGTATTTCGACACTGACTCACATTTCCTCCTTTAGGACGTACCGCTGTGCAGACTTGATCTTTCCATCTTCCGTCAGATGTCTCGAGCAGAAAGACGTCGCAATCCTGTCGCGACTGCGCCAGTTGATTTTCTCTCTGGATCTTATAGAGGGAAATGTGTTGATGATGATGGGTTTTAGGATGCTTGGCGTCTTGCAGGTTCGATGTTGCTCAGTCACATTACTCGAGGACGCTTCCGGAAAGGTTAACTATTTATAACAATTAATAAATCACACAGAAAGATACAAGCAAGGAGAAACATATTGTTACGTGGTGGCATGACAAGCGATGGAACATGGCGACACAACAGAAGCAGAACGACGTGATGACATGACGATGAAATATGCTTTAATGGCCCGCGGGCCTGGCGCGAGCGCTCCGTCCCACGCCACTACCCGCTTCGTCATCTTCGTAGCATTACCCGGGGCCACCGAGCGATCGTCCCGATCGATTGCTAGAAATCCAATGCATGACGTGACGATGAACACAGACACAGAATCGGGACATGAAACGCTGGACACCACAATGAATGCGAAGATGGGAAGAATGCTTGCACCGGAGCATCAAGTCCAATCTTCGCCGTTTGCCGAAGGCCAAGGCTCATGGACACGCCGAACGGCTTGGGCGGGGGTGCTGTCTTCACTTGACTGGTCGTGAGGTCGCTTCGTCCTGGGGTCGGTAGGGTCGGTAGGGTCGGCTTTGGGCTCTTCCTGGTCGTCGTGTGTTGTGGTCAGGGCTGGGGACGAGGCTGGGGACAGCGGCTGATCGGGTCTGAGCAAGGAGGGCTGGGGCAGAGCTGGGCGGTAACCCAGCACCTCCACCAAATGTTACGTGGTGCCATGACAAGCGATGGAACATGGCGACACACCAGAAACAGAACGACGTGATGACATGACGATGAAATATGCTTTAATGGCCAGCAGGCCTGGCGCGAGCGCTCCGTCCCGCGCCACTACCCGCTTCGTCATCTTCGTAGCAATATTTACAATTGTCTGACTGGTAGTTTAACTTGACGAAACCAGCTCTTAGTTCCACCAAAACAACTTCTTTTAAACCCTATGCCCTTACAAAAATGGATATTGAATTTCTGTTACCCACGTAATGTGTTTTTGATGAGTCATCAACCACTCAAAGGAGATTCAAGATTAGATGTGTTTTAACATCATATCCGCGGCAGACTTTCCTTTGAGATCACACATGAAGTTTTGTGCTTGGAAAACGCAACAGTATTTTTGGGTAGGATCTAATGTGGAAATACATTGACTTTCTCAAATGAGGAAATGTATACATCACTAAGTGAATATATATTATTTCTTTGTTAACTGCACACTTTCAGAGCCCTATGTTTTCATTTCTGATTAGCATATGTAGGATGTTGCCTAAGAAACAATTTTTATGTGTTTTAACATGAGATCCGCAACAGACTTTCATTTGAGATTACGCAAGAAGTTTTGTACTTGGAAAACACAACAGTATTTTTGTATAGGAGCTAATGTGGAAATGCATTGACTTTCTCAAATGAGGGAAATTATACATCACTAAGCGAATGTATATTCTTTACTATGTTTTCATTTCTGTTTAGCATGCACTGTAAAAACAAAAACAACTTTTTGGACATTTGTTTCATTCAAAACACGCTTACACCCTGCGTCTTGGGTGTTTGTGCCATTGCAAATCACTTCTCGCCAAGCGAATGGGTGCTGTGGTTGGACAATATGCTTGAGGGTGTTACGGGCAAGGATATTGTTGTGTACGCGAACCGACGCACTGCCACACCGCCTCCAAGCAAACGGACGCAAGGCCGCTCCATTTCCAATGCCTCCTCGCACCTGCGAGCAGGCCGTTTTGGAGAGGCCTGCGCCGACCACGACGCGCGGACGTAACCCGAGCCGTTCGTTGACTCGGAACTGGACCGTCCTGGGAGCATGTGCGCGACCAGGGCACGAGAAGCAATGCCTTCTTTATAATGCATAATATTTTGCGTGTTTCTTAAGCTTTCGAGCTCCTTCTTGCCCTGCGTATAGATTAGCCGAGCCCTCAGTCATCGCATCGCTTCCCGAAATGTTTAGATACAAATAAGATTTAGTTACCAGTAAAATAGTGTTGGCGCTGCTGCGCTTGCCGGTATTGAAGCTTGGCGCACTTTTTTTCCTTAAAGGTTCGTGCTACAGCTCCGTGTTCAGCGAAAATTACGCCCAAGGTAGCAACCACCGAAGAGCCAGCGCTGATAAATTTGCCAGCGATGCCAAACTCGACATGTTAAAATGACTCCAGTGGACAAAATAGTGCGTATAGGTATCCAGAACATTAGATGCAAGTTCTAATGGTCAAGAAGTTGTAATTGTTAGAGCAGCCGCAATGGCCTGTACACTTCGAAACATGCTTCGAAACATTAAATCCCAATCTTATGAATGCAGTCCAGACATAAGAAGCAAATACGGTACCAACGTTACCAGTTCCCCGAGTGGCCGAGTGGTTAGCGTACAAAGCTACAGAGTAAGAGGTACCAAGTTCGAATCGCTCCGTAGGTGCAGTTTTTTTTTCGCTTAGTTTTTATTTTTTTTTTATTTTTTATCTTTTTTAATGTAGTTGAGGTGCTTCGCTATGTTTTAGCTTTTACTTTTTATCCAAAAGTGAAAGCCATGAGTCGCTCATTGGTCAACACACAAGAAATGCACACATTAGGTACCAACCAGAAACACGGTGGCCAACTTTCTTGTGAAACTCATTAAATATGCATCAAGAAAATGTATAGAAATGTTAATGTGCATGATGAGAAATGTAATTAACATTTAATCAGAAACTCATTAAGCTTTTTTGTAAGGGTGTCCCTGCCCTAGGTGGGAACAGCAACCAATAGGGAAAATTTACAGCCCCCCATTAAATCATTAGGGAAAGAACGCTGCCAATGAAGGATAAGGGAAAGAAAGCAAGACATCTCAAATACCCCTATACAAGCGTATACACTTTCCACTATCGACATATCAGATAATTCTGCCCTTCTCCCAGAAACTTGGCGATCACTCGCTTCCCCACGGGTGCATCTTTTCCCAGCCTCTGAGTTAATCTGTAAACACCGTTTCGCGGAAAGGCAACGTCCGAGGTCCATCTACTGAGACGTCGTCGCTTGCAAACAGACAGGTACATCTGTACATGGACGAACATGAGGGTCATTCTTCACGCCCGCTGCCACCGCGGTCACACAGCGCTTTCCGAAGCGAGGCTGCAGATTCTGGAAAATACCGACGCGACATGGGTTACAATGCCCCGTCGCCGCTCTCACGGATCAGCTTATCCGAGGAAAAAAGGGGTTCCGCGCGTCGTCGACTCTACCAGAGGTCGACCCCTTGACCTCTCCCGTATTCTCGGTATCCCGCCAGCTCTCAAGCTGCACGGGCGCTCCTCGGTAGAGACTGTGACTCTGCCCCCCTTCTTCGCTACTAATTCGGAGGGCAAGAAAAACACAGAATAGTTCTTTTTCTTTTTCCGGGAGCACATGCGCCGCAAACAACCTTAACGTCGGAACTTCACTGTGTATATACTCGTTCTTGCAGGGCGAAGCATCGTGCTTGTTGGACCGACATCCAGGCAAAAGCTGAATGGCTCCTCCTGACATCCCCGTGCTGAACTTCGACCTTCGCAAATTGCTATTAACTAAGTAACAACGCCGCGGACACGCAGCCCCTTTGAACTCGATATTAGATTAACCGCGTAGAATTAAGTACAGGTGACGTCCGAATGCGCGAGAACTTGCACGCACTGGGCAACGCAAACATAAGATATTCCACGAACGTAGTGTAGCTTTTCACTTAATGACTTTCAAGTGTTTAAATACAGCTAAAACACGGTTTAAGGAAGTTGGAAATGGCGCCGCGAATCAGTTCGTTAAATCGGGAACTTCTTTAAATTGATGGAAGCATTTCTCGACCAGCTTAACCGATACATTCTATTATTATATGGCCAGGTGGTATCCAGGTGGTACCGCATCATCATATTTGCGAAGCCTAAATGCGCGAAGATGAAACTGCGGCCCACGGAAACGATCGACACCGCTGGCACCCATGAATAGAAGCAACAAAAATTGTTAACTCAGCAAGAAGGGCCCCAGGGGGATGTATCTCCCACCAAAGAAGTCGCTGTACACATTGCTTGCATGCGCTTTGTAAGCAACGACTGCACGACTTTTTCGTTAGCCTCAAGTGCGTTGACGCTGTCTTGCGCCCCTCTCATGGGTGCCTGCAAACTGTCGCAGCAGTTCAAGGGCATTCAAAACTTTACCCGGTGACGGCAGGCGGCACGCAACGCTTTTACCCATGACGCCATGTGATGAATTCAACTCCGTATGTCTCGTTTCGCTCCACGAAGTTTAGTAAAAGGGGAAAGAGGTTGCTCCGCAATGTTACCGTTCACCAGCAATTAATATTTTTGGGGGACTTTTTCTATAAAACAGACCAAACTATAGACTTCTTCCCCTTAATTTTTTCAGCAAAAGTTAGTAAACCGGGACACATAGCAAATTCGTTTCGTTTTTTCGAGTTAGTCGAAGGATTGGACTTTATCAGGATCTCAGGGGGAATTGGGGTATCTTCGTTAAATCAGGAATTTTATAAAATCGGGATTCGTTAAATGGAGTTTAGCAGTAAAGCTTCTAATCGGAAAATTACCGAACAATGCAGCATATCGAGAAATCGCGTTAACATATCATGGAGGAGGGGAGGATAAATTTATAAGAAATAAAATTTTCTCTCGAAGAATAAATTCAAAACCAACCGCAGAGAGAGAGAGAGAGAGAGAGAGAGAGAGAGAGAGAGAGAGAGAGAGAGAGAGAGAGAGAGAGAGAGGAGGCTTCATCTTCACCCGTCAAAGATTTTGACGTGGAGTCAGGTAACTTTTACTCCTTATCATTCCCCCTAGCCGTAGGCCGCTATCTCTTAGATCGCGGCGGCAGCCATGGCCAGCCATTTACTTGACGCTGCTCTTGTTCTTCCCGGTTGAGCAGCAATGCCTCTCAGGAATCATTACTTCTGTTCGGCTCCCCAAATCTAGGGCATGCATGTCCACACCACGCGGACGGAGTCCGCGATCGCATTTCTTCCACTAAGGGCTAAAATACTTCCTGGCCCCATTTTAGAAGCTACGGATTCGGAAAAACTCCCATTTGCAGTTTCCTCCACGTTACCCCCCTCTTAGAGAGTTTCTTGTGTGCACTTGGTTACAAATGACGTTTCAACCTGCATTATTTAGGGATCACCTAATACTTGTTAAGCTTTTCACCAAGCTGTAGGGGCTCTTCACACAATGACGGCACCACTGGGATCCCGGAAAGTAAGACATTGGGCCAGCGTGTGCGCGTTCTCGTTGCCTCGAAACCCTTGATGCGCCGGCGTTCAAACCAACATGGCTTGCTCTGGTGGAGTGTAGCCGACTGCGAGAACCTTTACTGCTGCCGTGAATATTCAACACAAGTCGTAATTTCTGATTCCCGATTTAGAATCGCTATGATCTTGGCCTGAATTTGCGTCACGGCCAGCGCAATGGCTAATTTTTAAAACGGTCCTCTTGGAGGTTCAGTGTGTTCAAAAGTAGCAATTAATTGTTTTGGTGCTGTGCATGAGCTCACGAGTTCAATCCGAGCTGGGCAGCCGCATTTCTGAGGAAGCGAATGCTCTTACGTACCACGATTTCAATCCATGAAAAGTACCCCAGGTGGTTGAGATATATCTTGAGACCTCCCTCTACAATATGCCCCTCACCTGCTGCGTCATTTCGACACTTAAAAAATCCATAATTGATTCTAACTAACCGAAAATAATCTCTGTTATGTTGACTTCTGAATTTGATTAACTTCTGTTAGCTATTAAAGGCGGACAGTTCAACATGAGACATCTTGTCTTCAAACCGAAAATTTGTGCCCTCGGCTACCCTGCACTCATGGCTTTGTCCAAAGACAAAGTCACTATGAAGTCACCTATATTTCAAACAGACTGGCGGCACCTAAGTAACGGGTCGTCCTAACTACCCTTGCCTTTTCGCAGTGCTAATAGCAAATTATCATTTTTCGATAATCGATTGGCTCATCGGGCGCTATCCGCGCTGCCAAACTCAATAAACTCTTGCTACATTGTGCGTCTTCATTCTCCTGAAATAAGTCATATTATCAAGTAATATTTAAGCACATCCTTGCCATTCCAGCCTGAAAAATGCTTAATTATTCGAAGCTTTAAAACCAATGCCTTCCATGTATTCAAATAAAATCCTTTCCGTTACCCTAAAGGCACCGCTAGAAAACATACAGGAATTAAAAGAACCATTCTACTTACGCTTCTTTCAGGGCAAGGTTTCGGTTTATGGGACTTAACGTCCCAAAGCGACCTAGGCTACGAGAGACGTCGTAGTGGAGGACTCCGGGAATTTCGACCATTCGGTGTTCTTTAACGTGCACTGACATCGCGGTGCACACGAGCGCCCTGCATCTCGGCTCCATCGAAAAGTGGGCGTCGCGGCTAGTTCGATTCCACATCACTGGGCACACCAGTGGAGATCCCTAACCACTGCAGCACCGCGGCGGGGCTATTTCAGAGCAAGGGAAGCATATATAAAGCGTATTGAGTCGGTCATGAATGCTAATTGAACGGACCGAGTTTCGGTGCTGATTGTTCGCGCTGACGACGCTGAAAACCGATCATGTTTAACTAGACTGAACGATGCTCGGCACAAAACGCAGCGGCGGACTGAAAAGAAAACAATCGATAATCGCGAAAAAGCCGGGAAATAAATAAGCAGCCGTGCCTGACGCTCTACACGCAACTGGGTCAGATGGTCCTAAAGGAATCCTGAAATATCACTGCTTTATAAATGACGTCCCTTGGAGGACAAATAACAGATCCCATCAGGCAGGGAAACCCGAATGCGCCGTGCATTGCACTACTGATGGCTTTTTAACCAGCGCTATCTGGGCCAGAATCTTTTCACTAAATTTCGAAAGGCTCAACTATGAGGTTATATTTCCGTCCGACTATACCCGAAGTGACAGTAAAACGTGTCGGCTTGGTATGCGTTTTACGAAAACTATGGAACGGAAACCTTAGCGATAAGTCCCGCCACCATCTAATATCGTTTAGTAGATATGATCCTCTTATTATCCTCATTTAGTAACGAGCGTAACGTTTTCTTTTCTTTTTTTTTTTTTAAGAAGATTCTTTATGACGCCTTATGTCCTTGTTTTCATTCAACGTCGGGCTATAAATATAAACAAGGCTGATCTCTTTTTTTCAATGCGTAGCCGACCTGCCGATTTTTAAAGACAGACGTCCTTAATCTTGATTGATGTTACCACATGTATCAGCTAAACGTAACCTGCCCACTGAAACCGACTGAGGGCTGTTGAGGGTCACGTGGCCTAGTCTTGAGAATTTTTTCCGCTCCCAAAATTAGTTATGAGAAATACTAATGGGTCAACTTCTTAATTATTGCCTTCAGGAACAAAACGTTTATTCAGAAATTTCAGATCGTCTGACTGAAATTTTGTTTGAATTAGACACTATTTGCTCAGGTTTTATTAGTGGCCTTGAAAAAAAAGCGATCACGTGGTCAGCTTCGGGAGCATTTCTCTCGCAGAGTGCACACGCAAACCCCATCGGGGAAAGCATCCCAGAAGCAAATGAGTGTACCCTTAGAGACTCATCTTGGGACTCTCAAGCAGCCCTGCTTTAAAGGGGAAGCTTCTTTAGAGTGCGAATCAAGATTTAGAATAGCGTGAATGACGACTTTCCGTAAACTGCAGCTAGGCACGAGATCAGCTGTTTTTCAAGATCAAATTCAGCTTCTCATTCGACGCTTTGTTTCTAAAGTTAATTATTAAAAAGTTAGCTAATTAGCCTGCACTGATTAATATACCTTGAAGAGAAAAGCTATACTGCCGTCTGTCCTCAGTTCGTTGCCCTGGCCTAGGGCACTGTCGTTTTTAAACCTTGGTTAAATTGAGTTTGGACGCCCGGCATAGCCGGTTCATTGCCGCCGGACATCTATCCTGCCGCTCACTACTGAGCAGACAAGGGTAGGTAAATGAGGGGCTCATTATAACATGTATATTGAAGCATGCAAAAGTCAACAACACTAAGAAAATTATGAGGGAACCTTTTTCTTTAAAAATGTGCAGTTCGTTAGAGATGGAATTTGTAGCGTAAACTTTTTATGGAAGAAGGGTAATTGTCTACAAAGCAGAAGAAAAAAATGCGCAGGTTTAACGAGGCTAAACCCAACATAACTTGAGGAAGCACTACTTTGGTGTTTGTCTTGTTAGATTGTCGGTGTAGTGACGTTTTCATTGTCTTCTAGCCCGTTGTTGTTTACGTCGCTGGGCGTGTTGGGTCATAGTAAACGAGCGAATAAAGCGCAGCTTAAACCAAAATAAATGAAATATAAAAATAAACAAAAACAAGAGAAAAATACATTGACACACAACTCTTGTAGGCCAGAACGTGCACTTTGCGAAATTTTGTCACGATTCCTTCCAGAGCCATTGAAAGCCCCTCCAGATAAGCTAACTGGCTTGATTTAAACAAACCGTACTTGAGAAAGAGAGAACATATTTAGAAGTCGTGGATAGTTCTTTATTTTACTTAGGCCTTCAAAATGGTCGTTAGGTGGCGCCAGTTGCACTCGTAGTGTAGTTAACTAGCGCGCTTTTACGAGTCAAAAGGAGCCGCAGATTTAAAATAACACGTAAACGAAATTATATCGCAGTGTCAATAACAATTCACTAAGGAACAAGAAAGTAGTGAGAAGAGTATTTTTGACAGCCAAACAACTTAGTTTTCCCACTTCGAAACCGCGCAGCCCACGAGAAACACCGCATCGCGGCGGGGTGCAGATCTACGTCAGAAAGATCCTGTCACTCCGGCCATCTGCCGCTTTTGCAGGTGGGTTTAGAGAAAGCAAGCGCAAGAAATGCCAATACCTTTGCGCAACGGCGTATCCGAGAGGCCGTATTACATGCCATGCGCTGTCAGTCGGCGCTTAGGAAGCATGTCTCCGAACAAATCCCTCGAGCGCCGCTTTTCTCGGCGTCTCTAGCTTACCACTCATCCGCTGTACCCACGGCGGAACACCCATATAGTCCGCAGCTAAATCCATTTCCTACTCTTCTTATTTCGTGCACTTTTTCCTCGGCCGAGGAGCTTATCTTCATTGCGACGAAAGTGTAGTCCAATATTTTGTGAGATTGGAATTTAAGTCTGGGCTTAAATCTGTTTTCCGCGCAATCATGTCCCGACGCTTCTCCCACTCCGGTGGGAAGCGACGCACTGCGAAGTCCCGATGTCCCGATGCTGCGCGTCCGCCGTTTTTCACGCCAACGCTCTCTCGTGGGACGGAAAGCATCGAGAACGTCTTGGCCGCAGCTTACCGTTTTTGGAAGACCACCAAATGCTTCGAATCCTGTACCCGTGAGCTCAAGTGCCATTTACGGAAGGAAATGGGCTTTCACTTTTGGTATTGCTTTCGGGATAGAAAAAGGGTTGGTGCCAATTTCCGGGTTTCAGGAAACTCTTTTCATAAAATTTTCCAGATCCGTTATAATCTCTCGCGGGCTGCCGTCTTAGTGGACGGAGATGGTCCATGCCGCCGACAATGTATGCTAAACGACGATGATTTCCTGTTTTCCTCTGGCAAACTGTTATTGCCAGCAGGGCTAGGAAATTCCGGAGTTCTTTCTTTCTTTCTTTCTTCCTTTCTTTCTTTTCTTTTCTTTCTTTCTTTCTTTCTTTCTTTCTTTCTTCCTTTCTTTCTTTCTTTCTTTCTTTCTTTCTTTCTTTCTTTCCTTCTTTCTTTCTTTCTTTCTTTCTTTCTTTCTTTCTTTCTTTCTTTCTTTCTTTCTTTTCTTTCTTTCTTTCTTTCTTTCTTTCTTTCTTTCTTTCTTTCTTTCTTTCTTTCTTTTCTTTCTTTCTTTCTTTCTTTCTTTCTTTCTTTCTTTCTTTCTTTCTTTAACAAGATTTTTAACTTTCTTTAACTTAAGATTCTTTAACAAGGAATGCGATTGCGATAGCATTGAAGTTCTCAACTGCGTTTTCTTTGTGCCTTTGCGTCAGTTTCGTGACTGCTGAGCGTCAGCCCATCACCTCACACCCATCAGTGCACTAACTTCATGACAATTCATGGCATTCAGCCCTTGCACCTGCACAAGGTATTAAAATTGCTTTCCTTGCCAAGAAACCATAAGCTGGCCATCAGTACAAACTATAGTCAGGTGCAACGCAAGTCTGCATTATCCTCCGCTCATAATTCCTCCGTGATTGCAAGCACTCCGTCAGTAAGTATTTTTGTTACCTAAATACAAAGCTAGCCATCACACCAAATTATAAGCTCGAAACTTTTGGTGCCTCTGACTTGTTTTTTTTTTTTTTTTTTTTTTTCAGTAAAATGTAAAAAAAAAATGATTCTGTGTACTGTTCAGCGAAGTCACACACCCACCACAGCCGCGGCGTAGCTTTACTTCTCTTACAACGCTTAAATCAAATAATGTTCATGTCGAATTCCTCACAGCTTACAGAGGTAAAATTAACGCATTTGAGTACGCTTTCTTTTTTGCAATTCCTGAACTACAGAATATTGGAGCAAGTGACACCAAGTGTTCTTTCTATAGAGGCTATTGGGCTGCTACGCGCTTGTATTCTCAAAGTTATCTTCAGCTGTGTTTGCTTTGTTGTATATTTCACAGCTCTGTATTTGCATCTAGTGTTCTCGATGCTTTGTGTCTCGCCAGTGCATTCTATATTTGAAGGCCTGCGCTGGTTTTTAACTTGCACGTGCATTATGTTGCTTTTGCTGTTTGATGCACTACTTTGTGCGAATATGTCCTATTAATGCCCCATCTACTTGTGGCCTGTTGTAAGGACTTGAAGAATTTATTAAATAAAAAAATAATAAATAAATAAAGAGCCCAAGTATAAAAAATTGCATACCTTGAACAAATTGGCTACACAAAACGCAAAAGCAGCTCCATTAGACTTAAGAAGGCCAATTAACTAAGGGGTACGTATGCCATAACTCCTTCACAAAACTTAGTTACTGTTGGACGATATCAGAGGATCGCTACCCGCGCGTCTCTCTAATGAATATCTTGAAATGCGACAAAAGATGTAGTTTTGCCTCTGCGCGTGTCTTGCATGTTTCGGCATGCAAGACAAATGAGATCTATATTTATTTTTTAATTTTACTTACATGCAAGTCATACATGTCCGAATCCTGGAAGGGAACCGACCACCGCTTATATCTCGTTCAGTGACTGCAAAGTCCGCTGCTACAACTGTGTAGTGTCGACTTCAACGTCATCGTTCAAATCTTCTTCAGCCACAAAGTGGAAGACTGTCGCTACTGAAGCCACCCAGTACGCTTTGTAGATTCTTTCTCTGACTTGTTTCGGAAGATTGATGCATTTGCAATCTCCTCCTATGACCGGTTGAATCCTGATTGTGAGCAGCAGGAGAACGGCATCGATCTTCGCCCAGAAAAGTCGAACCACAGTGTGCGCGCCTGCGTGCTAACTAACGCTGCTCGAAGTCCAGGCGCAAGCGAATGCGGCTCACGGGCCCGTATGCAGATCGACTTCTTGAAGAGCGCACTGCGCAAGATAGCGCCTTCGAGCGCCCATAGCTGGTGATCAACAATGGGCGTATTTACAATGGGCCGCCCGCGCTTAACAATTCTCTTGACCAAGGAGACGCCCTGGCGAGTTTGGCTTTGTTAGCCCGTGAGAAGGACGCCGATATGCGCGTTTATCGCTGATCTCCGTCACGGTCGGCGGTGCGCGTACCTCGAGGCGCCCATTGTTGGGGAGACCGACGCGTGCGGAACGCTGCCTGGAGCGGCAGAAACAGAGCTAACCATGCCCTCCACCGGAAACGGGCGCGCGATTAGCACCGGGTGAAACCGAGTGGGAAGAAAAATAAACAAGCAAGGGTGAGCAGAAACAAAGACCGGGGAACACGCGGGACATCGTAATAATCGCTTTAGCGAAAGGCGAGGAGGAGACGAAACGGACAGCGGGCACGAAAGAAGCGCAGCCGACAGCGAGAGGATGCGAGAATCGTTGGGGACCACGCCCCCTCCTCTCCCGCATTCCAGGCGGCCAGGGCTGCCTCTTCCCACGGGGCCACGAACCACGACGGCCGAAGCTGGCAGCCGCTACGCTTCACCTCCGGCCCTCCGTTCCCCCTCGCCTCCCTGGAAAGTGGCTCGGCCGCGCGCTTCTGCACCGGGCAATGTGCGCGGACGGTCGTAAAAGGGGCCGAGGGTAAACCAGAGCTGCCCAGCCTCACATTTCCACTACCCTGGGTGACAAGGAGAATGTCTGGAGTCGCGCTCTTAAAAGTCTTCCTGCCCAGCCACAGCCGTGGGAGAGATAGGACGGGGTCAAGCGCAGAAGGGCACAAACTGGCAACCTCAGATGTATTTGCAAGTATGTATCCAAGTAGCGCACGAGAACAGCGTGTCAGAAGAAAAAATGGCAAGAATAGGAACAAAACAACGCCGCAGTCCTGGATTAATAGCACGTAAGAGTACCGACCGCGACAGAGGCTAGTTTTACTAGCCGGAAAGTAAGAGGTGCGATTGTACTTGGGAAGCGGATTCACGGTGCCGAATGTCATAGGCGTGCGCACAGGGGGTCAGCCCTCCCCCCCCCCCCCCCCCCCCCTTATCTTCTCAGGGGGGCGCCAAATCTACCCCATACCTTTACTTTGCCGGACCTGTGCCGTCACTTGTAAACGTGCAAGCTTATGGCCATGCAGGATCTTTTTTATTTTTTATTATTATTTTTTACGATGCTGGCGGCTGAAGACCGGTGATGTTGCATTACATGAACTGCTCACTTGCCACCTTTACCTGCGGAAAGCCGATCGAGAACTCACTGTACTTTTCATTTCTGTGTCCATGGCGAAGCTTGTTTTAATTTTAAGCGCACACTATTCTTCTTATGTTTCAATTACCTCACGTCAAAAATCAATGTTTCATAACAAATCCCAATTTCTGCGCTGCGTTTTGGCAGTAGAGACGTTGATGAGAGAAAGGGAGAGGGGGAGGAGGGGGGGATTGTGGTGAAAAGTTGCTACCCCTAATGCAGAACCCTGCGCACGCCTATGGGTATCGTTATTACGAAGCGTGCTGATCGACGAGTTAACTCTAGAGGTCAGCTCACCTACAAAAGCTTACCTCCACAAGGCTTACACCTAATATGTCAGCTTGTGACATTCTGCTGTAGATATGATTAGGGTTAGCCTAAATGGCCTTACATAATGACTAAGCAATATCAATCAATTAACAACAGGAGTTCATGACAGTTTGCCTGATATTTATAGCCAGCTTAGGTAAGTCTAATATTAGGATTCGATTCAATGTAAATACGCGCGTTAACTATTAGTGGTTAATAATTGACATTTAATTTGCGAGTTCATGCAATTGTCGTTATGATTAGGTTAGGCTACGTTCAAGGCTAGTTAAGAAATAGATGTAAGTAACAAGCTTGACGTGGGCACAGACTCCGTCAATCTGTGTCTTCTTTAGCGTTTTCTCCGTGCTCCTGACCTCTGTAATCTCCGTGCTCCTTACCTGTCGAAGAAAGGGATTTGGATTCTGAATTAACAATTGATCTAAAAAGTATAAAATAGCTGCATAACTCATGAGAGTTTACCGATGGCTTGATTAGGGCTAGGTTAGAAGCAAGGTTATGCCAGATTAGCTTTACATGTGTCGTAAATTTTAATGCTCCTGTTAAAGACGGCAAATTTTCGGTGCAGTAACCTTTTTCTCCTGGTCAGTTTAAAACTGGTGACCTTTTGCGCGGGGAGCTATTCGCTGGAATATAAAACGGTACATGTGTATTTCTTCGCATTGTAAGCACCATGATTGTACGGAATATGCGACCGTGATGGATTGTGGCTTTTAAAGGCTATTATTTTAATCTTTCACATAATCAATTCTGTTAAATGCGGTCATCGTCAGAACATCTTCATCAACGTTATACCAATTGTTTTGTTTAACTACGCTATGGCGTCAACGAGTCGGGCACGGGAGCTGCTGCTTTGGACCACCGAGCAAGAACTCATGTTGAATTCCAATGCCAGATACGGATCAAGTTTTTCTGCTCCGTTCGGGGAAGTTGTATTCCAATGGCAGAATGGGAGCGAGAGCTGTCTGTTCAAATGGCAGATTGGGATCAGGTGTGGATCCTGGATCGCTCCGTGGAGCAACGATATTTGCTCCGCCGAAATCGGGGATTTGGTCGGAAGCCCCAAGCCCGTTTGCTGCATTCATCTTTTCGCTTCTGCTACCTGCCATGACCGGCGCAGGCTCGCTTCCTCGTCGCTGCATGGTGGTCCGAGTAGCTGTGGATGACATGAAGGCTGCGCCTGCTTGCCGACCTCCAAGGAGTGAACTTTCATTGCGAAATTATCGCGGTGGTCTGCATTAAAATCGAGCAAGGAGCAGACGCCACCGCCAAGCACCGGCATCAGGCTTCGCAGTGGCCAGCTGTCGCAACGACGCTGTATAGACGATCTGTATGGTGGCTACCGGCCGAAAAGGAAGCTGCTACAGCATAAGAAGGAATAACTTATCTGTTGTAAGCTCTTATTTTGTGTTAACCTTACAAAGCACGCCACGTGAGCTGTATGCATGATTCTCAACGTTGTTCCTGCACACTTCGGCGGCAGCAAGACGGCTAAACCCTGCACCCAGCCATGGCAATGTCGACATCCGAAGCATATTTTTTTTTTTTTCGCAATCGGATCTCATAAATGGTTCCACATCCTAATCGACGCAAGAACAATGTTTCTAAGCATTCTTTATGTTATTTATATCATAACGTGCAATCCTCTGAATTACTACAGGTAGGAAAAACTCGTTCCCCTTGCTTGAGATGCCGTCGCGCTGCGCTCGGCGTAGGCAGCTTTTCCTCTGCTGCTTTAAATACATGTTAGCTTTGATCCCAGATTTGATTAAGCTTTATCAGAAACGTAAAGATTCACGCCATTTGATACGCTTGCTTTGCCAACAGCTGCAAAAATGTGCTCGCAACAGAACGAAGGCGATTGCAGAGGGCGGAACCACGAGAACCAGCGTACGCGCTGATTAGCTCACGTCCACCAGGGAGCATGCTGCCGCGGGATCGAACGCATTCCAATGGTAAATATGGAGGAAGGGATCTACGCCGGAGCGATGCGCTCCGTTTGTGATCCGACCAAGAGCTCGCGATCTGCCATTGGAATTCAACAGAGTCATTCCGACTGAAAGGTGGTGCGGACAAGAACGGCGACGGCGAGACGGTACTTAAAACAGCCATCACAATAGCTGGAAAGGAACACCGGATTGTTTGGCCTGCCATCGACAGCGGTCAACGAGAGGACTGTATAGGGAACATAAAGGCACTAATTGCTCTGCACGGGTCGGTACCCTCAAGGCGGCCGCGCGGCCATCTCCCCTTCTGGCCGAGCAAGGGGACCCAAGGATGACTTCTGGCTACGTTTCTTTCTACTCTTGCCGATAGCGCGTGTCTGTCCTGACGCAGGTGCGCACACAGAACGTACGCCACCGGAAGACACTGAGGAGCTTCTTGTGTCGCCATCTTGACTGCCTCAAAGACTTCCTCCTCACCGCCAATTACGAACCGTTTCGGGGGCGTCTCAGCGGGAGTAAGAGTGTGTCTAAGTGCGTGGTATTGCAGTGATCAGGAAACTCCCTCAACTTTGGGCACGCTCTTTACCTAGGGAACCTGGGGAACACGAACTCTATAAACTGTGAGTGTGTCCGGGCACTGGTGTTCCTCGTTCTTGCTAGGTTCTTTGTTTTTGGTTCTAGTTCTTGATTCTTTCTTCGAATATGTAAATAAACAAACTCCTCTTCATCCTCCTACTCCATACCACTTTCTCTTGTCAGCGCTGTTCTCCTATGTGAAACGGGCGTCGACTTGACCAAGGAATCGTCAAGCGCGGCACCCAAACTCCACATCTAACGGTGCGAAGCTTTGTATTTCCCTTCTATATTGAACCGCAGCCGTCGCCACCGAATCGAACATGCGACGCTCTATTCAACAAGAGATTGAGACCGCTTTCTTCGCCGCTGAAGGGTCACAAAAATGCAACTACAAAAAGTAAAACTGGTGCGCCGAGCCATTCAAATATGACGGGAAGGATTCGGACAGTGCTGTTGGCATCACTTTCGATGTGAAAGCTTCACTACGCCAGGTAGTTCGAGTCGTTTAGTATGCACGGTATTCACCTTGAGGGAGGTTTAGAGTTCAAACTCTGTTAAGCCTGGTGGTCTTCATGTGACTTTGGGACATAGTCGCGTAGGCCACCAAATGGCCCTTAACCACTGTTAAGGTCCAGGTCATGTGAGGTGACGTCAGCGTGACGTGGAAGTAGAGGGCGCTAGAGGGGCGATACGTGTATAAATAGGAGCCCCCGGGCTCCTGCCCAGGTAACAACACTGCGCGAGATGGAGGAGGACGAACACCCTGCTACAGTAGGGCGTCGGAACGCGAAGAAGGCACTTCGGAATGAGGCCCTGAAAAGGCGGCGTGCCGAAGAGACCGATGAAGAACGGCTTAACGTTTGGAGAAACGCACAATGTTTTTAATCCAAGTTTGGCAATAGGCGCAGCCATGTACATGAAGCTTTCGCTTCCCTCTAGGGTTAGCCAAAGTTAATCTACCAGCTACTTTTTTGCTCCTTCTGATGTCTAAACTTGATCCGGGACATTTATTCTCCTCGTCCGTGTTTTTCGTCGTTTTCTAAAATTGTATGCCAGAACTATCCTCGTTACCATTAATATATCGCATTACCTTTTTGCAAAAGAGGTAAGCAAGTTGTTATTAAAAAAAAAAAGAGGAAAGAACCAACGGAACCCGTTGACGACGGCAACAGTTAAGGCAGCAACCATTTTATGTCATTCAAATTTCAGAAAAAAAAAAGGGGGGGGGGGGGCGGGTGCCATTTAGGTTTTTTTTAAGCACATTGGGAACATACTTTGTAATGACAACTGTACGGGCTTTTTTTTTTTTTAAGCGAAAAGCTTCACTAGGCTAGTCAACTCCGAGTCTCGCGTGTGCTCCGTCGTTAGAAAAAGCCACAGCTGCGCATGCACAAACCACGTGACGTCACAGGAGAAGAAGAAGAAGAATGATGCACTGCGCTAGGTTTTCAAGCCGTCGGCGTGGCACCGCGACACCATATGCCGGGAAAGAGAAGAGGAAGAATGACAGGAGACGAGGCGTCGGGTGCTGCTGCTCAGGCCTAGCCACTGCTGAACGGCGGAATGAAAACAAGAGGAGGCGGCGGGCCGAGGAAAGTGAAGAACACCGTGCCGAGCGGTTGGAAAAGAGACGCATGAGTGACGCAGCAAGACGGGCACGTTTTACTGCTGAGATTTGGATTGGATTGGATTGGTACTGAGGCTTCCCTTTTTTACCAGGTGGACCAGAAAGGTCCTAGCCAAGTCAATTCCCCTGAGAAGAACACTGGATGTGACGATGGGGTTAACCGTTTACGAAAAGTGGACCTTGACATTCGGGTGAGTGAGCTTGGCTCTGCTACTCGTGAGTTTCAGCCTCACTTCCCAGACAATCTATTTGAAAGTGTATGTAGTGGGCAGACTACGCCAAGGAACCACAAGCTAAGTCACGATCGCCAAACCTTTTCGCTTCTTAGCTTAACCAAGCTAAGCCACCACCAATTTTTTTTTCTGCCTTTTTTTTGCGCACTCGATCTCTTCTCAGGCTCAGCACGACAGCAATACGTTGAGTTGAATTTAGACTGGTGGTTTGGGCGTTTATTTGCACTCTACGTGTTTCTAAGCTGTGGCTGTTGCGATTATTACGTTACGCTTTTACTATGCTTACCGCCTTATAGGATACTAAAGAGGGGTGGGTTATGAGGTTTAACGTCCCGAAGCGGCTCAGGCTATGAGAGATGCAGTAGTGGAGGGCTCCGGAAATATCGACCACCCGCGGTTTCTTTATTTGCACTGACATCGCACAGTACACGGCAGCCTTGCTTGTCGCCTACATGAAAAAGCGGGCGCCGCGGCCGGGTTTCAACCCGCGTACATAGATTCAGCCGTTGAGCGCCCCAACCACTAAGCCACCGCGTCTGGCTAGGCACTAGAACCTGACTCAGCCATCTAGGGGAGGTTGCTTCTTTCTTTACGCTGACCAGCCTGGTGAGACAGAGTTGAACACAGGCAACGAGCGAGGCCAGGAAGAGGCGTGGGAATAAGGCGAATTTCGTTCTGAGTGCGCCCCTCTGGGACGGTGAAGAAATTACAGGCGCCATTGATGAATCGACACCGTCATGGCACGCGAGACTGCGTGCTTCCTTGTGTTAGCAGACATTCAAATAAACAAGAAGAACTAATTTATTGAGGTCGCATTAGGAAATTAGGTGGATGTCAGTCCGCAAGAAGAACGCGCCTGTGCGAACTCCGCTGTTGCGATGCGTCCGTTCTATCGCTCGGTCCAGCTTCGACTGACTCTCTCGGTATTCACATTTCACACCTTCACATCGTTCTTCCCACGGTTGAATCCCTGGTACCGGCACGTACACCAGTCACACACACGTCAGAGACGGCTCGCCCTCTCTCCTCACGTGATCTTGCTCTCCGGTTTCGTGCGCTGCGGCGACGGCCGTGAGAAAGTTCGTTTTAGCCTTGGCTGGGCGCGGTGTCAGATAGCGGCGTCAGCGTTCGATGGTCAAGGTAAACAATGCCTAAACGGGCGCTTTGGTCGGCCTAGTCGGCGTAGCGCTGACACTTGTTTTCCCGCATGCAGTGAAAAAAATGAAACGCCCCCACATCAAGCTATGTGTTGGTAGTTTCTTTTTTCTTTTCCACGAAGGAGCTGATGGTGTTCATTAATGCGGTCGAGCACACTCCTTGGCTCGAGTCGTTGTTCCATGCCATATTCAGGACCCACCTTCCGTTGCCTCGCAGCCCTGTTCTCGGATCAGAACAGCGCGGCTGACAGGTGCTCCAACTAACAAGGAGCGATGAGCTGAAATGCTCTTTTCTGCAGAGCCACCTTGCCTTTAGATTTACATTGTTAACACTTTCTCGGCAATTTCTATGCAGCGCCATTGTTTCCCTCTTTTCTTTCTTTATTTGTACGTCCGCTTAAAAAACTGGCGCGCTGCATCACTGCGGCAGCGAACAGACCACAGCAATGTGCGACACTATGAGCGGCCCAATATTCTCTCTGCCGTTCGCGTGCAACATGAACGGCAGTCGGGCGTCCCGTGGCGTGCGAAGTGAGTTACTCGAGCGGGCAATCTCGGGGAGCGCCCTCAACGTCGATGCGACCACGCTTCCTTCCGCGACGCGCCGTTTAATCCTTCGGCTACACGCGCGCCTCAGGCAATTTTTCTTCATCTTCCAGGGTGTCGCTTTCCACGGGAATTTGATTTTTCTTTAAAGCAGGCGGAAAAACAGCTAGAGTTCGTACTCGGAAGCGTGAAATGCGTCGATACGTGCCGAGTGCATCTCGCCTGGTCGCGCGGTGCGTGCGCCAAACGACGGCGGCTTTTTCTCTCCGGGTCCCTCTCCCGCCCCTTTCCTCCTAGGAGCCTCGCGATCGATGCGTCGCCCAGTTCGAGGTGTATAGCGTGGCTGTTTCTATATTTAGCACTCCGCCCGCACAGAGACTGCGTGGAGCTTCTGTTTACAATCAATCATGCCAAATCAGGTATCCCTCGCGTTCTCTATCCACCTTTCTTGGAGGCTCGTACTCCATCGACTAAGTCTTCTTCTTTCTTTCTTATTTTCTTTTTTTTTTTTTTTTGCAGTTCGATGTGGATCGATGAAAAAGCACAGGGAAATGTCTGAAATCAACTCCGACAGTGTGACTTTCTACAAAGCTACGTTTTCTGCTCTAAATAACGAAAAGCATGCAAAGTCAGGCCCCGTTTATAAGCCCCTGTCAATATGGACAGTTTGAATTACGGATAATTAAAGAGAGGGGGGTGGCGGGGCAATCGTGTAGGATTCATTAACGCCTTCTGTATGTGGAAAATCGATGTCCGAGCAATGGGCCAGGTGAACTTGCTCCGAGCCAACCATGCTTATGTACTTTTGTCACGTTTCATACCCAGACCCCCGAACAGACGCTTTTTTTTTTTTTTTTTCACGGGGAGTGGTTTATAAATTATGCCTTTTTTTTTTGTTCACCTATCTAAAATTGCACCAGAACTATCCACATATACGAAGCTCCTATTTCAGGGTGCTTGCAGTTTTCTGTTATTTACTGTCAACAACGCACCCCATTGGCTTTCTACGGCACTCTTGACTATTCGATGCGAGCGCAGGACACATTTTATGCTTGTCGGAAGGCCGGACCATTCTCATCAATATGTGGAGAACAGTACATATTTCAATATTCCACTTTTTCCTCGCAATAAAAAGTGATGACACAGAAAGCTGGAATCATACTTTACAGACTGCGACCAGAAAAAAAAAATATATATCCGACGTCTGTTGCAACGAGATGTTTGCGTTGTGAACAAAATAAAAGCATGGAACAGTCGTCCACGTAGAGCCGAGGATTTGAAAAGGGTGCACTCGTAAGAAACGCACCTCCTCTCGCTGCCCCCGGTCGGGAGGCCAGCGTTTTCGGTGACAATGAGAGTTGCCGCTGCCTCTCATCCAAACAGCGCTGAACGCTGCTGGTGGCCAGGGCGCAAGAATCGAAAATTCGCTGTGTTCCCTTCGCTGGAAGCGAGTCGTCTGTCGTCGTAAAAAAAAAAAAAAAATATCCGACGTCTGTTGCAACGAGATGTTTGCGTTGTGAACAAAATAAAAGCATGGAACAGTCGTCCACGTAGAGCCGAGGATTTGAAAAGGGTGCACTCGTAAGAAACGCACCTCCTCTCGCTGCCCCCGGTCGGGAGGCCAGCGTTTTCGGTGACAATGAGAGTTGCCGCTGCCTCTCATCCAAACAGCGCTGAACGCTGCTGGTGGCCAGGGCGCAAGAATCGAAAATTCGCTGTGTTCCCTTCGCTGGAAGCGAGTCGTCTGTCGTCGTAAAAAAAAAAAAAAATCCGACGTCTGTTGCAACGAGATGTTTGCGTTGTGAACAAAATAAAAGCATGGAACAGTCTTCCACGTAGAGCCGAGGATTTGAAAAGGGTGCACTCGTAAGAAACGCACCTCCTCTCGCTGCCCCCGGTCGGGAGGCCAGCGTTTTCGGTGACAATGAGAGTTGCCGCTGCCTCTCATCCAAACAGCGCTGAACGCTGCTGGTGGCCAGGGCGCAAGAATCGAAAATTCGCTGTGTTCCCTTCGCTGGAAGCGAGTCGTCTGTCGTCGTAAAAAAAAAAAAATATCCGACGTCTGTTGCAACGAGATGTTTGCGTTGTGAACAAAATAAAAGCATGGAACAGTCGTCCACATAGAGCCGAGGATTTGAAAAGGGTGCACTCGTAAGAAACGCACCTCCTCTCGCTGCCCCCGGTCGGGAGGCCAGCGTTTTCGGTGACAATGAGAGTTGCCGCTGCCTCTCATCCAAACAGCGCTGAACGCTGCTGGTGGCCAAGGCGCAAGAATCGAAAATTCGCTGTGTTCCCTTCGCTGGAAGCGAGTCGTCTGTCGTCGTAAAAAAAAAAAAAAATCCGACGTCTGTTGCAACGAGATGTTTGCGTTGTGAACAAAATAAAAGCATGGAACAGTCGTCCACGTAGAGCCGAGGATTTGAAAAGGGTGCACTCGTAAGAAACGCACCTCCTCTCGCTGCCCCCGGTCGGGAGGCCAGCGTTTTCGGTGACAATGAGAGTTGCCGTTGCCTCTCATCCAAACAGCGCTGCACGCTGCTGGTGGCCAGGGCGCAAGAATCGAAAATTCGCTGTGTTCCCTTCGCTGGAAGCGAGTCGTCTGTCGTCGTAAAAAAAAAAAAAATATCCGACGTCTGTTGCAACGAGATGTTTGCGTTGTGAACAAAATAAAAGCATGGAACAGTCGTCCACGTAGAGCCGAGGATTTGAAAAGGGTGCACTCGTAAGAAACGCACCTCCTCTCGCTGCCCCCGGTCGGGAGGCCAGCGTTTTCGGTGACAATGAGAGTTGCCGCTGCCTCTCATCCAAACAGCGCTGAACGCTGCTGGTGGCCAGGGCGCAAGAATCGAAAATTCGCTGTGTTCCCTTCGCTGGAAGCGAGTCGTCTGTCGTCGTAAAAAAAAAAAAATATCCGACGTCTGTTGCAACGAGATGTTTGCGTTGTGAACAAAATAAAAGCATGGAACAGTCGTCCACGTAGAGCCGAGGATTTGAAAAGGGTGCACTCGTAAGAAACGCACCTCCTCTCGCTGCCCCCGGTCGGGAGGCCAGCGTTTTCGGTGACAATGAGAGTTGCCGCTGCCTCTCATCCAAACAGCGCTGAACGCTGCTGGTGGCCAGGGCGCAAGAATCGAAAATTCGCTGTGTTCCCTTCGCTGGAAGCGAGTCGTCTGTCATCGTAAAAAAAAAAAAAATATGTCCGACGTCTGTTGCAACGAGATGTTTGCGTTGTGAACAAAATAAAAGCATGGAACAGTCGTCCACGTAGAGCCGAGGATTTGAAAAGGGTGCACTCGTAAGAAACGCACCTCCTCTCGCTGCCCCCGGTCGGGAGGCCAGCGTTTTCGGTGACAATGAGAGTTGCCGCTGCCTCTCATCCAAACAGCGCTGCACGCTGCTGGTGGCCAGGGCGCAAGAATCGAAAATTCGCTGTGTTCCCTTCGCTGGAAGCGAGTCGTCTGTCGTCGTAAAAAAAAAAAATATCCGACGTCTGTTGCAACGAGATGTTTGCGTTGTGAACAAAATAAAAGCATGGAACAGTCGTCCACGTAGAGCCGAGGATTTGAAAAGGGTGCACTCGTAAGAAACGCACCTCCTCTCGCTGCCCCCGGTCGGGAGGCGTTTTCGGTGACAATGAGAGTTGCCGCTGCCTCTCATCCAAACAGCGCTGAACGCTGCTGGTGGCCAGGGCGCAAGAATCGAAAATTCGCTGTGTTCCCTTCGCTGGAAGCGAGTCGTCTGTCGTCGTAAAAAAAAAAAAAAAATATCCGACGTCTGTTGCAACGAGATGTTTGCGTTGTGAACAAAATAAAAGCATGGAACAGTCGTCCACGTAGAGCCGAGGATTTGAAAAGGGTGCACTCGTAAGAAACGCACCTCCTCTCGCTGCCCCCGGTCGGGAGGCCAGCGTTTTCGGTGACAATGAGAGTTGCCGCTGCCTCTCATCCAAACAGCGCTGAACGCTGCTGGTGGCCAGGGCGCAAGAATCGAAAATTCGCTGTGTTCCCTTCGCTGGAAGCGAGTCGTCTGTCGTCGTAAAAAAAAAAAAAGTACTTAGGCAGCTTTTTTTTTTTTTTACTCTGTGTCCAGCTTTCTTTGAAATTTATTGGCTTCAAGACGAACGAAGCGCCTTTACGCGCTTCTTCGTTTCCTGCGTTTCAGTGCAGGATACTGATCAAATGCACGGCATGCTCCTGTTGGTTAGTTGAATTTTAAACAAGGTCTTATAATCGGCTCCAATGACCTCTTTTCTAGGCCTTTGACCATTTGGGCCATTTTTTCTTGAATCATTAAAATTTAAGAAAAAACGGCCCAAATGTCCAAATTTACTTAAGGCGCCACCTTAGGCGCCTAAGGGAGACTCAGTGAGAATATTCACTTAGGAGGAGCTGACTCCTGTGACAACTAAGCAGAGTGATGGACGTATCACACTAAGCAAGTTGAAGCTTTTGACTCGTGTCATGTAATAAAGCGTGCATAGTGTTCGAAGCCTCTATTCGTTCCTGCAATGTGTCGCCAGATCACCAGACGGAACTCCATCAGGAGGATTATCGTGGCCGTCATAATATGAGATTTAACTGGCGGCAAAATTTGTGGTGCCTTGCTTTATAATTCAATTCCACCGTGTATTCACGTTTACCGAATGGTAAAAATGGCTGCGAAGTGCCTCTTCCAGCTCCGCGGCTCCGCTAAAAGATGCGTTAGCTTGCTGTAAGACATACTGTGAGCAGACTGGACGCAGATATGTGTAGCGGTTTGGGGATGTAAACTATTATATACCCACGCCATATTTACCGCTTCCTTTACTCTTCCTTTACGTTTAGCAATAACACTGCATTGCTGAACCTATAATGACACCCAGACTGATGCGCTTAGAGCTTCAAAACTCCGATTTCTTCTTCACTGCGCATGACTATGCCCATAAAATGATCTTGACCGCTCTAAACAATATGTACAGTTAAGGACTAAAGTTTGCGGGATACAGGTTTCTAAAAAAAAAAAAAAAGGCATTTATTTCTTCGTCGCCTCGGTAGTTTTTCCTGTGATATCTTTTTTTCCTCTGAATGCATGTCCCCTCGTGATTCAACACATTTCATTCACTATGTTTGCCCAGTGACGCAAAAATAGATATTTTTCCACGAGCTCACGTCCTGCAAACTTTTGTCCCTGACTGTACATGTTTTCGTCGCGAGTAGTGGCACCCGCTTTACTACTAAGTAAGGAAAACCGCGTTCGATACCAGTGTGGCAGCCGCTTTCCGATTGAGGCGGAAAGTATGCAAGGTGCCCGTGTACTGCTCGACATCGGTGAACGTTAAAGTACCCCAGTTGTTGAAACTCTCCGAAGACCTCCACTACGGCGTCTTCATAGCCTGAGTCGCCTTGGGACCTTAAACTTCATAATCCAAAGCATATTAAATGCTGTTTTCTTATTACGGACGACTCGTTTCATGTATACAGTTGCGCTCGGGAACCGACGCGTCCATATTAATGAGGCATGACAGTAATCAGTCCTGGCCCTGAGGATGTTTACGACACTAGTGCAGGAATGGAGAGAAATATGACAGCGTGGGAATAAGCGATTCTCTCTCTCTCTCTTTTTTTTTTTGCGTCTACGGTACGTTGCGAGAGCGAAAAGAATGAGTTACCATTTTACGCAAGGGGAATGTTTTCGTGAACCGCGGAGCTCTGTACAGCTTAATACGCGAGGGTGCAGTCAACAATTCAACGCGATACTCCGAAACAACTGCTTCAGGCATATTTTTAACCGTTGCTAGGGTGGGTCTTCTCTGAAATGAACCTCTTCCCTAATAAAAAGCTGCGACATAGTTAGTGCCATTCTTTCACGTTGCTGCCGCCTTTCTCGCTTTAACACTCACCGTTGCCTGTCTCTTCCGCACAGCGTGGCTACGGGGCGCGCCGCACCGCTAGCAGTGATTTTAGTTTTGCCTCGGTTCGGGAAAGTTACCTAACTTCATTGCACGGACAAGGCACGATGGCTTTGTAGCCGACTGCACCAGCATTTGGACAAAGGATAGCCTAATGAACGGAATAAAGCACTACCTAAATAAACACTGACTGTAATCGAAATCAATTGTGAAAAACAGCAGCTAAGTGTCCAGATATTTTGAATGCGTTGGCAAATTAGGACCCTTTTTAGTCCCCTTCCACGCTGTCCTGGGCAAGAATATTTGACGAGGACGCCGCGCAGAAGACTACCTCTCTTCACATTCTCGGCGCCACTCCCACAATTTTGAATGTCTCCCGAGCAAATTGGCTTCAGCCAGACGCAACATTTGCAAAATGTCAACACGGTCGCATTTAGCTTTCATCTAGTTTTGATTGCTGGCGACCCAATGAAGCCCCCAATAAACGGCAACAATAAACGTCCGAGTTCTCTAAACGTTCGAGAGATGTTCGAAAAACAGCACGTCGCACAAGCACTCTCATATGCCTCTTTTATTAGGAGTTTCGTTTCAGTAAACATGTTTCTTGTAGTCTAGATGGCGTCTCTGAACGCCCGGTACACCAGAGAAAAGTGCTGCAAATATCACGTTTCATCCCTTGACTACTGTATGAAATGCTTGCGGGTTTGTTCGCAGGTTTTCGTTCTCCCTTCTTGCGTGAAGCCGCCAGTGTAACGAACCTCGCCGTGGCGCTATGCGTCACGCTCGTTCCTATAACGCTCACTAACCGCTTCTCCCAACGGACCGTCCTATATGTTTGCAAACTTAAGCCGCGGCGGGCTTGAGTCTTGATAAGCCCTCTGGTGTCGCGGAACATCTGGTAAAGGTAAAACGCCTACGTTCTTTTTTCCCAGTATGGTCTGAAGTATCGCATGTTTTCAGCGAAGAATATATGCTCCGAGTGCATCTGACAGGCACTTTTAGTGTGGTTCCTCACAGCGCGACAGCTTTTCTCTCTTTCTCCCGACTTGTTTCCGGTCCCATATGGGATGGAAGGCTCGCCTACAAAGGCCCGAGCATCCAAACAGCACCGCGCTGCCTCGCCGACGTTATGCGCTCTCGCATGCACCGGTCTTGGCATTAATTACAGCAGGGACAGGATTAAATCTGCCTCGCGGCAAGATCTGTTCTTCATGCAGAAGTGCTTCTTTTTTGTCGCTAGTCTGCACCACGACTAGCGGAGCTGCGGGAGCGCCGGGTATACCGCGCTCCAAGAAAGGGAGTGCGGTACCTCCGCGCCCCGCCCTCACCATGTTTCTTCACAATGCCAGAGGGAGAAAAAAAAAAAAAAAAAAAAAAAAAAAAAAAAAAAGAAAATAAAAGTAGTGAAAGTCGAGCCTCTTCCCTTAAACTGATTTTGAGCGAGATAATTGGAGTGGCTGTGGCACAGCAGCGGGCGATTCTTCCTTCCCCCCCCCCTTTTTTTTCTCTTTTTTTTTGCTTCCATAGTCGCTCGAGGCGTCAACCCCTGTCGACCCACTGCTCCCTGCTCCCGAACTAAGTGGAACGAGAAAGTTGAAATCAAGTTGTCCCGGCATTTGAGAAGCGTAATAGTTTTCGCACGACTGCACTTCAGCTGTGAGGATATTGATCCCTCGAGCTAGCTCTGGCGTTTGCTTATTCGCGCCTTTCGAAGAAAAGTACGGCGCAGAGCAGCCCGGGAGGGTATGCAAATGACGGCACCTTCAGCCGCGAGGGATGCGCCGAACCAAAGCGTAATTCCAGGAGCCTCCTCATCGTGCTAGCAACAAATAAATATTCTTTCCAGCTTTCATTTATCTCCATGCTTTGAGGAGCATGAAGAAACACGCTTAGATATTTCTTCTTTATTGGACATAAAACGCTTTTAGCTATCACTTCCGTAATTTAGGCCAAAAGAACTCCGATTGTGCGAGCAGCGCGCACGCTGAACATTCCTGAACTTTCTTTTCAGAGCATTTTCACTCGAAATGCATGATAAATTAAGCTTACCCGCCGGCGGTGGCTAGGTGGCTCTCGCGTTCCACTATTGAGCGCGAGGTCATGAATCCGGCCGCGGCGGCCACATTTCGATGTAAAACTCTCGTGTTGTGAGCTTTCGCTGCAAGCTAATGATCCTCATGTGATGGAAATGAATTCAGAGTCTCTCGAAACCCGCTGAGAAGTTCTGTCTGGAAACGAGGCATTCACGCGGCGACTTACGAAAAAGGAAGCCCTGGACGAGTGGAGCTCATTTTCTCCACATGCTTCAAGGCCTGCGATTAAAAGGCGTAGCTCTAGGTCGCATGACTTCTACAAGTTCCGGAGGTACTACTGTACAAGCGGGGGGATAGAGGTAGGGGCTGGCTGAGGTGGCGCATAGATGGTGGTGCAGATGACAATAAGCACTAATAAATATACCGATGGAATACGTGGCTTGCCGCCGTTAAGAGCCTGTATCGTGAAATGATGTTGTCGGAAACTTTATAAGAATGCAAGCTGAGGCTCATTAGAGGTGTACCGTTGTACCGTTCAAAATCACGAATAGTTCTTCCGCAGTAAGATATGATGTCTCCGCAATAAATCTGGGCCACAAAATCGGGTACGTGCTTTCTGTAGACTTTTGTACTTCGCATCTGACTAAAGCAGTACCACATTGACAGGCGCTTCATAAAGACTTAGTCAAGTGTACGTGTGTGTGGGAAGGGGAGGGGGGTAGGGGGCGCCCATTTTACTTCAAAGAACACGATCCAAGAAGTAAGGAAACGTTGTTGAAAGGTTCGGAAACTGTCATAACTAATAAGCAAATTCCGAATAGCTGGCGGCAGAGTCGAATGAATTTGATTTATTAAGGGGAAGGACAGTTATAGGAAAGGATAGGATGCACATAAAATCCTACAGGCGGATTACGATAACATCTGTTCTATAACGCAGAGGAATATTGACAATGTATTGCTTTTACAAAAGAAAGCGTTACGTTACATTTCCAATGTAACGGATTTCCAATGTAACGGGATTCGCACGTGTGCGAATCCCGGTTCCGCGAATGATTTAGGTCATCGAAATTAGGTCATCGCTCCAAATTAGGTCGTACTATACTATTCTGCTACAGATGCGGTTAACCTAGAGTCGGTCGCGTTCCCCGTTACTTTGTAAGCGTGGCATTCTTTTAGTTACCATCCTCAGCCCACTGAGGCGGACATCGGAAGCCGGGATGAACCTCTGGCAGAACACAAATTCGAATCTTTCCCAATAATTACGAGGTTTTCCGCCAGAGTCGTATTCATCAGAAAATAAAGTTTACCATGCCATAACCACGGGTGAGAAGTGAACCGGTGCCGGCTCATAGAGAGCAGTTTCTTTCCCGATACCTTTAGAATGCTCGGCCACTGCTGTCTAATATGATATCATATATATATGTTTGTATTGAATGGGTGAGCTAGTGTAGGGGACTACCCAGCGCTGTCGAAAACTATGCAGCCGGCCCCTTTTGCCAGGGCGTGGCTGACCAAGTTCGGCTGGCAAGCTTTCTTTCTTTCTTTCTTTCTTTCTTTCTTTCTTTCTTTCTTTCTTTCTTTCTTTCTTTCTTTCTTTCTTTCTTTCTTTCTTTCTTTCTTTCTTTCTTTCTTTCTTTCTTTCTTTCTTTCTTTCTTTCTTTCTTTCTTTCTTTCTTTCTTTCTTTCTTTCTTTCTTTCTTTCTTTCTTTCTTGCCTAGGCGTTTTCCGAAGAGCGCATTGCAAAGAAGAGATTACAACTTGGGTACTATAACTCAGCTGATAAACACAAAAACTAAATAAGAAGGATGGAAAAGGTGAAACGCTGAAGGGAAAAAATTGATCCCGCTCCTGCAATGTAGATATTGACAACCCTGCTATCCGAAACCTCGGCTCCATTAGGTACAGTGACTGAAATCTTCTCAACCAACGTGTACCGTTTGTTTGCCAAGTTATGCACACGATGATGATGATAACAACTTTATTCTTCCACCAGATAAGGAGGCCTAAGAGACGGGGGCCGGGACCTCGGCTATTAGAAGGCGGATGGCTTGTTGCTATGGAGCAGGGACCTCGCTCCGCAGCAGAGTTTCCAGGCTTCTCTACAATTTGTACTTAATTTAGCCCCTCGGGAGCTAGCGCATTCCCACATTATGTGGTTTAGGGTCCCTCTCGCCTCACAGTGCTTGCATTTATCGTTTTTTTTTCTTCTGTCGTCTACCTAGAGTCTGAATATAATATGCCCAGACCGGGTTTATGAAGTTCCCAGCTTGCAGGCGCCGCCATGCGACTGCCTCTTTATTGTTTATACTTTTATCCGGTGGTGGCACCAGTCTCCTGCATGTTTAACCTGTACACATTCGTGACGAGCGAGAGACGCACAGCGCACACTAATGTGAAGCATCTTTTTCCTGCGTCATGCACGTGCACTGCGTGGTCGACCTTCTTGACACCCACCGCTTGAGTCGGGTTGTGCATCAATGTGTAGATGACTATCAAGGAAGTTACTGGGGCGGCTGCCATCTTAAATGAAGCGCTATACGCACTGTGTCCACAACCGATTTGCCAGGAACGAAAGAAGCTGGCAGATCTCCACTACTGGTGAGCAAACACGCGAAGCTGTTTGTTCACCACACACGCGTTATCGAGTGTGTTTTAGTTTCCCAGTTCACACTTAAACGACAGCCCCTGTCAACATCTACTGAAACCGTCCTGTGTACATCAGTACAAACGGTTGCGAGCACTGTCACACGCGAAATCTCATTTATAGCACCGACCACAGACAATGACGGGCCACATACCATCCACACTCTGTTCTCAATAAAGGGCCCGGTGTGTTTATTTTCATTGGAGCGCTGTTCACATGTGCTGCAAGTCTGTAAGCTTTGTCGCCGTTGCGGTGACTATCCCCTTCATGCTGCACAAGAATGCGATCTATTTCGCTCTAAGCGACGCTAGAAAACAGCCGGAGGGTCTGAGTATTGCTGCGGGACATAAAGGCACAAAACTGTGTGTGCGAAGTTGCATAACTCCAGGAGTCGCTTGAAGCCGACTGGTATTAGTGGGACCAGCAGAAAACTTAGGCTCCGTCACGATCTCGCATCTTGCGCGTTTTCGAGTGCGCCCCCATGGGTCACGCAAGAGGATTACCAAGTCTGGCAGTTCTCGTGGCCGCCAGGTGCGTCACCATGGAAACGGCAGTGGCGACACCCGCATTGGTCGACTATGCAAGATCTGAGATCTCAGCCTTTGAGCAAAACCTCTTTTCCTCTCTGCGGGGAATATTATTTGTTACTGTCACGCCCACGTAGTTGTTTCCCTTGATTATGTAGCGTATACCGAAGCGGCTAGTGCTCTGTAATTTGGATGAACCCAACCCAAGAGCAAACTCTGGAATTCGAAATAAACGCCTTTATACCACAGAATACAGCACTGAAAGTCTGCTAACATTTGTGCATGTAGTCTGTGTATTTGGGGCTAAACAGAAATCAGGTCGCCGACGAAAGCTAACTGGATGAGATCTCACTGCAAAGCGCATCAATTCTGAGCTGGCCCCGAGGAAACATCAATGCCTGCACGCAGATAAGGGGCAAAGCTCACCTCAACAAGACTGACACCTACGAGTTTATGATTGGCAGCTTTGCTTAGGTATGGCGGGGTTAGGTTAGGTGTTGAGAACTTGAGATGAATGCGTCAACAATTAACGGTTTAAATTAATCATTGCCTGCGTGAGTTCAGAGAATTAAGAGTAGATTTCTTTCACAATTAAGTTTGTTAGGTTCATGGTTACGTTAATTTCATGATTGGGCGGAGGTTGAGTGCGCGCTGCGGTGTTTCAGTGTGCGCGTGGTGACAGTTGATCGGGGCCTCGGCTCGCGCGACGCTCGAACCCATGGTAGTTGGTGGCCTGTGTCCATGTAGAAATCACAGACACTAGCAATTAATAAAGCTTCGTGGGTTCGCAACTGATTAGACTTAAGACGAGCTTAGGCTTTAAATGGGTGCATTTACAACTGACAGCTAGCAATTAAGAAATAACTACCTAGGTTCATGATAATTAGATTATTTGTTATTTTAGGTATAGAGTTTAGATTGTGTGTTAAACACAGGGATTAAATATTAACGGTTCTATTGAAAGATTAAAGGCTTCGGTATACGGTGAGCATTAGTATGGGTCAGTTTGAAATTTGCGACCTTTCTGCAAGGATTTTATATCCGATAATTTTATGTCCCAGATACCGGAAATGATATATCAGCCAATCATCCCAGAAGTGAGAAGCATTTATTAGGTAAATCCTCTGCTTTATTAAGTAATGGATGTATGTAGTACATAAACTGTTCGCCAGACGGTGACCTATCAATGATTCGTTTTCATAGCACAAACGCTTTACCCAGAAATGCTAGATATTGGTGCACTACTGAAGCCTTTCCGTGGTTCTTGGCGGCTCGTACGGAATTATGTATATATTTATCGCTAACTATTTTATGAGTAGTCACTTTTCAACTGTACTTTTTATCACAAATCACTTAATTGCTGATCACTTAACGATTTCGTCTTTTTCATTCGCTTTCATTTGTCACTCATTTTTGCTGGCGCCTTTTCTGCCGGCGTCCACCTGTCCGCATCCAGCATGGCCCCGCTGAACCCTGGCTGCCCAAACCGCTGCTATCTTCATTGCAGTTGTCAGGCCGTACCATGTACTATATATGCTCAATTTAGCCTCTTCAAATCGCTGACACTCGGCTCAACAGATTGCTGCACGGTCGTCTTGCCTGCCTACTACTTGCGTTCTTCCCAGCCGCGTTTTTCATTTGTCTCGACACCTGACTACGAGCTAGACACGGAATGATTATGGGAGCCGGCAAACAGCGCCGTAAAGACGGCCAGCAGCGTAAACCAAACATCGGCTGCAGGAAAGCTCGCCTTATTTCGGCACCTGATCCTCGTGCCATTCCGAAGGGGGCTTACAAACAACGCCAGAGCTGCTCTGCAACAGTCTCAACACCTACTTCAGGAAAGCTGGCTGCTTTAAGACATATGATCCACCCGCCATATTGGTGGGAACCTCTCGCCTCCTGTGCTAGAAGGAGTACATCTTTGCAAGCAGCGATGACTGAAGCTTTCACTTGGTGAAAAACACACTGGAAAAAGAGGTCTGAAAGGAAAGAGAAAAATGGGAGGGGGGGGGGGCACTTAATGACGCGATTATTAATGGCTCCTGCTTGCCAGCTCCCATTGCAGGTCCTCGTTCGCGTATATGGGCTCTTTGTCACTCGCCTAATCACTATCATTTATTATGTGCATCTATTACCGCCACATACTCATCAGTATGCAGTAGAAAGATGCAAATTGAGCGAAAACCACCCGATATAGTTATAAATTTCCGCTTTAATCAAGTTTTTCAAGAACTCGGCATCTACGGGTTTTGGAAGGCTGTATTCCAATTTCAGCCTCCCATATTGAAGGCAAAGCCCGAGTTGCCAGCGCTTGCCAGCTAAGCCTTGTTACGTTGTCTCGTGACGTTGGACAACCGGACAACCAGTCAGCGCACGGAACTTGCCAGCTATACCGCATATGTCAGAGCCATGCCCGTAAATCTTCGCTCCCAACACCGACGGCACCGACTCCGACTTTTCTGGAGAATGGGATCTTTAATGCTATCACTTTAATTTAGGGAGAGAGAAAGAGATATTTCGAAGATTAACAACAGGCGGTGCTCATAGTCCTGGAGATGAAAGCGTTTACCCGCGGAGGCGAAGGAGAACTGACACATGGGGCCGTGCTGAGCAGCGCCGCACCCTTGATGAATTGCGCTGCGCATCTTTGAAATTAGATCTTGTTATTTGTGAAATCAGCAAATAATTAGTGTGCTCTGGCTCAGTAAAGGCGATCGAGGAATTGAGATCACAAAACACGGAAGAACCTAATGAACTAGGAAATTCGTAGCTTGCCGCGTGATCTTTTGAGGCTTGCCTTATTGGTTAATAAACGATGGTGATCTTTTTTTTTTTTTTTTTTTTTAGCGCTATTGCACTTGCGGAAATACATTTATTTTTCAATGTTAGAGTCCATTTATAACTTGGCAGCAGCATCTTTTCGTTAAAGTGAAAATGTTTCCCTTTAAGCTGAATGTTGTTATTCCTTAATCTACCTGCAGTAATGGGATGAAAGGGACATGAGCCCAGGGCTTGTCTAAAATGGCTGCACATGATACAGTCATAGCCAAATAGATTATATGGACTCTTCGTTCACCGCTTATACTTCAATGTTGCTGTCAAACTAGTCTCCGGGAGACGTGGAGAAGTGCACCATAGTGGAAGTTGGATCTTTGAGTTTATAGAGCTATCGGTAGATGAGCAATTTCGATTATTAAGTTTCTGGCAGTAGTGACTTTTTACGTTCGGCTATTTTTAGAGGCACAGAAAAATCTCCACTGCGGCTACCGAAGGCCTGTCTTCCGAATATGCATATCGAGGAAGATATAGAAAGCTTTGCTCGAATTATTGTCGCTGCCGTTGTCCTCCGATGGTGTGTATAAGCTGGAGGAGAGACGAGTTATAGAATCGTTATAGCTGGGGATATGAGGGACAAGCCCGTCTAATTTTTCCTGCTCTTAAAAAAATGTTCAGATTTCGCTAATAAAGCAATTGTAGGTTAGTGCTGTGTGCTTCCATTATGTTGTCAGTTTTTTGTCTTTTGAGGCTCTACACATTGTAAACGTGTACTTTGTCGTAGGCGTGCTGAGCAGGACGAATGTTTAGCGCGGAAATATAGTTTTGTCAGTTTCGCCCCTCGCGGCAAAGCCGCGGTCCAAAAGCAAATCGATTTTTCTCCAAAGCTCAAGTAACACAGCTGCCAAAAAAGTTCGCAAAACCTTCTGAACTGGGGCTTTACGCATGTCCAGGTGTCCGGCACCGGGGCACCTGTGACTGCAAGGAAGGCGTGCTTACGTAGGCGTATTCCTTACACGCCGTTTTCTTTTTTTGCTTTTTTCTTTTTGCTTTTCCTGAAGCCGTTCCATGTAGGTTCTCTGCGCATAACAATCGTAGACAGGGACGATATCAGTGCATCCATGTTGTCCCCCCCCCCCCCCCCAACACACACACACTTCTCTTTGTGGAGGTAGCTTTAGTGCAAATAAAATTAATTTAATTGACTCAAGTGACGCGCTGCTCTCATCGAACAGTTTGAAAGACAAAAAGAAAAGGCGCCTTCGCCACCAGGAGACCAGAGTTATATAGGTAGTAAGGGCACAAAATGATAAATAAAAAATGATGCTTATCGCCACACGGGGGCAGCATCAAGTACAGAATGCTTAGATACGGACGCCGACGAGACCCTACAGTTGCACTGACCCTCCATGCTTAAATATGACATGAGCTGGCGCGGTGAATTCATTTATTTAACGACATTTCCCCGCATCGTCCTTTCACCGACGATCTCACTTGTGTCGCTTGTGTTATAGTCTTCAGCTTTCTCACTGGTGTTGAACCAAGCAAGATAAAATTATTTATTTATGCTATACCCCTTCTCATTAACTTAACTTCGTCGTTAATTTCGGGGAGCACTTCGTCTTGTTCAACGTCTTTCTTTTCCATGCGAAAGGCTGACGGTGCCTATGTCGTTTTCTTTTGTAACCTATCGTTGCCTACGACGTAGCTGAGTTAGAGAGAAGACAGGGAGATGGGAGTCTTCACAATAATAGCGAATTGAACAAGGCGCCCCACTCCACTATATGATGGCGCCCCACTCCACTATTCGCTATAGGTAACGTTCCTACAAAACAGCCCTCTTGTGGAAACGCTGAAAGCGGATAGGCAGCCCTTTTTGAACATTGTTTGGTTTGTTTCGTGTTTTTGCGTTGATAATTCCCTCCATACTCTAGTTCTTCAACCTGTGGTCACCTGGCTGTGGCTCAGGTGTCAGTTACGCATTAATGGTGCGACTTTGGCTAGTATCTGACATCTGAGTAATCCTGGTTGCAATTTCAAGAACCGTATCCCCCTGTTATACGCTGCGTGTCCCACGAACTTCTATCGTGATCCACCGGTTCATCCGGACAGTAGAGGAAACAAGGAAGCTGAAAATTCTCACTCGCTAGGTTAAACGCCGGTCTCGAGATTCAGGTTTGAGTTCAGCCTAAGCGGTGCAATACTGCTCTGCCTATACTTTCTTACATTCGTGAACAGATCGCTTCCGATTAGGGCTTCCGCAAGATTTTGCGAAACCGCGAGCCTAAAACTTCACTGCAGCCATGCACCTTGATGAACGAAAACCTACTGACCCACATTACACAAACATTTCATTTTTAAATCACGCATTCGCTACCACCTAGCTTCCCGTGTACGTTTTTCTCGCAGGCCCTAGTCAGGCAGCTAATTCATAATCCTCAGTGCAAATAAAAAAAAAGAAAATAAACGCAGCAATTGCAAACTATTTAACGGAGCCGCACAGCAATATAATTGTTTCACACAAATGCCATAAAATTTCCCCAAAACCTTCTTTTCATCTGAATTTCAAATAAATTTTGCTCATTTTATTCACGTCGGCACCAGCCGCAATTGAGTGCTGGAGGAGGCCATTGCCTCCTCCTTTTTTCGGCAGCCAAAAGCAACCCCATTGCACTCGCATGGTAGCGTCGTGGTTTCTGTTCCTATGCCCTAGCAATAATCTTGCAACTCTGTTCAAATTTTCGCTAACTTATTTTTGCATGCCTTTGCTAGCATATGTTTATGTTCCTGCAGTAAATGGGCAGCACACTCCGCAGGTATTTGCCGCAGCTGCATTTTTGCAACTGAATCGTTCTAAAAGCTTGGTCTGGGGGCTAATTTGCGTTGCTGACATCTTAAAGCAGCCTGAAATTAAGAACGAACGGAGAACCTGCCTCTCCTGCCCATTTCTCTCACTCTCCCATGTGTGCGTTCTTCCGCGCTGCTTTCAGTCAGTCAGCAACTATCAGTTCAGTTCAGGCGTTCAGTCGTGTCCGACTCTTCGTGACCCTATGGACCATGTCACGCCACGCTTTCCGGTCTCTCACTATCTTCTTAACATCACATAGCTTCATCTGCAATGCCTCGAGAATGCCATCTAACCATCGCGTTCGCTGCCTACCTTTTCTCCGGCGACCCTCAACCTTTCCCAACATCAAATCTTTCTCCAGCGACTCCTCTCTTCTCATCAGATGACCAAAGTAGCTGAGCTTTAACTTTAGAATTTGACCCTCCAATGAGCAGTCAGGGTTTATGGTCGACAATATTGACTGAGTCAGCAACTATAGCTGACAACAAATTACATTTGGTCGAAAGCGTGCACCTAACTCTTTCGACGGCTTTTTCAGTGTGAGTGAATGCAGCTAGCCCGAATTTATGGCTGTTTACTGAAAAGAAACCGCGTGCTTTGTTGCCAATACAATCCCTACTTCTCAGAAAAAAAAAAAAAAAACAATAAAGAATTAGATAACCATATAAGTCGCTGGATGATCGATTCCTTGAATTCTTGATCAAACCAAGAAATAATGAGTGTGCGCACGTAAATGTCATATCGAATTTCATCCAGTTTTAAGGATTCAGCGTATACCTCTTGAACATGCATGGCAAATAGCCTTTCGGGTGAATGTTTTCCAGATAAGCAAAAAGGAAATTTAATAATTCTATAACGCTCTAATCTAAGCTTCAGTCCTAATACTTTCTTTTTATTGAACTTCGCATGTAATTTCAGACGACGCTAGCGAAATGTCATCAATCATGGAGAGAAGCTCTATCGAATGGAAAGAAAGTACCTAAAGACAACTGTTTTAAATAAAATGCCAATAAGTCATTACATTTCGAAGTGAAAGCGGGCGTCTTGAACGCGACAGGTCGCTGTAATCTCGAACGAAGGGTCTAAGCGAGCACGAAAGAAACGACAATTGGGCTACGAAAAAAAAATCTGCAAGCCCTTTCTTTTGTTCTCATCGTGAGTGTACGGGTAAGCACAGCAATTCAATATCTCCGTGTAAATGGACTGCAATTTGTGATAAGCGAATAGCGATGTGAGGAATAATAAATAACTGATAAAGTCTCATCAGTCCTTCAAGAAGGTAAACGTTTGGACGGGACTAAATTTAGCTACAATTTTCCATTCGCTGGCACAGTACTTATTGCTTTTCTGCAGCTACCAACTTCACTCGACGTTTGGCACATGTACGAGGTCAAAGGTAATTTCATCGACTTGATTCACGTTAATTAAACAAGACAATCACCTTGTTGACATGAGATTTTACCCTGCAGTGACTACTAGCCTTAGTCGCGACCACGACGACCTCGTCCCACGTTATTGCCGATTTTGGGCTCACACCACATCGTCACGCCCATATATCGTGTCAGGAATTCAGGTAAGTGAACGCTGCGGTCTGATTCATTCACGTAAAACTTTGACGGCAATGCTCGAGTGCCATGCTTATACCCCACTCCTTAATTTAAGCTGACCCGCTGCCGACTTCATTTCATAGCCAACATGCTCGCTTTTTTTTTTTCTCAGGCTACAAGCTCGCCCTTCTTAAGTTGCAAACTTTTCGGCATTTAGAAGGATAATTAAGCAAAACGATCCCTTATCTAAGGATCGTTGTGGTTAATTATACGAGCGAACGCACGCACAGATGCGAGCCTAATGCGTACATCTACTCCCGCTCGCTAACTGAAGAACCTGTCGCATAACAAAAGAGCTGTAAAAGCTGCCCTTTGTTTCCCCTGGCGTATTTCAGGAGCATAAAACCGCCCCACTCGCCCCCTCGTTGCAGTGGGGAAAATATTGAGATGGCATCGTTTAAGGCTCGTTTTCTTGCTGTCAGCGTCAGCCAGCTCATTTGCTGGCACGATGAACGACCGCTTTTACGGCACGGGTCCGCGGGGAATAGGTGTCATGGGAAACATTGCTCTCGCGAAGAACACGAGCGTATGAAATTAGGACGCCGTGCGCGAGTTTTCTCTTATCCGTTTGTTTAGCCGTTTATCCCAGCATAGGCTTCGAACACCGCCAGGCGCTCGTTTTTAACCATTTGTCAGGAAAAAGGCAAAACTCGTCGGCTCCGTTCGTCGCGCAGAGTAGAGAAAGCGAGAAGGGGAGGCGTGTGTCATTTGTCTTCAGCGCAGTATATGTTGCGACATCAAAGAACACATGTCTCGCCCACGTGTGTCCGCTGCGCTGCACTCAGGCGGCGCGCCTTCCCCGCACACGCCTGTTTCAGTCCCATGAACGCGGTCATTACGGGGCCGCGTCATTAGCCGTCGACAACGTGAAAACACACAGCGCATGCGCGGGTCGTCGCGAACCGCGGGTTTAATTGCAAACTGATGAAAGCGAAAGCTCCGCTTTCGCGAGGCAGCTCCGGCGTTCGCGGCCGGGGCGGCCGCCGGCCTGCGACTCTACCTCGATCCCGGGCGGCCAGGCTGCGAGCGCCCAGTTGCGCAAAAGCCGCGGGTAGGGGCCACGCGGGCAATTCGCACCGCTGTCGACATTCGCTAGCTGAAAAGTGGGGATCTTCCTTTTGTTCGTTGGCTCTGCGGGCTCTTGCCGGCAGCCTCTTACGAGGGCGCCGCGCCCCCGGGCTGGCACCGAAAGCTAGTTTTCCGCATGGAGAATTTTCGCCGCGCGAGACATGTTTTTCCATTCACTGTATACGCCAGACTCCAGCGGCGCGCGCGAGAGCATCATTGTCTCGCCGGAGAGGCTTCGCCGCAACGCACTTGTAGGGCGCAGAAACGGAGGGAGCCCGCGTGTTGCGTCGCCTCCGACGAGGGGCCCCCGCAAGAGGCTGGCTGGGTGCGCCGCCAAGACTGGGTCCCAGCTCTCCAAAAGGTTTCCCGGGAGAAGGAAAAAGAGTTCACATATGGGATGCCACACAAAGGGAAACCGAACCGTGCACATTGTGCGGCGTTCAATAACTCACCACGCAGACCTCTTCTGTGTGCGCGGCGAGACACCTCGTGTGTAGCGATTCTCCCGGGTGTTCACACCGAAAGTGGGCAAAGGCTGCGGTTAGTAAACTTTGACGCAGTAAGAGCACGCTGTGTATGCAGCATAGGGCTTGGCTGCCCTAATCGCATTTGTGAATATGTAGGGTGGGCGAGCATGCAGTGGCGTGGCTGCACTTTGAGGGAGCTGTTTATCTTTGTCGCAGCTGCTTGAGAGGAGGCTGGAAGAGGAAGATGACGTTGGCGAACATGAGTTTACACTCGTATGAACACAAAGCCCCCCTCCCCCCCTTTTTTTTTTGTCTGCCACGTCTAAAAATAGACACTTCAGGCTACACAAAAAATGTATGACGAAAACGCATTTGAATACACAGTGGCGTCAAGTTGATATTTCGGCGTGTAGAATGCGAGGTTCTGGCGTATGAACCCGGAAAAAAGCCGTGCAAATAAGTAGCATTCGTTGAGCACTGCGCTTGTTTAGTGGGGATGCTGAACTTGGTCGGAAGGGGAACTTTTCCTCATGGCACTGGCTTCATTCCACAGTCCTTGCCTTGGAGACAGGTAGTGCTAAAATAACGTATAAAGATCCCGTAAGGGTTGGCAAAATTTATGATACTCTTTGCGTTTGATAGAGAATGTTGCAGCAAGAATTAACACCAAACACTGAGGCGTTCTTGAGCAGAACAAGTATTCCATTTTTATTACAGCGACGCCGTGTAAGATGTTTAGAGCATGGAGAGGCAGTTAGCTATGTCGTTTCCGTACCCAGAAAAACGATACTTATGACATTGACGCACTTTGTTGATGGAACGTTGGCTTTGTTGGAGAAATAACCTGTACAGAAGCAAAATATTACAGGAAATTATTTAATATGTAATTTGCCTTTTCTAACGGTCATGCATGTTTAAGCAACTCGGGCACCTTAGTCTTAGAGGCATTGTTGTTGCAGCTGAGGTAAAATAAATTAGATGGCTATGCGCAGTTTGAATGAACCTGTGTCGGCATACTTAGCCGAGCGGTGGATTTTTCTAATCACGTTGAAACTATGTAGTTTTGTGCGCTGATTCACTCATTTTACAAACTCATGATCATCTACGTGTTTTTACCTACCGATCGTGTATCGTGTACCGATAATGAACGTGTTTGAGAGCTGTGGTTTTCTTTGACACCGCAGTGCCGCGGAAGCACATATACGCTCATGCGCACGCACACTAACACGTGAAAGTCTGTACTTCATGCTTCCCAGCTGCAGACAACGTTCGTTTTTCGAAACAGCAACTTTTGAGCATAACGGCAAGGGTTCCATCTTGCCGCTGAAAGTACAAATCGTCGAAGCTGATAGTTTTACGTTAGCCTTCAAAAGTCCACTTTTATAGAATATAACACCATGACCCACTGGAGTTAAATTCAAGCGTAAACACTCATTGCTTCGCTGTGCATTGAATAACAAGAAATACTTAAACCGAAACTCTTCTACTGATGCGAACATAACACAGTACAGTGTTTGAACTAAATTGCGTGGCGTATGAATGTAGCCGATAATGCATCAAAGAGACAACCACTAATGGGCGACGGCTTATAACGTAACGTTTATATGTATGCACATTTTAATGTTGCCAGTTGGTTCATTGAAAAAGTGCGTTACTTTAAACAAAGATGAAGAGATCCTTGCAGAGAAAGTACCGAGTTATTTCTACGACAGTTCTTCCACGTACCTGAAGGAGTAACCCCCCTCCCTCTCGCTGCCTCCCTCCTTCCGGAGGTTCTCCTGAATGAAATTGGCGTTTGGTGTGCGTATTTACCCTCGCGATTGAAGCAAGAAAATTCATTCCCCTTAATTCGTACAATTTCTTCTGCTCACCTGTGCTGGGCGCTCAGTCGAGTTGGAGTGATATGAGGGCCCCTAGTTGCCAAATGGGCCGCGCGCACTCGATTGCGTGCGAAGCGGCCTTGCTCAGTGCGCAACGCCATTATTGCGGTCAGTTTGTCAGGCTTGAACGAACCGACTAGCTTGACTCAGGACTACTTTAACAGCTTGCGACGGGAACCTTTTGACTCTCTGTTACTTAGTCTTTATTTACTTCCATATATACTCTTCCTTATTTACTAAACAGCAGTAGCAGGGGGTGCCAGAAAATTGGGTGGGCGGATGATGTTAAGAAGTTCGCAGGGTTCAAGTGGATGCAGCTAGCACAGAACCGGGTTAATTGGAGGAATATGGGACAGGCCTTCGCCCTGCAGTGGATATAGGCAGGCTGATGATGATGATGATTTACTAAATTATGCACCAAACTGATGTATACCAAAGCACTATACCAACACTGTTGTGTCACTGTGATTGCTACTGTTTTTTTTGTTATTGATACTTTAAGTGTTATACGTGCTGTTTAATGCCCCATTCATATATATGTATAACTGCTAATATTGTAATGCACAGACTTTTCCTGCATATGTAACTGATATTATGAATCATTAGTGCATACTGCTGTCAACTCTCTGTCGGGTACGTCGACCTCTGTCAGGCCTTTTCTTCTGGCTTTTTGTCGGCGCACCCAACATCTTCATGGTGTTGAATAAAAATGAATTATATTGATAATCTGTGCATATACAGGTTGAGTTGAAATGCATGTGCCAGCGACACGTGCTTGGCTATCAAAATTGTCGAAATCCGGTTTCAATTACGAGATATCGGTTTCCTTGCTTCCGACTTTAATGAGAGCGCTCTCCAACACAAAGCTTCAAGCTACTGACCTCTCTCCTACATTTTATTATTCTCTTCTCTCAGCTAATAAATGTTCATGCCCATTTTTCTTCAGACGCGCAAAAAGGGATTTTCGGATTTTCGAAAGTTCCCTTGGCATCTCAACAGCTTTGCAGTATATGGTCTTTATGGGAATGGCTTTCGTTTGGCAGTTTGTTATGCCTACGCGCACCTGGGAGAACACGTTTTAGTCAGGATAGGTACTATAGCCAACCCATCAAGTCTTTGCTTAGAGCGGTACAAGTATTTAAAGAAAATGCCTGGCAATGTACAAGACGAGTCTATATTCCGCAAAAAGCCGATGACGTGTGTCGCTTAATTCTCCGATTGGTCGATAGAGATCACGTGACCTCGTGAAGTCATTAACCTACCGAACTATCAGGATTTCTTTGCCTATTTGGCAGGTGCGCTGGCAGGTGAAGGTTGGTAGGTGTGATGGCCAATCACTCGGAGGGCTGTGTGGCATCACAAAACCACGCTACATAATCGAGTCGGCAGGCGCTCTAGAAGTGGGTTTTACAGCGTTGTGACGTCATGCACAGAGACATCACTTCAACTTAACCACACATTACAAACTACTTCTGAAGAAATGCACTTTCGCTGAAAAGAACAACTAAAGAACACTGCCTCTCGTGCAGACATGGCGGTAATTGAATTACAGTAATGAAATTACAGTAATTTAATTACACTTCTCGGTAATTTGTAATGTAATGAATTATTTTTTCAGTTTGGTAATTTAGTAATGTAGTGAATTATTTTTTGGTAGTAATTTCGCAGCAAAGTAATTAATTCCCCTCGAAATTACTTTTACTAAAGTGCGCCACTACTCCTTCAATAGACAACAAAGTAGAGTGCGCAAAAGCAGGAACGACGTGCTGCAATCCGAAGCCAGCGTAACGGATTGGCAAAAGGAGACAGAATTGAGCTGAACTAGAATACTCTGGAGAACAATTTGTTTTGTTTAATAGCTTTACTTAGTTTTTGCATTTATGGAAACTAGACGGTAATTTCAAAGTAATTGAATTACTCAGTAAAAGTAATTGTAATGTAATTTTATTACTTTTGGGGAGCAGTAATGAGTAATGCAATTTAATTACTTTTCTGCGATTTTCAGCAAAGTAATTAGTAATGTAATTTAATTCCCTTTCAAACGTAATTTTGTCATGTATGCTCTCGTGTAACCGAGAGTATACGTGTAAGCCTTACGCCACTACATCACTGAGGAGCGTTGTTTAAGTGCGATAGGTTGGAGCCCTTACGCGATCGTTCTTTAGAGTACAGGAAACCATACGTCATATTACAGAAACACTTGGCTGAAATTAAGAAAACTAATTACAGCACTACTACTTATCTTCTCTACTAAGTATTAAGTGCCATTATTAATGAGCACTAATAACTACAAGTAACTAAGATTATTAGTTAGCATCAATGCATAATTTCCATGCAACACGCAAGCATGTGGGAACGTGGAAGACGTTCTATTGCGAAGTACTCGTATATTTATACCGGCGGCTCCTGGGCTGAGAGATGCCTAGCGGTCGAATTGCGCGCCCGTGCAGATGACGATGTGCTCTGTCGCAGTCCATACGACAATGCCGTATCATCAACTTTTAAGGATACGTGAGCGTCCCTTATGTTTTTGCGTCTGCATTTATAATTAGTTTTCTTCGTCATAGCTATGCTATAGGAAATGAGGTCCTGCTGTACTATGGAACTTGATTATGCCGGTGACCCGCACTGATGGCTGCTATCAAAAAGACGTCTTTCAGCCAATGCAATCAAAGAGCGTTTGATTTTAGAGTTGAAGGTCTTGTGAAAAGGGTTAGAAAAGAAATTCATTCTATTGAAGTCCCATGGTGGCTACTAAGAAAGTCTTTATCAGCTCTTCCAGAATGCCGGATGCGTGGTAGTATGGGTCATTAGGCTGTATACGACCTTTGTATAACTGCACCGAACATCCTGTAACAATACACAGACCTCTCTAACTTCCAGCCATTGAAGTAGGCATGTAGTTTGTCTACCTGTCGGCATTGCATGGTTCTGACATTTGCCCTCATGTCTTACGTCTCTATTTCATCTAGGCTGACGGAGCGCGTGTTGGCGGACACTGTTGTCACGTCCTTTTTTCAGGGCTCCTTTCTTCTGACACCTTCGTTGCATAGGACGACAGAGGCCCTTGTTTACCAAATATATAAAATGTTCAATGACCCACATGGTTCACGTGAGGAGAGTTAAAGGTTAGGAACAGTTAACTGGCGCTTACTGTCGAAATGAAATATGTAATGAATTGCTGTCAGTGCCGTACAGCAGACAGAGGTATCACTTTAACCTAATAAACTGGTCAATGAATTGAATCGTTTTTCAGTCTTAAGTGGAAGAGAGAGAGAGAAAGCACCTTATCAGGCGCAAACTATTCTAAAAGTTAGGACAGCGTCGAAAGAAGCCACAAGCACAAGCGGCGTGACCTCTAACTAGCCGCCTTCCTTTTGGACATTTTTTTTTTATAGACCCTTAAATAATTGTGCGAGCTCCAATAGGAGCTGCCGACTGCCAACGCTTTTGCCCGACGACAGCAGTTTCGTCAGTTGTGACAGGCAATGATAACACCAGTCCCGGCCGCCCGAGGGAGAAAGCTCTATAGGAGACGCTTCTGGCAAGAGATTTTCGGTTTTTATATGCTCGATATAAAACGCGAAACCCCATTCTTCAATATTGTTCCTGTAAGGAGAGACAACGCTTTTGTAATTTCTTTTGACGGACTACAATTTTATAGCGGCAATTTTTCAAGTGCTATGATAGGGGCCAGTTGGTTCTGCATGTTGGTTCTCAGCGCACTAGGACACACTAACAATTGAAAAAAAAAAACGCGAAAACAGACAGGACGAACAGAGCGCGATGTTCGTCCTGTCTGTTTTTGCGTTTTTTGAACTGTTAGTGTCCTAGCGCGATGTTCGTCCTGTCTGTTTTTGCGTTTTTTGAACTGTTAGTGCCCTAGCGCGCTGAGAACCAACATTTTCAAATGCGTATTTATCTCGCATAATTGAAAGTTGATTCTTTAATTTCAACTGGCTAATTAGGTTGTCATCGATTAAACACTCCCGCGTACGTCAACCACCCTGCTTATGGCAACCCACATGCGTTTTGACTTTGTTAACGGTTCTTTTGCGTAGCGTGATAGGAGTTCAACGCAGTGGCATATGCGCTGTCCCTGCTCGCTTCTCCTGCCTGCGGCTATGGACTGCTCTGCATCGCATGTATCAGTGCAATCCAGTGACGTTGAACACAGGCTAGAGTGCCTTAGCGCAACTTCCAGACGTGCCGATCCACCGAAGTCGACGATCGCCGGGAGTTGTGCACAACGACTACGAACTGCCATATTGTTTGTCCATGACATCGGTGATAATAACGACTTCCAGAAGCCCGGAGAGTGCATCCGCCTCTTGAGGAAAATGAGCTGCAGAGATCCGCGCTGCGTGTCGTCGGCCCTCTCCGAATTCTTCTGTGACACTTGCAGTGCACCAGGTTTTGCACGGAGAGACACTGATGAAAATAACCATCGGCGTAAGCCTGTTCTCACGAGCTGTGGCATAGTGCAACCTGTAGTAGTCGCCAGCATTTTTTTTTTTTTGTACAGGTCTACCATAAACTGAAAAAGTTTTGTGGGTATTCCATTTTTTTTTTTTGTAGCATTTCTCTATAAAAGAGGGACCCTAGAATTAAGCAAGGAGTTGTGTTGCGGATCCATATAGTAAACAAAGTTGGTACGCTATAATTTGATTAAGGATTTCGAACATTCCAGAACGACTCTGAGTATGAGGGACGCCGTAGTGGAAGGCTCCACGTGATTTCAACCATCTGGGGGTTCATTAACGTGCACTGACTCCACACAGCATACGGGCTTCTTTCATTTTGCCTTCATCTAAACGCAGCTGCTTCGGCAGGGATCGAACCCGGATTTCTGGACTCAGTAGCCGAGAGCCCACCCCTGAGCTACCGAGGCGGGGTCTTAGTACATTGCAGGTGGTCCTTAAAGGTAGAAAATTTCTACAAAAAAGTGAATAGAAGAGAAGGTCAGCAAAAAGAAGAAAAATAAGCGCAGTTGTGTATAGTTGTTGTTATACTGACTGCCTAGGGTTCAAGTATTCTGACTGCTTTTTGTATAAACGAAACCACATATCTGAAGCAGCAGTTCGCACTAACTTATTCCAAATTACCAAAACCTAATAAATCTACAGTTACAGCATGTGTCTTTTACGGTAACAACAAGCAGCTAGACTGAGAAAAAGCAAGCGGTCGTCTGCCGGCGGACTTGGAACTTGCGGTGACAGGGAAGACAACCACCAGCATGTATTTGTTGCTGGAAGCGGAATTAAAGTGCAATGCAGCGTACTTCATTCTGATCTTGTTGCGCCGCATGGAAGTCGTATACAAAGGCTTGGAGAATAAATTACTGAGTTGGTTACTGCACTGAACTTCAAAGGGATAGATCTACATATCTCATTTAGGCGATGCATCGCACATTATAAATAAATAAAAAAAAAACTGGGAAAATGCCTCAGTGCGTTCTGTTGCACCTGGGGCTATACACTGGGAGTGTTTGCGATGCGCGCGAACTGCGTGTTATCATAACCCGCCTGGAAGCCGAACGCCCGTGTGTAAACAAGCCTGAAGAGAGGAACCCCATCCGCGCACACTAACCGCAATCGCGTACAGCACACGCCCCTCAAGAATCAACAAGCTTCGAGAAGCTGCTGTTGAGATAACCACATAGCCAATGGCACTTGCCTGAAAGCCGACATGGTTAGTTAGTGGCGTACTACACTTCAACCGATTCCCTGCGACAAGCGTGAGAGAATTAACACGCCTAGTAACATTTCCTTCGTGAACTGCGTTTATTTACTACCAAGGTGTATTGTAACTCTGAAAGGAAGTTAACCAAAACGGCTCTGTTAATTAGAGGCAACTACGTTTCTCAGAGCGAGCGCAAGAACACCCAAAAAGTGTAATCACCGAATCGAAAAAGTTGAAAATTGTGGGGTTTAACTTCCCGAAGTTGCGCACAGCCTATGAGCACCGGCGTTTTTGCATTGCAGCGCCATCGAAACGCGGCCGACATAGCGAACGAGACAGCAGCTTTGGCAACCCCAGTCGAATGCAAAAACCAATGAGCCATCTCGGCGAGTGAAATTGAAAGCAGCGAACAAGGAGGAGGAGGAGGAGAAAACATTTGTTTACGATGATATGATTTGGGAAGGGAGGTGCGTTTCTTTGTGGAGCTGAGTGGCAGACCCTGTTCCGGGATGCCATTGGCCGCCGCCGCTGCCCGAGCTCTCTGGACCAGGGCACGCTGGGCCTCCAGGTCCGAGCTGGACAGGGCCGCCTCCCAGCCCTCTCTAGTTGGCTGTTTTATAACTTTTATATTTGTATTTTGCTGGCAGGCCCACACCATGTGGTACAAGTCAGCATACTGCCCGGAGAATTTGCACCTACCCGTGAATGTCGGGTCCATGTGTTTTAGTATGGCGAGATTTAGAAAACATCCGTTCTGAGGATCTGAGGAGTGCCACCTTAGACGGCTCCAAACCGGGTGTTTTCTAAAGCAGCGAACAAGCTTCCTATAGAAAACTGTTCGTGATAAACCATCATAGAGTGCTAATAAGGCACTGCTTGCCTTATTTAGTGATTGATGAACGCGCTCACCGTTTGTTAGCTACAGGGGTGTCTTGTTGTGATTGAGGAAGTTAAAACGCTTCTGAACACAAGTCAAACAGGTATGCTTTCTGTTAATACAAGACGACTACGCTCCAGAAGGGCAGGTCGACACGTTTCCGCAGTCTCCTTCGAGCATTAATCAGAATGAGTTCCGCGGCTGACCACAGCTAGCTTGAAGAAGGGCTGTTCGTGAATTTTCTCGCCGTCGTTAATTCGCAGCGCACACACCTGGAGCAGTGTTTCTTGGCGGCTGGTATCTTTTGGTAAAATATATATATATATATATATATATATATATATATATAGAAAAAAAATATATATATATATATATATTTATATATATATATATATATATATATATATATATATATATATATATATATATATATATATATATATATATATATATATATATATATATATATATATATATATATATATATATATTTTTTTTTCTTCTTATAAAACATACCATTCTAAAATAAGTATAAAGAGGTCGGTCTTTTGTCGGAGACGAGTTTAAGAACTATTCGCACATTCTGGTAGGACTTTTTCGACGATGTCAGAAAGCAGAGCAGATTCGACAGTGTTGCCAATCATTTGTATTTTAAATCGGCTATAGGAGAGTGACCCGATCCGACAGTGGCAACGCGTTGTATTCGAATTGCCGCTTTGTTGGTAGTGTGGCTAGGCTACCTGGAATAATATGCTGCACTTTATGGACGAGAGTGAGAGCAATACATAGCTTCGTTATTGGAAGAAACCTTATGCGCCTTACCGCGCTAGCTATTAATAATACAGCCGCCGTAGCTGGGATTCGACCCCGCAATCATTCTCCTTAGCAGCCAAAAGGCAACACGTCGTCGATACTAAGGCGAACCTAGACAAACTTTCGCAAAACTATATGACCTCTCGGTGGAGACCTCAAACACGCAGTTAAAGAGCGAAGTGCCGAAGAAGAAATGAGATGCCCTTGAGGGGGGTACACCTTTCTACCAGTTTTATGCTTCCATCTATTGGCGACGGCGAATTAATTGATCGACTGTAATTTTAGTGCGGAAACAATATATGGTCCACACGGTTAAACCGTTACCATGAATTTTGTGCAACACATGACCTCGAGGGTGTCATTTGCGAAACTTTGCATAGCAACAGTCTGCCAATATCCAAGTCATGTGCAGCAAAGTAGACGCCTTGTGCAGCAAAGTAGACGCCTTGTGCAGCCAGGGTTGACCCGGATGGACATTGTCCACCATGGTGGAAATAACCTTTGACCTTTCATGTCTGAGTTCTTACACTCGTTCGCATTGATATATCGGTTTAATCAGGCTTAAACCTCGACTAACTTTTTTCCTCTTGCAATTAGTCACCACGTTGTCGATGGACACAAAACGCGCAGAAAGGTGCGGACAAGCGAAGATGAAATACAGGTGCTGGTTTAATGAGATCGTTTTTTTTTTCGAACTGAGCGAAATTTAGAAACTCAAATGAAGATACTGTAGTGGCAAGACGAATCCATACCTTTCGAAAAGCTATAATGACGAAAGTTGCATCGTATACAACCCAGAAAACCAGCACGTAATTCATCTTTAAAATGAAAATTGAGCCATACGAGTATCCTATTGATGTACGAATCAAAATGAGCTAAAACCACTTGTGAGAGCCTTTTTAGCGTTATAGCGTAGACTGTTTGGAGAGTTATATATATTTACTAATTTGCCAGCCTTACTCTGCGATTGACTGCGTAGGTATTATATTGATATTTGAAGTTTTTAGTCGGGCTAATTGATATTTTGCTTCCTCAATTAATTATCAAGAGCGAAATAAACGGAGGCATACAGGGAATGAGAGGGCTCTTGGTTGTCACGTTGTTTTTGAGTACTGTCTGCGTGTATCATTTTGTTACCAATAATAAATTCAGCATGTTGCAGTGAACTAGAAAAAATCTAGACACCGCACAACTTAGTTAATTTACTGTTCTGCTGAAGTGGGCAAATAATTCAAAAGACTGTCACGTTCTAGTAGACAAAGCCTGCTACTGAAACGTGTTTGTACTGTAGAAACATAGTAGTGTGGATCATTTTCTACAACGAATAAATTGTAGTTTTGTTTTCTGAATGAGCAACACGATGACAATTTTAAGCATTATTTTTATAAGCAATGCTTGAATTGCTACTGCAGAAATAAAGATAGAAAAGAAAATTGGGTCAAAGCTAGAGTTTCACGACGAAAGGAACCAAATCTAACATAAATACTTAAGAAAGCAAAAGAGTGAACAGCCGTCGCTGTATACCCAGTTGGTAGATCAGGTTGGTTTGTTTGGCTTGTAGGGTTTAACATCCCAAAACTACCCAGGCTATGAGAGAAGCTGCAGTGGAGGACTTCGGCAATGTCGACCACCCGAGGTTCTTTAACGTGCACTGACATCGCACAGCGCACGGGTGCCTTGCTTTTCGCCTCCAACGAAAAACTGCCGCTAAGGCCGGGAATCGATCCCGCATCTTTGGGCGCAGCAGTCGAGCAGCATAACCACTCAGCCACCGCGGCGAGGCAGTTGGATCCCCAGACTGGAAATTCAGAGGTCGTGGGTTCGTATTCCAACGCCGGAGAGTATAGTTGTCCTTTTTCTACTTTCTAATCAATTGGCTCCTTTATTACGTTATTATATCACATTGATGAAGAGGAAAAATCCTCTTTTCCTTTTTGTCAGAGGATGCGGTCTCCCTTCATGCGTATCTCATAACGAGCCCCTCATGTTTCTTACATTTGCTTGCTGAAACGGAGCAAGTTGTCTATAACATTTTCTGTACGCGTGGTGTACAGTTTCTTCTGTAGCTGGCATCATATAAAATCCCGGTTAGCTCTGCGATTTATGTGGATTAACAGAATTTCGTGTTTTATCAAGCAAAAAAAAAAAAAAAAGCAGGGATATAAACTCTATCAGACCTTATATTCTGTTTTGTTTTGTGATTTCAGCTCGCGGAGCAGGCTGGCTGACGCGATATCGTGATTTAAAGCTATGCGACAGCGGTTATATCGCGTTTTTGTTTTCTTTCACTGCCTCACGTGACCTAAACAAATCTTTCAGAACCCAGACATGGTTCGATTGATAAAACCAAAACCGAGACAGCACCGGGAACAAATTTGAACGTAATTATTTTAACGGTCGTAGACGAATACAAAGTGGGGATCCATATTTTGTAATGTCTTAAGCATCATTTCATACAAGAAAGCAACCAGATAAATTTGTGTGTCTATGGTCATACCAACCATCTTAGTGCTTTCAACTATGCTTTCTCGACTCGCTATGCACCTCAGTTAACACCAGGCTCCTCACTGCTATGAAGGAGGGAATAGTCATTGTCGCGTCTCGATCACCAGGGTTTTACACACGCTTCCAAACCGGAACAACAAAGCTTTTAAAACATACTGTCATCTTAAAATATTCTGTAGTGTTATTATCTATGGTAGCCTGGCACACGTACGTTATCATGGGCAAGAAGCTTTAAAGGGTTCAAAAATTCTTGATCTTCATGGTAGTCTGAATGGTCTTGCGTGTATGGGGGAGTGGGTTCAAACTTTGAATATCGGTACCCCCGGGAACCCACCGACTATTTCGCAATCTTTTCTTTGTAGAAGCGCTTGGAGTGGTTCCCACAGTTCCAGCGGAGATGCCGTCCAGAGACGCGGGTGACAATGACAGACTATGCAACGAAACCCGCCGCACCAACCACCTATTTAGCAGAACTCTCGCTTCTCTTCTGAGTGATCGGGGTTTGGACACGATATTACCAGACGTGTTTTCCTCCCTCTCTACCGTGCACTGTTGTGCACTGCAAGCTCATATATAACAACTTGTAAGTACGTGCAGTGCTATGATCAAAGCATACCTTGATGCGTTCGCCTCTTAGCCCACAGCAATGTCATCGATCATATCTTGTGGCGTCTCCGTGTGCAACAAGATTTTAGCCTCTAACCTTCCTCTATCCATCCTCGGCCGTCGAATCCGCTCGCCCACACGCCGTACGCCAATCCATAAAACTGCTGCTTCGCCGGGGAACATCCGTCTTTCAAGGCAGCCAGTTTGAACGCAATGGAGTGAGGCACTTTGCTTAATGGTTTTTGTGCCTACCCCTGGTCACTGTATACAGCGCACCACAACGGGCGTCCACAATAACCTGCTCTTACTTTGCGCTTGTTATTGCGACCTCTAAAAAAAGTCACCCTCTGGACAAGACTGGTTTTTCCATCGAATCCACAACTAGGACATTTTGAAATTCTTTTCCACCTCTCCTTAACGGAAGTACCATAAGTATTGACAGAGCTGAAAAAAGAACCAAACACAATTGATTATTTTTATTTGCCTCCCAATCCAAATACCTGTGAAAATCAAAAGTGCAGAAAGATTGATAAGAAAGAGGCCTCGATGACAGGAGGAGCACTTGAACACATTTTTAACGTGACAGCATTAAGGCTTTCATTCAGCCGAGAACCCAGGCCGCCGATGCCGGCGACGTGTAGAGTAAATCCGGGTTGTTCGTAAGGATTTTACGTCACACGAGCAGCGGAAGAATTGCGAAGTGATTACAATATTAGATAAATTGAGATTACAATAGCGCTACATCACTTATATAAATATACGTATAGGAAGTAAGGATACATGCAAGTATATAAAGTAAATAAATTGCTTTGGATACAGTATTTAGGGTGAAATGGAAATTGATTTAGGCACTCATGTATCCTGAGTCCTACACGCTAAGTCTAGGCTACTCAGGCACTTCGTTTTTCTTTATTATATGAGAGTACAGAAGCACTGACTAGCTTCCAGGCAGCATCGGCTATAATTAAGAGAGAAGAAATTACGAGAGTCACAAAGTTCCGGTCTGTGAGTCGTAAATACATGTCATGCCTTCGGAAGAAGTCGTGGGGTCGGATCCTTTTGAAGATACCGCTGTGTGGGCTGACTTTTAAAGCTTTTAGTGTTGAATGTGGCACTATGCTTTGACTTTCAAGAACCCACTTGCTTTTGTTGTCACAGTCTTTCTTATCAGAGAGAAACAAACCCCCAATCATAGTCTCAAGAATAAAATAAAAATAAAAAAGTCAATACAGTTTTCTCCGTAGTAGTGTTCATTTTTATCGATATTTCGAATCAATTTTCTCGCGTGTTCACGAATATGCGCGGACACACAGCATAGACTCCACGGTTTGGTTGCATGTTTTCTTGTTTGTAATATACCTGACATGAGATACAGTGTTAACGAATCTCCACGTAGTACCTGCTTCCTCTAAGTAAACTATAAATGTATTTATTAACGCGGATCCATTAGATGTGTTTGTGCAAGAAATATTGTCCGCAAAATGTGTCACTGGAAGTTGGTATCTGGTGATGTCATCACCTGATGACGTCGTCGGTGATATGACGTCATGAATCATGTAAATTATGAGCCATTAAAAGTGCCGAGTGACTGTCATAGTCGTAAGTCACGAGTCATGTGACGCCATAAGGTATATGACGTCACTGCCAGTGACGTCAGTGGTTTGATAACGTCACTGAGTCATTATCACAACTCGATGACGTCATAATATATGTGACGTCATGGATATGTCACATCGCTACCTGTGACATCAGTGGTTTGATGACGTCATGCAGCAAGCCAATCAGACGACTGCGTCACACTGAATTCATTACGCTAGACACCGACATCTGATTTATAAAAAAAGAAAAATCGTTGAGTGTTCGCATCGGACATCGAAGAGTCGCGGTCGGATCTTAGCGGAGTGGGTAAGTAGAAGCAGAAAGTCGTCGTTTAGGGGTCAACAACTTCACGACAACACTAGTGCTTTCGCGGTCTCCTGATGTAGTTTCTGCAGCGGCCTCAAGTTTTTTTTTGTTATTCATTAGCGATTTGAACAGCCGAATTAAACATGACTGCTCAAGCCCCAATATAGTTCAATATAGGACAATGTAGTTCGCCTGAGGCATGCTCTTTCATTCGCTTAAATTCAGGCCAATCCGGCAGGCCGGGTCTAACGTTGAAGCGAGTTAAAATGATGAAACAGCAGTTTCTTATACCCCACGTGAAGGCCTTTGGCGTTACAGCCAAAGGCCTTCACTGGGAATAAAGTTTGGCGTTACAGCCAAACTGGGAATAAAGCGAAAGCACGCATACCCGCCCGCAAGTTCAACAAAAGTATATATGACAGGTTCAAGGTTATTGCACTCCTTTAGATATCAGTAGAACGAGCTAAACTATCCAAGCACATATCGCTAGCTGAAAATCGTGTTCCTCATAATTCCTCATAACATGACAAAGAAAAAAAAAAAAACGCGTGCACAAGACAACGGACAAGAAAGGCTTGACACCAACGCGCCTGGGGTGTGTATCTATCTTGTCCGTTGTCTTGTGTGCGCTGTTTTTTCCAAGGTGCTGTACCAACTAGCTTAAAGGACGGTTTTACCTCATAGCCTGATTGGACAGCTTGAGTACGTTGCGGACTAAGAGATAGCAGCTTACAATATAATGTACCTTGCCATGTATAACTTGGCAGAATGTATACCTCTCAACAGCCCTTGCGAGAATATTAATGCATGAATATTTGGCATGTTGGCATCCTGTAGCCGTAGACAAAAGCTAACTTCCGATTTTCTGGAAGGGAAGAAAAACTGCTGAGGGGCCGGAGTAAAATTAACTTCCGATTAAGTATTTCGAAAAGCAAGCCACGTGGTAAGACTTATCCGACCAAGGGTGTATATGACCGAGCTATACCGTCGTCTAAAGCACAAGAGTACTGGCCAAAGCACCTTCGTAGAACTGCAGTGCGTCATCGTGCACTTCTTTTTCTCCACAATGGCCTGAGGTCAATAATCCATGTCATGTACACGGAGCTTGAGGCAAGGCGAGGCCCAGAGCGCGTCCTTCCGGCGTTCCCGCGTGTGTGGCAGCAGCGCATCGAGCGATCCAGCCGGCCGATCACGTCGTGTTTAACATTTCCGGCTCTGTGCAAGAGGAGAGACGCCCTAGCCGCAGGCCGTTGCTCTCCTCGTGGAGTCGTGGCATCGCCCGCGCTGCAGGACGGCCTCGAACGGCAGCTGGCCAGAAAAGGGCAGCACAGTCATTTCCAAAAGCGAAGACGCTCGCGGGGAAGCGGAATACGGCTTTGCGCGGGAAAGACAGGGTGGAAGATGGAGGGGAGCAGCTCACTAACGACTCCATTGTGCTCGGGAGAGACACGGCCGCCATCGATGTGCGGACGCCAGCGGACCAGACTCGGGCCTCTCCGAGAGCGCGGTGCCCGCGATTGGGCGCACGCCGCGATTACATGGTCCTGCTTGCGCGAGCACAGCGGCGACCTCCAGTCGCCCGGTCCACCACAGTGCCTTCCCCCCTCGTCCCGGGTGCAGGGCGGCGGCATCCAGGTCTGGCGCTGGCCCGGCGGCACTAATGGTGGCCCTCGTCGAGCCGTCAATAGCCGGTAGGCGCCCGTGTACCGATGAGCGCCCTGGTGTACGCGCCCTTTTTGATTGTCTTTTCTTACGCTCTCGCCCCAGTGCGCATTCCATTAGGAGGTGCTCTCGAACGGCGCGTGCCCGGCAACGAATGCGTGGGTGCGTATCGCATTCAGAGCGGGAGGTGGGTGGCAGTACGCAGCCGGCCCCCAGCAGCAGCGCCTTAATGCGCTAACGACTAGGCGATGAGAAAACGCACGATCTTTCTCTTTACTCTGCGTGTATTGAAAAGCTTTAGTGTCTTTGAATTTATCCACATCCTCGAATACACGCTTCAAAGAGGTAGGAAAAATACCAGTGGAGACGCAGGTGATGAAACACAACCGTCCATATTGTTAGCTGCTTGCGAAGAGAATTTTTGTCTTAATGGTCGTCATTAACAAGTGACCATGCTGGATTAGCCAAAGTGCCCATGAAAAGCTACTTGCTAAAACTATAAAACGCGAACGAGCTATAGCATTCCTTCAGTGCTCTCCGCAATGCAAAAGTTTTGAAGCTAGTTTTATTAACGTCGAAACATGTCGGTAATCGAAAATGATGTTCCTGCTTTCCCCCTCAACTCGGCGCATGTTGGCGAGCGAGAAAAAAATGAAGACAAGTCGCAAAGCCCCCCCCCCCCCCCCCCCCCCCCCCCCCCGTCCCGCTAACGTCACTTGGGAGGGTCCAATGAAAGGGCGCACCAAGCAAAGCCCCGATTACGTTATCGGGGAGGGAGCGCGCGCGCAGACGTGTCGTCCTAATCGGTTACGAGCGGTCACAACGATCACTTTCAAATATTATTTATAAATTCTAGGCTCTATGCAAAGCTTTTAAATTTGAGTCGAATACCCAGGATGGCCACCTCTAACATTTTCTTGCATTAGAATGTTAACGCAAGTACCGTTTCAGAGGTCCTTTAGCAGGCATCGAACCAAAAATGGCGCTTCGAAGGGCTCGATGGGTACGAAACATGCGCAGAGACTCCACAACAAATATCTCAAACAATTTCTCCAATCATTTACTCGCATCGCAAGTCATTTTTTATTTTCTCAGAAGCCGCTAGCGCCGATATCGGAACCAGCAGAAACGCAAAATTTTGACATGGGGCAGCAAACAAGGCGCGAAGGCTGGCAGCGCTTTACCACGTCAAGAATTAATGAGATCGCTGTAACCGAGGCGCATTCGGGAGCTCGAAGCAGGCTATCACAACATAATTTTCGAAATTTCGTGGAAGTTTTTTTCTGCTGAATAAAATGAGTTACGTTGAGGTTACATTGGCCTCGAGCAACCAGCTCCGACCATTTTAATTGCACTCAACAGCATTAGAGCGTCTAAGCTATATTTAAAAAGTTCAGTAGTTAATGTTGTCCAATCAATGCGTATATGGTAACCTAACTGTTATCAACATTCCTTTATTTCAAATCGGAAGAACGGTTTTCTTCTTATAAACATGATCCATTTTAAGTGGAAGGAAGAGTGATATGGTAATCCAAGACAAGGCCTGTAGACGGACATTCTGGGCAGAATTGCAGAAGCGTAGCCTTTGGGGCTAATTGGTGCAGGTGACGGACAAAACCATTATCATCATCATCATCAGCCTGACTATACCCACTGCAGGGCGAAGACCTCTCCCATATTTCTCCACTTAACCCGGTTCTGTGCTAGCTGCATCAACTTGACCCCTGCGAACTTCTTAACCTCATCCGCCCACCTAACTTTCTGCCGCCCCCTGCTACGCTTTCCTTCCCTTGGAATCCAGTTTGTTACCCTAAGCGACCATCGGTTATCCTCTCTTCGAACTACATGTCCTGCCCATGCCCATTTCTTCTTCTTAATTTCCACTAGAATGTCGGTAACTTGAGTTATTTCTCTGACCCACTCTGCACGCTTCCTATCTCTTAATGTTACCCCTACCATTTTTCGTTCCATAGCCCTCTGGGTTGTCCTCAACTTAAGTAGAACTCTCTTGGTTAGCCTTCACGTTTCAGCCCCATAGGTGAGTACAGGTAAGATGCAACTGTTGTATACTTTCCTTTTAAGCGATACCGGTAAGCTGCTAGTCATAATCTGCGAGTGCTTGCCAAATGCGCTCCATCCCAATCTTATTCTTCTTGTTATTTCCTTTTCATGGTCCGGATCTGCGGTTACTACCTGTCCCAAGTAGACATAATCGCCTACTACTTCCAGTACTTCGCTACCTAATGTAAACTGCTGCTCCTTCCCGAGGCTGTTGACCATTACCTTAGTCTTCTGCATATTGATTTTCAAGCCTATCTTTCTACTTTTCCTGTCTAGGTCATCAATCATTATTTGCAGTTTATCCCCTGAGTTGCTTAGCAAGGCTATGTCATCAGCAAATCGCAGATTACTGAGGTATTCTCCATCTACCCTTATCCCTAACTGCTCCCATTCCAAGTCTCTGAATACTTCCTCTAAACAAGCTGTGAATAGTACTGGGGAGAGTGTGTCTCCTTGCCTAACACCTTTCCTTATGGGAATTTTGTTACTTTCTTTATGCAGGACTATGGTTGCTGTGCAGCCACTATATATATATTCCAGCACTTTCACGTACGGCTCGTCTACCCCCTGATTTCGCAATGCCTGCATCACCGCCGATGTTTCAACTGAGTCAAATGCTTTTTTGTAATCAATGAATGCTATGTATAAGGAATGGTTATATTCCCAGCATTTTTCTATCACCTGATTGATGGTATGGATATGATCGATAGTAGAGTACCGTTCCCGAAAACCTGCTTGATCCTTTGCTTGGTGGCAGTTTAAGGTTGTCCTGATTCTAGTAGCGATTACCTTAGTAAATACCTTATACGTAACAGATAGTAAGCTGATTGGTCAGTAATTTTTAAGGTCCTTAGAGTCCCCTTTCTTATGAATGAGGATAATGTTTGCATTCTTCCATGGTTCCGGTACCGTCGATGACACCAGGCACTGCGTATACAGGGTGGCCAGTTTTTCTAGCACGATATCCCCCCCGCCCTTTAGCAAATCTTTAGTTATCTGATCCTCTCCAGCTGATTTCCCCCTTTTCATAGATTCTAATGCTTTCTTGACCTCGTCCTTCGTCACTGGTGGAACGTCTGACTGTTTTTCCCTGCCGCCAATCTCGTTACGGTCCTGACTACTTTAGCTGCTGTAGAGATCAGTATAGAACTCCTCGGCTACTTTGACTATCTTGTCCATATTGGTGATGACGTTGCCCGCCTTGTCCCTTATCGCATACATCTGGTTTTTGCCTATGGCCAATTTCTTCTTTACCGCTTTAAGGCTTCCCCCATTCTTTACAACATGCTCAATTTTCTCCATGTTATACTTCCTTATATCAGCCACCTTGCGCTTATTGATTAGCTTTGATATCTCGGCCAATTCGATCTGGTCTATTGGATTGAAAGCTTTCATACTCTGGCGTTTCTTAATCAAATCTTTCGTCTCCTTAGACAGCTTACCGGATATCCTCTCTAACTATCCTACCGCCTACTTCTACCGCACACTCAGTAATGATATCTCTGAAATTATTGTTCATTGCTTCTAGGGTAATGTCGCCATCCTCGGTTAGAGCCGAATATCTATTCTGTAGCCAGATCCTGAATTCTTCTGCCCTCCCCCTCACCGCTAATTCGTTGATAAGTTTCTTTCTTACTAATCTGTCGCGTTCCTTCTTCAGATGTAGGCTAATTCGGGACCTCACCATCCTGTGGTCACTGCATCGCACTTTCCCAATTACCTCTACATCTTGCACAATGGCGGGGGTTGAACACATTATGAAGTCAACTTCATTTTTAGTCTCCCCGCTAGGACTTTTCCATGTCCATTTCCGGTTCTTCCGTTTGCTGAAGAAGGTATTCATGATTCTTAAGTTATTGCACTCTGCAAACTCAACTAGTAACTCCCCCCTGCTATTACTAGAACCAATGCCATAGTCACCTACTGCCTGGTCTCCTGCCTGCTTTTTTTCCTACCTTGGCATTGAAGTCGCCCATTAGTACAGTATACTGCGTCTTTACTACTTTTCGCATTGCCGATTCTACATCTTCGTAGAAGCTTTCAACTGCTTGGTCATCATAACTACATGTAGGTGCACAGGCCTGTACAACCTTCAGTTTATACCGCTTATTAAGCCTAATTACGATGACTGCCACCCTCTCATTAATACTATACAATTCATCTATATTACCCGCTATATACCTATTGACAAGGAAACATACTCCTAGTTGTCGCCTCTCTGGTAAGCCTGATAACACAGTACATGCCCATCCTTAAGTACAGTATATGCCTCATCCGGCCTCCTAACCTCACTAACTTCCTATGGCATCCCATTTCATACCTTCTAGTTTCTCTAACAGCACTGCTAAACTAGCTTCACTAGCTAGGGTTGTAACGTTAAACGTTGCCAGGGTCAGTTTTCGATGGCGGCCTGTCCAGCGGAGCCAGAAAGCCAGAAGTTCTTAACACCCCCTGCTGCGTCACAGGTCTGACCGTCGCCGTGGTCAGTTGTTCCGCAGCCGCTGGTGACTGAGGGCCGGGGTTTTATGGAGCTTATCATGAGAGGTTATGATGCTGATGATGCTGATGCTGATGCTGATGCAGCTATTCCCCTTTGTATCGGGGGATCACAAAGTTCTGGATCAAGCCAGGAGAAACGGGTAGAAAAAATTGAGGAGTGAGAGAAAATTCTATGCTAAATGTTCAGTCAAATAGTCCGAAGAAGTAAGAAAGAGAGAGAAAGAAGAAATTTAACAGGCTTCTCTGTTGCGCCACCAGTCCTCGAGGCGGCGCTTTGTCGTCTCCACTGCCCTCATGATTACCCTAGTCTCTTCGGGTGGTGACGGCGACTGTAGACCCTCAAAAGCGCCTCCGTTGCTGTTGTCGCTGTTGTAGTGGGGGCGGGTCGCAGTTCTGGGCATTCGATCACTACATGTTGGATGGTCTCGTCGGCCGCGCCGCACCTGGGCACCGGGTATCCAAGCCCTCTATGTATTTGGCTCGTATTGTCCTTGTGCGCAGCACGCCGCTCCGTGCCTCGCAAAGCAGCCCGCTACCTCGTGTGTTGTCGTAGAGGTTTGCTTTAGTGATGGTATGCTTGGCACTGGAGTATACCGCCAGAGATGACTTCGCCTGTGTTTCTCTGAGCCATCTCTCTGTTTCCGATTCCCGAACCTGGTTGCGGATCTTCTTTCTCCACGCAGGCTGGGGTACCTCTGAAAGGCCGGCTTGCGGAATTCCGTACTTTTCGGCCAGCCTCCGAGTTCGGAGCATCCACTTGGTGTTGGAGCATTTAAGTACTATGTACTTGTACACCTCCCTGGACCATCTACCGTCGGGCAGAGCACTCAGGCGACGCTGCATGGCAGGTTTGGCAGTGGTCTCACGCGCTTCAAAGGACGACCATCCGAGGTCGCCCTGTACCGCCTCGTTCGTGACATATCCATGGACTCCCAGCGCAAGACGGCCAGCCTCACGTTGGCGGACCTCGAGGGCCCCCCGTCTAGCTGAAGAGATGCACAGTACGCAGTTTGCGCAGGTGAGCCCAGGTACGGCCACCAACTTCCACAGGGCCCTAACAACCTCGAAACGGCTGAACGTCCACAGCGCCCTGGAGCCAAGGAGCGCTCTCCTCGCCAATGCCTAGGTGCGGAGCTTTGTTTCATAGTCCCTCAGATACGCTCTCTCAGCAGTGAGTTCGACGCCGAGGTACTTGTATACCGTTGTCCAGGTAATATCGGTTCCCTGGAGTCGCATGGTTGGCTTCTCGCCTCCTGCTTTAATACTATTGGGCTCCATGAGCGCCGATTTCCTGGCGTTGAAACTCATGCCAAGGTCTCAACCCTCCTCCGAGCATATATCCAGCAGGGTCTGGAGGTCCGGGACTGAGTCCGCCATCAAAACGATGTCGTCAGCATACAGCAGGGCTGGGATGTGGCGATGCTGGGAAATACCATTTTCCATGTATGTGAGGTCAAAACCCACACCACTGTCTGCAAGTCGTTTTGTCATACGGGACACATAGAGCATAAAAAGTATGGGCGACATGGGGCATCCCTGCCTAAGACCACGAGATACGGTTACCGGCTCCGACACCATGTTGTCCCACTGTATGACAGCCCAATTTTGTGCGTATATGGCTTTCAGCAGCTGTAGCCATTCTTCCGGCATCTCGATACTCCTCAGCACTGCCCACAAGGTGCAATGGTCAATGCAGTCGTATGCCTCGGAGATGTCAAGGAAGCCCAGCAGTAGCTGCCTGTCCTCTTTAGCGGCAATCTCGAGGGCCTGGGTGACAATAAAAAGGTTATCCTCGATGCAGCGGCCTTGTCTGAAGCCATTCTGTAGCTCTCCAAGCACCTCCGCGTTTTTTGCCCATCTGTGGAGCCGTGAGTTGGTGATGTGGGCAAAGAGACGGTAGAGTACCAGTGTCACTGTGATAGGGCGATAGTTTTTCACAGATTTCTTATCGCCACCTCGCTTGGGCACAAGCCGGACTCTAGAATGCTTCCATTCTTCAGGGATGGAGGCTGATTTCATCACTACGTTAAGGGCATCTCTCAGGCACTCCCTGGTCTTGGGTCCTGCCTTTTTTTATTAACTGGATGGGGATGCCGTCCAGGCCTGCTGCTGTGCGACCATTCATGCGTTTTATGGCCCTGTCTAGCTCTCTCGGCGTGATGAGGTCTCTGTTTCCAGGCTGGACTGTCGACGCTGTTTCCAATACAGACGTATTGGTTTGCTTTGCTCCCATATTATGGGCCATGTATGTAGTCACATATTGGAGACACTTCTTCTCCTTATATATTTCACCTGTGCTTGGGTCTTCAAGTTCTGTGCAGGTTGATGGGTTCGCCTCCTCTATTCTTATATGTTGCCAGAATTTGCATGCAGCATCAGGGCCAGCCTCCTTGAGCTCAGTCAGAAGTCGAGAGCTCATGTGGTTAATTATCTTCTGTACAATGACTGCCGCCTCTTGCTTAGCTGCTCTGTAATTGTGCCAAAGTTCATCAATCACCGCTTGCTCTCCCCCTGTACGTAGGGCATGTCTGTGATTACGGCATAATTCTTTTCGCCTCTGGATTGCTTGTGCTGCTTCTGCATCCCACCAGCTTTTTGGCCTCCGCTTGCCTTGTATCCTTGTGTGTTTACTACACACCATCCTCACTGTTCTTGTTATCCATTGTACAAAGTCCTCATATGCTTCGACATCAGTGGTTGCTGCCTTCTTCTCTAGGAGTGTAACAAGTTTCTCGATGTGGCGGCCAGGTATTAGCGGTTGAGGTCCTTTGTAGCCTGTGTTAACTGGCTTCTTGTTTGTCGCACGAAAAGTGAGCCGGATGCTGTTGTGGTCGCTGCCAAGGCTGCGGTCACCTAATTCGTCGATTTCCATAGCTTCCAACTTGTCAAACAGCTCTGGGGAAAGGATGCAGTAATCTATTGAGGAAGACTTGTTGTTGGCTGTCCATGTTATCTTTCCCTTACACTTGTCTGTTGTGTTTGCCAGTATCGCTCCCTGCTGGTCGATCCATTTCAGCAGCATCTTTCCCGCTCGATCTGTTGTTGGGTCAAGCATGTCAATGTGTGCATTGAAGTCTCCCACAATGATGAAGGGTAGGTTGATGGCTTCAATGTCCTTTTTCAGGCAAGCAAAGATTTGTAGGTTCTTTTCTTTGGCTCCCTTGCCAGTCCACATGTAGACTACTGCAATCTGTACTTTAGTGTTGCAGATAACTCCTGTGAGCCATATGTGTTCGCTGCATTCAGTTTGGGCCCTTTCCCACTGGGTGGTTACCTTAGTGAAAGCACCCACCCCGCCTCCGCGTCTGTCACTGCCTTGTCTGTTCAAACCCTGCCACTCATAGCCATCATTGTTGGGAGGGGTTTCTGTATTTCTTAAGTGTGTCTCCACCAGGCCTGCTACTGTGATGTCCTCTGTTGTCAAAATGTGGTATAGTTCTTCCCATTTCTGCGCTCTTCGGCCACCTTGCATATTCAGATACATGATTACGTGCTTCATTCGGCGCTTTGGAGCACATCTGAGTCGTTTTCGTGTTCTATGTGGTTCTGCATCCACCAGCTTTGCATCTGACCGTATTTTTGACCACTCCAGGCCGCTCCGATCCCCCGGTACATGTTTGGTCCCCGGGCTCACATCTGTCCACTTTGCTGGCCCAGCTGGAGCAAAAACCTGCCGAGCATCTGCATCCACTGCATCTCGGTGTAAGGAGGCTTGCGGCCGGAAGCATGGCCCTGTCTTCATGCCACCATTTTCTTCTCTGTGTCGGTGCCGTGGGGGTTCCTCCCATTGTTTCTCGTTGAGGGGTCTGAATGGCAGGGGGGCCCTGCCATGCTTGCTGGGAGCGAATTTCGAGGGCGTTAGCCCTAAAAAAACACAGAGCCGGCGCCCTAGGCGATAGCCAAGCACCACAGCAATGCGTTGGTTGTATGACCCGCCCTGTGTTTTGCACATTATTGCCAGGTTCGGGGCCACCCATTCCACCCTTTGCCCTAGCTCCTTGCAGGCTATCTGCATGTCGGCGTTCCACTTGCTGCACTCACTGCGAATGTCGTCTTCCTCAACTGTCTCTTCTGGGATGGCCTATACAAGGAAGTGGTGTTTTTTAGCATTCTCCTTCCACTTCACAAGCGCCGAGCGTAGTCCCTCTACTGAGGTGCTGGTTGTGGTGTTCCCTTGTACGATGTCATCCAGACCCGCAATCAGCGCACAAATTTCGAGAATATGTAGCGCTCATTACTGCACCAGGGTGGCCAACTCCTGTTCTGGTGAGGGAGTGCATTGCCGGAGGTGTTCACCGGCATCAGGTCGCACCCCAAACCTGTTTATGACGGACAAAATAAACAGCTGAAAAAGCGCGTTCACAAGGAGGAGGTGACAGAAAGACGCTGGACTGGGCTGAAGTTCCCGGGTGTCGCCATGTTTAAACTGAAGCAGCCGTTTTTCTGTCGCTGCCCTCGGTGCTGCGCACTCAGCGCATATAGGTTCTGCAAAATGTTCAGCTGGCGAGATATGCCGCCACTTTTACGCAGAGAAGGGGCTTCACGCATGGCTGTCTTTGTTTAAGCTAGCAGTTATGGTTTTGCTGGCATCGCAGTGCGGAGCATAAACCTTGCAGAACGTCAGTTCCAAATTATTTGTGAGAATATGCTTTCATGCAGTTCTCGCCTCACCTGCTGCTGTGGCTAAGTGACTATGACAGATCGGTAGCGTCACATTGCGGAGCAATCAGCGAACAAATTTCGAGAATATGTAGCGCTCATCATGCTACGAAGGGAGCCAACAGTCACTGCTATCAAGGAAGTTTCAGGAAATGTCTTCTTTGTTGCTGTTGATCAGTGTGAAACAATAATGTAATATCGGAGGTCGTTCATTACAAAGAAAGGAAAGCAAACATATTCCGCCAGTGAGTAGCGCTGGTGAGCCCTCTCAATGATAGGTTATATACAACATGAACACCTAAGAATGTAGAAGATGTAGAAGAATGAAAAGAAGAATCGGAACCAATCAACATTTTAGGCATCTTGGATGCAGAGTCACGTACGCTACACCTAGGCTAAGCAGGCACTTTCGGCGGGCTTGGTTAAAGCGGGCCTTTATATGTCGGGTGGTCACCTACAACCGGTAGCTGAATAACATTGTAACTTAGTACTTTATGCTAATAAGAATGTGTGAAGTATTAGAGCCACAAATTAACCAGACCTGACGTGACCTGTCTTTGTCGGCAGGCGGATTTCGACATGGAAGCAGCGAAATTGCGCCACCTTATGCAGGGGGGTAGAACCCTTTTTGCTGGTTTGGTCCTCAGTCCTCCTCAAACCGTCATGGACTTCATCAACGAAGTCAACCTCATTGAGCGAGCCCTGCAGCAACGAAATCGGCCCACTGAGTCTGCATGCGGTCAGCCCTTCAGCAGTACGGCCACATTGTACGGCTCTGCTAAACATTACTCGCTCCGTGAGCTTATCAGTGAGAAGGAGGAACTCCTCAAGCTCCACCTCGGCTCGCTTAATCCGACTGCCGCTGCTGTCATCGTAGCCGTGCGCGGGGAGATCCGGCAAACAATATCAGCGCCTGAGTCGCTATCGGAGCAACGTTCCATGCAGCAGCATTCCGTCGGCCCACAGTCCTGCACAACACCTTCCGTTCGAATCACAGCCTCCGCCCGCTCCTCAGCCACCTTCATACCAGCCTTGCTACCAGCTGCCATCCAAGCAAGGCCTCGTCAAGCAGCCACCGGTTCGGAAGGGTGACATCTTTCCACTTCAGCCTTTCCTTCATTGCAGCTAACAACATTATCAAGTCGCCGGCAAATAGAACCCTTGTACTTTTTTTATTGCATCGCACATGGTCATTATCGGCTTGCATCTACCAGTTAAATTAATCTAGCACATATCGCACATTCACAACCCACTATCATGAACTTAACGTCTGTCTCTATTTTGCCAGAACCGATACGTTTAAACACAGTTTTTTCCCTCGTGCGATCGAGGCATGGAACAGGCTACCTGGTTCACATCGCTTCCTTCCATTGCATGAATTTGTTAAAGCAATCAACCACTGTTGATCATTGTCTTCACGAACCCAATTCAGTCATTAGTTTGTTTCTGCGTTTGTTTGACTGTTGGCTTCATTGAATTGTTGATATTGTACTGTATGATTGCCTTGCATTTTCTTTCTCTTTTTTTGTCATTTTTTGAAATATGCACTCCCCCACCCCACTTCTGCTATAGATCCAGATGGAGCTGCAGCATGTGCAAATAAATAAAATGATAAATAAACCTGGAGCCCTTCTGGCCAGCGGCCGATGTGATACCACTGCGGAGAACCCGGCCACCTGTATCGCCGTTGCCCCTACCGTGAATTCGGCTTTCGAGGTTTTTCTCGTGATTCCCCGCGGTCCCGGTTTGGTGAACGCCCTCCAGAAATGAAAGAATTCCTAGCTGCACGTGCAAACTCTCCTAGCGGCCGTTCACAGTCATCTTCTCCCGGGCACTACTCGTTACTCAGCTGGCGTAGTTTTACTGAAAGTGTTCCGTCAGCTGAGCGACCTCACATACGAAGTGCTTCCGGACGGCTTTTCTACTACTCGTCGCCAGCAGACGCCCGAGGTGGTTCACGCCGTGTGCATGAAGCCGAGAACTGCCCTAGAAGCTTAGCACGCCGCCTTACCGCATGCTTCCTGTGAGCACTTATTTTCTTACTTTATTCTTTTCTTTCGAATTCATCGGGTTGATGTTCTAGAGAGGGGGGTAATGCTATAGTAATGCAGCGCGTGAAACAGCAGCCGCCCAGCGGCTGCTCATCGCGAGTCTGGTGCGCCGACTTGAAACGGAAGTGCCCTCGTGACGTTCGACGCGAAGAGGCTGAAGTTGGGCGCCGCCCGGCTCTCGGTGCTCTTGACGTGCTCTCCGGTGCCTTCTTGGCCAGCCACCATTAAAACCTTTTAGTTACGAGCCCAAACGGCTACGTGACAACATACATAGCAATTGCCACGGCTTACATGATTTTTCCCTCCTTTTTTGCTTGTTTAAATAAGCCATTGCCACAGCAGTCTGCAAGTTCACAAGGAGCTAAGAACCGAGCACAAAAATTTCCCGCTTTCGAGGTAAGCGGTACGAAAAGCAGTTCAAGACATCAATCGCGAAAGTGCGCATACTGTAGGGTGCTTTCTTTTAAGGTATCGGCTTAATTTGCAATTGCTTCCATCAGTAATTATATTATACATACCTCTTTACAGACTGAAACGAATGCTTTCATTGCTCACGAAGGGCTCGCTGGCAGCATGCGAGGACGAGCTGAAAAGTGTTTCGCGCATTCAATGGGCCATGTACGGCAAAAACATATGTATACGATCAAATGAAAACCATAGGGACGCAGTGATTAGCGGGATGCAGAATTGGGCGCATTCGTTTTGCTCCATTCTGGAATTAGCAGCGCAAAAACGCGAAGCGTGTAGTTCTCCGAGAAAAGCAACGCGCTCTTAGCCCCGAGAGGGCGTCGCTTTTCCACATTTTTGCGAATCGTGTTTTTCGCGGTGCTTAATTTCCAATTCAGACTTGCGCTTACCGTCATTTGTCGGCGGTTTGTGTTTAGGCTGTAGTTAGTGCGAGGTCACGATAACGACACGAGCGAGCCCTGGCTTCACCTGGCGAGTACGGCGCCATGAATAAAGCCGCGTCCTTGATTGATGATTGCTTATCCATGGGGCCGCTGTTTAAGAACAGGTTAATGACAAATTTATTCAAGCCAAGTCATCCGTTCCCGTCACCGTTAAACAGGGCTTTTGGTGCGACTATACGTTTTTTTTTTTTTTTTTTTTTTTCAAGGTGCTGCAGAGCGCCGGTCGTCAGCTTCATTACGCTTGCCTAGCTGTTACTTCATTATGCCGTTACTCTTGTATTATGGGTGGCAGTTAGCATCTAGCTGAGAGCAACTTTCGTCGATTGCTTTTAAAATGGACGCTGATGACGCTGGTAGACAGCATACCGGCTTTACTTTAGCGAGGAATGAATTATTCTGTCGAACAGCGATTTCCTTTTTGTTCTGATTAACTCTGCTAAGCATTACTTTTAGAAAATGAATGCAGACACGCTCCATCTCCTGAACTGACACATCCTGAACAAAAATTTCATCGAAGCAAGAGCGTCGAAATCACGAAATGACACGTTTATTTTCATACGAGCACCGCCCAGTAAGACAGCGAGTCAATCCAGCCAACCCCGCTCCCAGGAAAGCATTCTCGCCAAAGCTGGTTGCTCGCTTTCGAAGTGCCGACTTTCGGATTGCAGTTCTCACATTCCTGTGTCCTTCCTGATTCGGTGAATATTTAGTTGCTATTTATTATTCATCATATGGAAACACACGCCGTGTTTTGTGGATGAGTATTTTGTCTTTTGTGAACGATACCTAGCCTATCTGCACGGACGCAGAATCCATTGTGTCAGGCATTTTACCTTAATCTCGGCCGCCTGCGCGGAGAGAGTTTGTGAAACAAAGAAACAAACAAACAACTGCTCAGTTCGCGTTTTCGATCACAGTTGCTCTTGACGCGCTTGGATTAAGGCGAATAGCAAACACAGCCGCGCAACGTAAAGAATAAATACCACATGGACTAATTTAGGGCTCGCTTACCGAAGCTTCGTGCGATCTCCGCGAATCCAATTGGACCCACCTTGAACAAACAATGCCTTCAGCACTTCTTGGGAATATCGTCTCCAAATAGTCTTAAACCGGTCTTTGCGCGGCTGGGGTTTGTAGCGCATTAAAGCTGCGCAGGTGCAACGCCGCGGTCGAATGCCTTGATGAGTGCACGGGCTTTGAATGGCGATAGGTGCAGCCACCGTAGTCGACGAGAGCGACGAGATTCTCTAGACGGGAGGACAGTCTCCGGGTAGCAACAGAGCGCTGCGTCACCGAGGTGTCGGCGAACGCTGTCGAACATTCTAGATAGACGAGCCGCAGGAATGCACGAAACACGAGATACACGGAGTACCGGCGCTGCTGCATCGGCTCCGCTACAGCTCGCACAGAGAGCACCACTAACGGAGGCGTCATTCTGTGCGAAACCCGGCAAGCTTTCCGGCCGAAAGGTGGTCAGTGTTTTTATTCGTACCTGGAGGATTATTAAGCCCTGTTTGAAACGCAGCGCTGACCAACCTGAACGTCGGACTAAAAGGAAATAAAAATGGCCTTTGATTTTTATTCGACGCTCGAAACTAAACCTTTCGCGCCTCGGTAATGGAATCACGGCATTGCACGTAGTTCGTTAGTACTAACTAGCACCGCTCACATCGCCATCTTCACATATTTATCATGCGTAACGTTTATACTGGCGAGGAGAGACAGCGTGTGAAGCCGACGTAGCTTGCAAATGATGCTCTTGTGCGTGTCCTACCAAACCGTGGTCAAGCGTGGCTTTTACTCAGTTCGGGTTCATATTTAGAAGCTGTGCTTGTTTTCAGATTCGTGCCCCTCCTCCGCCGACATTTGCCGCTACCGCCTGTGACTCTGGCATCGACAAGTACGCAAAATAAAAAAGAATGAAGAAATTATCACATAATATATATGGCCTTCCTTCAATATGTATGCTTCAAGAGCGCTAGCAATTGTCGAAAAGTTCTAAGTATAACTACATCAACCACAAAGCAACTACAACCACAAAAAAGAGATGTGACTTCTCGTTTCTTTTGCGCCAGTGTTTGCAAGAAGGCATGCAGTACTGACTGCTATAATACGAGGGGAGTCAAATCACTGCTTTCTGCAGAATACACCGTGTCAAGCGGAAGAGCGTCGCTGGTTTCTAATCAGGCACCGTTAAGCGTTTTCCGGCAATTATAAATATCTCCAACACCACAAGGAAGCGCATTTGGTCATGCGTCAAAATGCGGATACCGCGTGATATTTCGAGAAACCAGCACATCGGCATGGCGAATTTTCACGGCACGAGCAGTTATTGGAGAGCACATGCTCACGCCGAAATGGCGAATTAGTACACTACATGCCGTTTTTCTAATATTTTCCCGTCGTGACACAGTCAGCTTCGGGCAATTCAGCTGTAGCCCGGTGTACTACACATGGCTGTTCACTTGTTTTCACCCTGGGCGGTATAATCCGCACGCATGTTTCGCCATGGTTATTAGACTTGAGCAAAGGCAGAAGAGCCTAAATATGAATCACTAGAATTATGATTGATGTTGACAGGATTTGCAGGCTCTCGGGTCACATCACTCGGTCTTGAGTTTTGTTTGCATGGGAGAGAGTGGTGGAGCGAATTTGAAGAAGCCTGGCGCAGTGATTGCTCCATGAGAAGATCAGAAGGCTAGTTACAACACGCGAAGGGAAAAAATTAAAGAACTAAAAGTGCCGAATTGCTTCTCAGCACTCTGTGCAGCCACTAAATAAAAGGAGTTACATACACGACAGCACCCCAGCTGTTCAGCATAACGGAGTAGGTGGCCTGTAATTGTAACGGATCGAGTTTCTAACTCTACATGTCAGAATAGCGGAGGAGCCGCACGATGCTGCGCGTGTGTGGGCAGAAAATAGCTCTTATCCTTTTTCGCAGCTCGCGACCTCTTCTGCGGGTATCAGTTACTCCCTCGCTGCGCGTTTTCTTGTTATATATATGTATTTTTTCGAACTGTGTTCTACCCGCGCGCCCCTCCACACACGGTTCTCGCGACACGACTGACGCGAAAGGTCAAGGAGAGGGAGAGATCGATGCACACCGCGTCCTGATTAAAAAACGCCCCGCGGGCGCCCCTTGCGTCGGATGGTGGGACGGCCTCCGCTGTCTGTATACCTGCACCCGACAGCGGGCATCACCGCTCCAGGTAGGAGACGACCGCCCGCCTGCTGTGGCCAGCTGCGCGTTCATACCGGCACCGGTATAGGTGTCCTAGGGCCGTGATACTAATTCTCTCTTGCCTGCTTTCATTTTGACTTCTTTCTCTGTAGGTGATAGGAAGCGGGTCGACGAGATAAGCACCCCCTTCACTTTCTTTCAAACCGCCGCATTCTCCCTCCCACCCTCTCCTGCACATCCCAATGCCTGTTCTCTGTATACATACACTGCGGGTTCTCGGCTCACAGTTGGCGAAAATTCCTCACGGCCATCGCTCTTTTCAGGTTCGTGCAGGCGCCTTCCAAGCGGCCGCCACGGCCTCGCTCGGGAAGGAAAATGCTTCAAGCAAAAGAGCGATAGCGCAGAAATGGATTTGGGGGAGGAAATGATGGGCAGAACGCGCCTCTTACGCAACTCGCAGCGTCTGAGAAATGGGAGGAGGGCGCGCGCAGAAGCGATTAGGAAGAGCGCCTCGCTCTGCTCTGCAGGCATCGACCGCGGCGGCGAGGTTGCGAGAGCGACGTTCACCGCTTCTTCGCCTTCTTACCCCTGCCAGCGCGGTTCGAGCGGTTTGATACGAAAGGAAGTCCCCGGCGCTCGTTACTCGGTTGTTATTCGCTTTCTCTTTTTTTCTATCTATCCCTCGGAGCAGCTCGTAGAACCTCTTGTTATTGGGTAACGGTCCTCAATTCTGGCGTGAAACAAGATACGGAAAAGCGGCGAAATGTCGTTTGCAACACGAACCGCGCAAAATACCCGCCCTCGTCTTTCCTGTTCAGCCCTTCGAGCGCTAGTGCAGCGCTTCCGGCCTTCGTGCAATTTGCAGGAGTACGAACGCCAAGATACTGCGCTTTGATTCGTCGCTCGAGCTTCGAGCATTTCATTTTGCCTTCCTTCCCTTTGTTCTGCTGATCGCCATTCCGTTGAAAAATAAATAAAAGAACCCGAAGTTGCGTAACAAATAAACTCAATGTACAAATGTACTGCGATAAAGGAAAGGTAAACCGAAACGAATCTTCTTTTACTTAGCCCGCGTACAATATACATACTTGCGTACACGGAGTGCACGGTACATCGCAGCAACGGGTTGCGCTGAAGCCTCTATTCGTATATGTGGGCGCAGTTTGGAGCCCCACATGTGCATGCATACCTCCCCCTCCCCCCCCCCCCCCCCCTCTTGCTTTTTATTCATTTATTTCAACATACTGTCAACCCCAGCGGGGTTATTACAAGTTTGTATGTTCACCCAGTATCGACCTTTTTGTCTCCCATTAAGAGGTTATTGGAATTCTTCACTCACTTTTAAACGTTACTGCGTTCATTTTCGATTCGTATTTACCCACTTCAATGTCCGCAAATTTTAATCATTTATTTATCTTTTTTTTTTCTTTCTATCTCAGGTCTCCTTCCTATACAAAGTAGCATGTAATCGTTTTTGAAACTCTGGCTAAAATACCTATTTTGCATAAAATAACATATCTGCCTGCCTGCCTGCCTGCCTGCCCGTCCGTCCGTCCGTCTAGCTATCATCATCATCTGCCTGACTGCAGGGCGAAAGCCTCTCCCATACTCCTCCAATTAAATCGGTCTTGTGCTAGCTGCATGCACTTGACCCCAGCGAACTTCCATAACCTGATCCGCCCACCTAACTTAATGCCGCCCCCTGATGCGCTACCTACCTACCTACCTACCTACCTACCTACCTACCTACCTACCTACCTACCTACCTACCTACCTACCTACCTACCTACCTACCTACCTACCTACCTACCTACCTACCTACCTACCTACCTACCTACCTACCTACCTACCTACCTACCTACCTACCTACCTACCTGCCTACCTGCCTGCCTGCCTGCCTGCCTGCCTGCCCGCCCGCCTGCCCGCTCGCCCGCTCGCCCGCCTGCCCGCCTGCCCGCTCGCCCGCCCGCCTGTTCGCCAGCCCGTCTGTCCGTCTGTCCGTCCGTCCATCTGTCCATGTCTGTCCGTCCGTCCATCTGTCCATGTCTGTCTGTCTGTCTGTCTGTCTGTCTGTCTGTCTGTCTGTCTGTCTGTCTGTCTGTCTGTCTGTCTGTCTGTCTGTCTGTCTGTCTGTCTGTCTGTCTGTCTGTCTGTCTGTCCGTCCGTCCGTCCGTCCGTCCGTCCGTCCGTCTGTCTGTCTGTCTGTCTGTCTGTCTGTCCGTCCGTCCGTCCGTCCGTCCGTCTGTCTGTCTGTCTGTCTGTCTGTCTGTCTGTCTGCCTGTCTGTCTGTCTGTCTGTCTGTCTGTCTGTCTGTCTGTCTGTCTGTCTGTCTGTCTGTCTGTCTGTCTGTCTGTCTGTCTGTCTGTCTGTCTGTCTGTCTGTCTGTCTGTCTGTCTGTCTGTCTGTCTGTCTGTCTGTCTGTCTGGTGCAGGGCGACCACGGATGCCTCTGAGGATGTCGCGAGCGTCTCGGGAAACCCAGTAAACTCTTACTCTCTGCTTGGCCATCTGTGAAGTTTGAAATGAACAAAATGTCCCAATAGAGTACGAACACGAAGACCTTGCAAAGCAGTCGGCGACTAATTTTGATTCACAGTCAGCGAATGATGCTACCTGGATGTCACATTTTATAGCTTATGGCACAGACTAGTCAATATGTGACTTAAAGCAAGACGTGGTGGTGCTGCTATTACCGGCTGGGCAGTTTGAGGACCGCAACCGGTGTTGCGCCTTGAAACCAGTTTTCTGCTTCTGCTCTTTTAAGCAGACTTAAGTGCAGTCTTGCAATTTCCTGAAATAAGTTTCTCCTGACTTGCATGCGGCGACTTTAATACGATGGATCCGGCGTGGGGCTACGTCAAGAGCAATGCGAAAGGCAGGAACCTATCCCAAGACGCGGCGGAACTCGATGATACCCTCATAACCGACCCGGCTTACCCAACGAGAATTGGCAACTCCGTGTCCCGAGATGCCAGCCCCGACCTCGCGTTCGTCAAGAACAACGAACCGATCACGATCACGTGGAGGAACACGGGGGTGGACCTCGGCAGCGACCACATGATCGTGGAAATCTTCATACCGGAGCAGAGCAGTAGCAACGTCAGGAAACATACTTGGATCGATTGGACCGCTTTCAAAGATAACATAAATCAGGAGGCGGAAGAGACCGAAATCGACGACATCGACACGTGGACCAACAAGATCCTCCAAGATGTTCCAAACTCAACCAAGGACATAGTAACAGACCTCGAAACGAACAGAATGAATAGCCGACTGGCCCACCTTATCGAGGCCAAGCAGTGCATTCTCAACAGATGGAAGAAACAACGCCTTAATCGTAGGCTACGAAAGAAAGTCGCAGAACTCAATAGAATAATCGAGGACCACTGTCGCACGCTATGTGCGCAACGATGGAACGAGATATGCAATGCTGCCGACGGCCAGATGCATAACGGGAAAACATGGAACTTGCTGACTTAAGCATCTGCTTGATGAAACCAAGACTAAGTCACACCAAAGGGACCGACTGGCGAAACTTATCCATCGAGAAGTCACTAAACACGGCGCCGATAAGGTGACGAAACGCATCAGCGACAGATACCTGCCGACAACGTCCACGGAGTGCCACGGGCCGTACGGGGGGCTGCCAAACGCCCGTCTCGACAGAGATATAGACGTAGAAGAAGTTCCATAGCACTGCAGGACCTCAACAGCAGGTTGGCGGCCGGGCTGGACCGCATCACCAACAAGGCGCTTAAGAACCTCGACGACAAATCCATAGAAAGCCTCACGAGCTATTACAACAAATGCTGGAAAACGGGAACGCTGCCGACGCAGTGGAAGAAGGCCAAGATCATCCTGATTCCCAAGCCGGGCAAGCCATCCGACACGGATAACCTCCGACCCATATCGCTCACATCTTGCGTGTGCAAGGTGTTGGAGCACGTCCTGCTCAACAGGTGGCAAGAATACCTCGAGAAAGAAGGTCTCTACCCGGAAACAATCATTGGCTTCAGGCAACATCTAAGTACCCAAGACGCCATGATACAACTCAAGCACCAGATCATCGACGGCAACACCGGCGACAACAAAGCAGTACTGGGACTCGACCTGCAGAGCGCCTTCGACAAGGTGAAGCACCCGGCGGTCCTATCCCAAGTCTCAAAACTCAACATGGGAAAGAGATCATACAATTACATCAGACTTCCTCACGGACAGAACGGCCGAGCTCAGAGCGGGGGACCTCCAAGCACAGGAGAAGAAGCTGGGAAGCACAGGCACACCTCAGGGATCGGTCACCTCGCTGGTGCGTTTCAACCTCGTGATGATAGGAGTGGCCGAAAGGCTCAGGAACATCAAGGAAGTCCGACATACGATATACGCGGACGACATAACGCGGTGGGTGGAAAAGGGCAGCGATGCCCACATTGAATCCACCCTACAGGCGGCCGTTGATGCGATCGAAGACCAACTCGACGGAACGGGGCTCAGATGCTCGCCAAGCAAGTCGGAGCTCCTCGTCTACCCGCCTGTTAAGCACCGCAAACCCAAGAGCAGCCCGAGAGAGTACGAGGCAATCAAAGTCAAGACCAGAGAGGGAAACGCGATCTCAAGAGTCAACAAGATCAGAGTGTTGGGAATGACGATCGAGACGCACGGCAGAAACGACGAGACCGTCACCCGGCTCATTGCGAAAGCGGCGAACGCCACGAGACTACTCAGACGAGTCACGAGCAAGAAAAGTGATATGAGGGAAGAGAGCCTGATCAGACTGATCCACTCGTTCGTCATGTCACGTAGCGTACGTGGCGGCCTACCACAAGTGGAAGAAGAGCGAGAGAAACAAGATATACTCATCCGCAGAGCCTAGAAGACGGCACTGGGACTGTTTGAAACAACGAGCACCAAACGCCTCCTGCAGCTAGAGGTGCACAACACGCTGGAGCAGATAGCGGAGGCCCAACGCGCCGCACAACTCGAAAGACTGTCTACGACTAAGGCCGGCCGGAAAATCCTGGACAACCTAGGAATTGGCTGTCAAGGCAGGGAGCAGACGCAGCTCCCCGTACCCGGTGAGATCAGGCGCAACATCAGAGTGGACTCGGCACCGAAGAACATGCACCCGGAGTATATCAAAGGGAGGAGAGCAGCGAGAGCCAAGGCCCTGATAGACCAGCACGCGGCCGACACACACGCACGCTACGTTGACGCGGCTGAGTACGCCAAGATACACGGCTTCACGACGGTCGTCGTCGACGCGACCGGCACCGTTCGCACGACCGCCAGCACGAGATGCACCAAGGCAGAGCAAGCGGAGGAGGTGGTCATCGCCCTGGCCATTGCCGACCGCGACTGCCACACAGTGCTATGCGACTCGAGGCAGGCGGTGAGAAATTACGCCAAAGGCAGGATAGCGAAGGAAGCGGTGCGCATACTGCAGGCAACCAAGAACGACGATCGCAGCAGACAAGTGAGAATCAAGTGGTTCCCGGCGCACGCGGGCGAGGCGTCAGACCGTAACGCCAACCACAACGAGACGGCACACGCCGAGGCGCGCGCGCTAACGGACCGCGCCTCGGTCGACTGGCCGCTGTGGTTCAGCACCAAGGACCGAATGACCGACTACAGCGAAATAACCAAGGCGTTCCGCCTAGCTCGCAGAACTCTTCCACCCCCTTGCTCGGGGTTCAGTCGAGAGCAAGCCGTTTTATTCAGACAGCTACCCAGCCCGTCGCTGATGCACAGAATGTATCCCGAGACGCACCCGACAGACAAATGCAGAGTCTGCCGAACGGAGACGGCCGGCTTCGCACACATTCTGTGGAATTGCAACAAGTACCAGGAAGAAGCTAAGTCCGGGAGGATCCCGCCGCGACTGGAAGCAGCCGCAGGGAGCGACAATCAAGAGGAGCAACTCTGGGCCGTCCAGCAGGTCATCAAGGCGCTGGCCCGGCAGGGAACCAGCGAGCCGGCCACGGCGAGCGAGAACCCAGGCAGCGCAGCCGGTGCCCAGAGGACGACGTAGGTCCGTCCGGAGCGCGCGCGCACGAGCGCGCGTTCTACTGCAGGCCACAAATAAACGTTTTACCAATCCAACAATCCTGACTTAAACCTATGACGTCTGCCTTTCGTTAAGCTCTGTTAAGTGGTTTTTCAAGCATGAAACGTTGACGACAATATTTCGCAGCTGACACTTTTTGAACGTCACGATAAACGTGAATTGCGATGCCGGACAACTTCACAGAATGTGTAGGCGCTGTTAACCGGACGTTTCTCTGAATTGGACGAGATACCTTGTGGGGACCGTGCCAGCCACATTTGAAGGGCGCGCTATTTCCCGGCGCTCCCTGTGCACCGCCCCATTGCCGCTTTCCCTCTCCCTCCGACGGGATAACCGGTCCCGGTGCGGGGGCTATAAAGGGGAGCGCACGCCTTCGCTTCTCTCTCTTCCTCGCCGGACGGCCTTCATTGCGGGCGCTCCAGCGGCTGGCTCCCGACCCCCGACCACGACCCCCTGATCTCCGGACCTGCCTTGGCGGACCTGCCTGATCTGTGAGATAAAGATGTTTGTTTCACGGCCCGCGGCGTGTGTGTCTTGCGTCTTCCTCGGGAAGAGGAACCGCCCACAAAATAAATGGCGTCCAATGTGAGGCGATTCCTCTGCCCGAGGGAGACGCAAGACACACACGCAGCGGGCCGTGAGACAAACATCTTAATATCTCACAGATCAGGCAAGTCCGTCCAGGCAGATCCGAGGAGTCAGGGGGTCGTCATCGGTAGAGCAGCCAGGGAGCGGACAACAGGAACCAGAAGAGGGAGCGAGGCACCGGCGCGCCTCATTTTATGGGGTCTGAGCGCGGACCGAATACCCGTCAGCTGCAGAGGGAAGGGGGTGCCGGGAAGGGGCGCGCCTTTCAAACACGATGCGGCGCGCCGCTGCCTTTAAAGGTTCGTGGACTAGGGCCCTACAACCTGTGTATTCTGACATGCTGTCGACTGTGTTATATTTGCTCGCAGACACAGTCAATCCAACTTCTCTTTTCTAAGTACCTTATGCATCTAAAATATAGTTTGTTTCATGCATCATCAACAACCATGGTAGGCACAGATGCGCATGCAACCTTTACTGACATGGCAATGAAGCATGGAATAAGAAATTAAGTGTTGTTTTGCACTTTCCATCCACCTTTCCCTCTTAATCACATTTGTGAAATTTATTACATAGGTCCCCAAGAACATGCCATGAAAACGCACTAGTGCGTTTCCATGGCATGACTACCTATGGCATGGCTGCCTATGACATAGCTACTTATGGCATAGCTAACCTATGGAAACGCATTAGTGCGTTTCCATTGAGCAGCCATAGTAATTCTCAGTGGACTAGAATATTAGGAAAAAGAAATGCAGGGGAAATGAGAGGCTTCATAATGAGATACATCAAAAGTGAGCCAACAGCCACTGCCACAAAGGAAAGTATAGTGACATATTTTTTGGTATCTGTAAAAGGGGAAAACAGTCCCAGCGCCACCTTCCTTCATAGCTGCACGGACGTAGTACACGTTTACTGTTACCGCGAGTGTCACATGAACCTTGGTCGAACGGGTAAGACGGAAGCTGTGCGAGATGCCTCTTAGCTAGATATTGAACCAAGACTGCCAGAACCGATACTTTCTTTTATTTATTGAGCAGACAAGGATAAGGGAATGAGGGGCTCATTATGACCACCTGCATATGGGGAAGAAAATAGCAAAATATCAAACATGGAAAGCGAAGTACCTCACTCTAAGTTTGGAGACCGTCTGTTCGGATCCCATCGGCCGCATGCGTTTTTTTTTTCTCTCCTTCCTAATCAGTAATCTTTCATCCATACAGTAACTACACTCCATTTATTCGCGCCACAGAATGACATAAACGACGTTCTCCTATGATTTACATGGTTTCGTTGGTTTTTAGCTTCCTTCATATGAATGTCGCAAGAGCCCTTTTTTTCTACTTCCTTGTCAGTTGAGCCTAAGGGCGGCCTTAGTTGCGGCAGTCTTCGTGGCAGCATAAGGGATTGTCGCACAGCTTTAGCCTTCCCTGTTCGATCATGCAAGTTCCACGTGTCATTCATGGGATTTGCGGCCGCTGTTTGCACGTGCTAAGTTGCTTTTCCTGCCTCGTCGTCCTGCCTCGTGCTTTTCCTGCCTTGCCCTTCGCGCCTGCCAGCCATCAGCCCGTCAGTCCTGCTATCTGCGCCTTATCGACCCACAAAAAAGCCCTTGGTGGTGGACAGCAGTGCTTTCTTCGTCTTCGTGACGTCATCACTGCTTGCCGTGCCACCTGGACGTATAAAAGGAGCGGACAACTACTGGACCCTTGGGATTTGCGGCCACTGTTTGCACGTGCTAAGTTGCTTTTCCTGCCTCGTCGTAGGTATCGAGCTCCTGCCGAGTGTGCTTGCCCTTCGCGCCTGCCAGCCATCAGCCCGTCAGTCCTGCTATCTGCGCCTTATCGACCCACAAAAAAGCCCTTGGTGGTGGACAGCAGTGCTTTCTTCGTCTTCGTGACGTCATCACTGCTCGCCGTGCCACCTGGACGTATAAAAGGAGCGGACAACTACTGGACCCTTGGGTTTTGCGGCCACTGTTTGCACGTGCTAAGTTGCTTTTCCTGCCTCGTCGTAGGTAGGGCTTTGTCTTTTTATTTACACCTACTTGTTAGTACTTTGTGGCCGCTGATCCCGTTCTGGTCTGTTTGATGTATACATGCTGTAAAGTCAACCTGTCATATGGGCGTTGACGTAAACACGTACCGCGCACGCATAGGTCCATCTCTACCATGTTCTCATCGTCGCAGTGCAATAACTGTTCGAGCAAACGCAGTCTCCGCGCTTCTTCGCGTACTTTTGCCGATACCTTCATATGTGCTTGCATCTGTATGCTTAGCCCTGCTACTTCTTTCTGCTGGAGACATTGAGGCAAATCCTGGACCTAAGGTGGAAGACGTTCTTAACCTGCTGAAAGAATTCCTTGAAGAAAACAAGCAAAATTTTGAGGCTGCGACAGCAACGTTAGAAGAAATTAAGTGCGGTTTTTGACATCAAATCTCGGAATAGCGCTATTGAACAGAACACGAGTGGTGTATCCGGCATTAAGGAAAATGTCTGTTCTGTTCATGGCACGGTTAATGAAGTCAAATCTGCAGTGCCAAGCGCAAGCAAAAGCCTTGGTAACGTAGTTGATGATCTAAACAGAATGAGGCGAAACAACCTCCTAGTAAAAGGCATGCCTGAAACAGAAGGTGAAGACTACGAAAACACTGAAAGCAAAATGCTGGACTTCATCTGAAACGATATCGAACGAGCCCATCGCATTGGTCAGCGTCACAATGACTACAATCGCCCCATAATCATCAAGTTTCTTAATTTTAAGGTAAAGGAACAAGTACTGCGGAATGCATTTAACTTAAAAGACGTCAAACCCAAAGTGTGGTTAGAAGAAGACTTTTGACCTGAAATCCAACTAGAACGAAAAGAATTGAGGGAGTATGCAAAAACTATTCGTAAAGAAAACTAGAAATTCACACTTCGGTTTAATAAGCTTCAAGTGCGTGGTGTAACCTACAAATATGACCCCACTTTTGAACAAGTCGTCAAGGTAAGCGAACAAGATGTACGCAGTCCTATATTACCAAGAACTCAAAGCAAAGGATCATCCGAAAAGGTTCACGAAATTTCTGTGATTCTTGCTAATTTCCGTAGTATTGTTCCTAAACTTGACACCGTAAAAGGCATGATTTTCACTTGCTGTCCAAATGTCATTCTTGGCACGGAAACATGGCTAACTACTAAAATTTCTAACACACGCCATGGCAACACAGCTGGGACTCACACCGCTGAACACCGGCGAGCCCACCTTCCGGCGACGCGGCACACCCGGCTCCTGCATGGACGTTGCGTTCGCGTCCGGCGGCATTGAGGCGACCTGGAATGGTGCACCATTACTTTGGGGCTCTGATCACTTCTCCATCCTCATTGAGCCCACTGCCAAGGAAGCTAGCGCCACGCGTACTTACTCCATTGTCAACTGGACCCGCTTCCGCAGCGAAGTAGAAGCCGCAGCTACGTCCGGCGCGGATTTCTTCTCCAGTCTCGTCCGTAGCGCGTTCGCAGCCACTCGTCGCGTAGAGGTTCGGGCAGGGCAACCAACGCCCGACAACAAGCTGCTCGACCTGAGACAAAAACGCGACAAAGCTGAGCGACGAGCGCGGCGGACGGACCGACCAACTGACTGGACAGTATACAATCGGCTGGACGCAGCAGCGAGGCGGCATTCCAACAAACTTTACCGCCGGCAGTGGGCATCGCTCTGCAGGAAGATGGAGGAGGACTGTAGCTCGCGGTGGCTCTTTACCATCCTGCGACGCATCACAACGCCACAAGCGAACCCGCAGCCGCTGGCCGCTCTCGCCATCTCTACCGGCCTTAGCTACGAGGAGCTAGCTGAGCGGTTTGCGGACCGCTTTGCGCCGCAAAGCCCCGCGAACGCAGGCAGCCAAACTTCACCTGTGAGTCCCGGAGACAGAGCCAGCGCTCCTACCCCTGGTGACCCTTGTGATGCCCTCTTCACAATGACGGAGCTCAACAATGAGCTACAGCGCTGCCACCGTCGCTCGGCGCTAGGGCCGGATGGGGTGACTTACCAGATGCTGCGCAACCTGGACGCAGATCAACGGCTGGTTCTCCTGCAGCAGATCAACCTAGTGTGGGAACGCGGGACCCTCCCGGAGGACTGGCGCACGGCAGTCGTCTGCCCCATCCTCAAGCCAGAACGCCCACCAACCCAGCTAGCGGGATACCGTCCAGTGGCGCTAACATCTGCGGCTGGTAAGCTCATGGAACACATGGCTTTACATCGCCTTAACGAGCAGGCTGCGGCGGCGGATTTGTTTGATGAGCGGCAGACGGGCTTTCGCGGAATGCGGTGCACTGCGGATTCCATCTCCGATGTTGTCAGCGCTCTCGAGCACGCGAAGGCAGTGAGGCAGGTTGCGTTGCTTACTGCTGGACGTGTCGGGTGCATTTGATAACGTCTGCCGCGCTCCCATTCTCGCGACGCTTGAGAGGATTGGCGTGGGCGGACGCTTGCTACAATACGTTCGGAGCTTTTTGCAGGCGCGCTCCATGCGCGTTCGCGTGGGGGGTGCTCTCTCGGCGCCTCGCCCGGTCGGGCTAGGCGTGCCGCAGGGCTCTGTCCTGTCACCTTTTCTGTTCAATGTGGCGATGTCGGTGGTGCCGGGCTACCTGCCTGCAGGCTGCCGGCATCATGTGTACATCTCCATATACGCAGATGACATTGCTCTGTGGTGCCTGGGACGGCCGGGCGAGACAGCGCACGGGTGCGCGCGTGCCTGCAGGCAGCTCTGACGGCGGTGAGCGACTGTTTGTACGGCCTAGGTCTCTCGCTCAGCGCGGACAAATCCGTCGCAATGGCCTGTGTTCCGAGCTCACGCAAGCGACCACCGCCGCTCACACTGGACGGGACCCTCTTGCCGTGGCGACGTTCGGTGCGGTACCTGGGGTTGGACATAGACCAACGCCTTTCCTTCCGACCCACGGCGATCAAAGCCTGCTTGCAGATGAAGAGAACCACCGCCGCCGTACACAGGCTCACTGCTCGAAGCCAGGGCATCTCACAGCAAGCAGCGTTACGGCTGTACAACTCCGCGGCTCTGGGGCAATACTCTACGCGCTACCGCTCGTCACACTGCGCAAACCATGCTGGAAGAAGCTAGAGGTGGAGCATCGCAAGGCGCTCCGCATTTGCCTCGGCCTTCCTCAGAACTCAATGCGCAGCTACTTTGGCCGAGGCAGGTGCGTGGCCTTTACAACTTCAGGCCACGCGGCGGGCGCTCCGACACATCGATCGCCTACAGCGCGCAAAGGACGGCGGCCCGCTATTACATCGGTTGCGACATCGTCGCCACTCGCGCATGGGAGCGGCGCTGCTCGAGTACGAGCAGCTCACCAATGCAACGCCCCCCTACGACCTCTTCTCGCCCTGGCCCGCTGCTACGGAGGTTCAGCGAGAGATTATCGGAATCGCGGGGAAACGCACCACACCGCCCTGTGCAGTGCAGCAGCTGACCAGAGCCGTCATCTACGAGGAACTCCAACACCACCTCCTCGTTTACACCGACGGCTCTGTGGCCAGAGATCGTTGCTCGCTAGCAGCGGCGGCTACCATCCCCGCCCTGCAACTGCACAGACAGCTGCACCTGTCATCCTGGGTTCTTCCACCACAGCGGAGCTGCTGGGCCTACGCCTAGGCCTGCGTCTACTGCTTGAACTGACTCCGCCGCCACCCAGGTGTGCCGTGCTATGTGACTCCCGTGCTGCCCTCAGCCTCCTTCGAACCACCGGCCGGGGAACTCCGCTGCTGTGTCAGATTCGCGCGCGTCTCAAGCGCTTGGCGGAGCGTGGCTGCGCTATACGGGCACAGTGGATCCCCGGGCACTGCGGCATAGAGGGCAACGAACGTGCCGACGAGCTCGCTACCGCAGCACATGAACTCCCTCCTAGCGACGAGCAACTCGCTTTGGAGGATGTGCGTGCGGTAATCGACGATCACCTCCGGACGCAGCACGCCGACCCACGCATTGCAAGAGGTGAGCGCATTCACAGTGTCAGTGGCCGCTCGCTGACTCGGCTGCAACGCGCAATGATCCTCCGTGCACGCATTGGATGTGTTTGGCCTGGGGAACGACGGATGCGCCACGGACTTGCCACTAGTGACGTGTGTGACGGCTGTGGCGCGGTAGAAACTCTCGAACATCTACTGCGCTGCACCGCGCTAGCCGAACCACGACGTGAGTTGCTGGCGGCTTACAGAGCGCAGGGGGTAATCCCGGACAGCGTAGCTGTGCTCCTGTGGCCGCCGGGCAGTGCGCGCGTCCGCGAGCGAGCTCACGTGAGCCTGTGTGAGTACATCGAACAGGCGAGCTTGATGACCCGCCTTTTTCACCTCGCCAGATAGTGCGCGCTGTGACTGAACTCCGCACGTGTGCTATTTCCCACAATAACGGCCGATCGCCCACGACAGCCGTCACTGTTTTGTACAGTGTGCCAGTGCGTGCGTTGTGAACAGTTGCCTGGACGCAGAGCTATTGCGGAGGCCCGCCCGATGTGCCGAGTGCTCAGTGACCTAAGACATTTGCGGGTGGGCCTCAAGCAAACTACTGTATACTGTACCATAGTGTATATATTTCTTTTATTTTTACCTACCCTTTTCTTTCTCCCTATCACTCACCTCTTTGATTTCCTCTACCTTCTCCTCGCTATCCCTTTATTTCCGCCGCCCCAGTTCAGGTGCTTCAGATATCAGATAGCAGATACCAGGGCTGGCAAACATCTTTTCTTTCCTTTTGTACATACAATAAATAACCACTACATACATACATACATACATACATACATACATACATACATACATACATACATACATACATACATACATACATACATACATACATACATACATACATACATACATACATACATACATACATACATACATACATACATACATACATACATACATACATACATACATACATACATACATACATACAACTATCATTTCCTGACAATCTGTGTTTTTCGTAAAGATAGGAAAGAGGGAAGGGGAGGAGGCGTAATTATCGCCTTAAGAAGCGATTATCAGCCATGTCAGGTCACCTTCGACACGTGCCTCAAGCTGTTGTGGGTCATGTTTCGACTCAGATGTGCCACAGATATCATAGGTGCATGCTACCGCCCCCCAAACAGCCGTCCGGATTTCACTGACCATCTGCACGATGCATTAGAATACATTTTTGCTACTTACCCCCAAGCATTGTTTTATTAGATGGGGACTTCAATTATCCTGCTATTAACTGGATAAAACCATCCGTCACAGCTGGACCCAATCACCACGAATGTTCACGCCTACTTTATAGAATGGCTGAGTTACACCTAACCCAGCTGGTTCAAGAGCCTACCCGAGGTAATCATGTTCTAGATTTATTATTTACTAACCTCTCCACTCCATCTCGCACCTACGTACTCGAAGAAATAAGCGATCATAGATTCGTTCACAGTTTCATGACCATGCACCTTCCTGTCAAGCAGATTGCTACCAAATGTATACTGAAGTACCGAAAGTGTGACAATGAAAAAATGAACTGCATGCTAAAAGACTTTGCGCAGATTTTCGAAGCCGCTTTTGAGACTCGCACGACGAACGAAAATTGGCTGTTATTTCGCGATAAACTGAACAAAATTGAGCATGCCTGCATTCCAAAATTACACATAAAGCAGAGAACTGATGCCCCCTGGTTCACAAAAGATGTTACGAAATATCTTAACAAAAATAAATGAGTGTACCGCAGAGCAGAAGAAATTAACTCCGACGACGCCTGGAAGAAGTACAAAGCCGTATCAGCTATAACTGCAGTCGCTTAAGGAGGCTAAAAACAACTTTTTCAACCATACATTACCGAGTTTGCTCAGAAGCAACCCTGCGAAATTTTGGCAAGTTATTAACCCCAAGTATAGCCACGAGATTCCTGTATTGAAAGATTTGGGCGGACTTGTGGTGGCTCCAGAGGCAGCACCTGATTTATTTAACAAGCACTTTATAGAAATCTTTACTACAGAGTCAGTGCCTTTTAATTTTCCTGAACCTCTGAGGCCATAATTCTTCATCCATCAGAACCGGTCGTCATTAACGTAGCTGGTGTTGCCCGTGCTATTGAGCGATTGCCACTTAATTGCAGCCCCGGTCCAGACGGTATCAACACTAAACTTCTAAAACTTACAACACACGTGTCGGCTACCATAATAACTTTCATATTTCAGCAGTCTTTAGATACCGGATGCATTCCAGATGACTGGAAAACAGCAAACGTCAGCCCAGTTTTTAAATCCGGTGACAGCACATCTCCGGAAAATTATCGCTCCGTATCACTAACCTCGATTTGTTGCGAACTGCTTGAATATATTCTTTACTCGCACATAATGGCTCATCTAAATGACAACTTGCTTATTGACAACCAGCATGGCTTTAGGCAAAAGAAATCTTGTCAAACACAATTATTCGAGCTCGTAACAGATCTTCATGAATCGGTACACGAATTAATATATACTGACGCCATATTTATAGATTTTTCAAAAGCTTTTGACCGCGTTCCCCATAAATGATTAATGAAAAAAGTTAATAACCTTCAGCTGCATCGCGACATTACCCGATGGATCAAAGAATTAAGAAATCGCTCCCAACGGGTCAAAATTAAAGAGTATTCGTCTAACAGTTCACGCGTCATATCCGGAGTTCCACAGGGATCAGTTTTAGGGCCTCTGCTATTTTTAGTTTATATTAATGACCATAGCGTTTATTATATCATCTAGCGTACGACTCTTCGCTGATGATTGTGTAATTTATAGAAAGATAGCTGACCCCACTGACGCAGTTATCCTACAGACTGACTTAATGCATCTAAATGAGTGGTGTCACATGTGGCAGATGGAAATTAATATAAAAAAAAAACCAAGCTAATGACCTTTTCCACGCGCAATAATACGCCTTTTAATGTTTACACGATTAATGGCAGTTTAGTTGAAAGAACAGATTGCTTCAAGTACCTTGGTGTTTTTTTCAGTTCTGATTTAGGCTGGAGCGCCCATATAGATTATATCACGAATAAAGCATTTCGAAAACTGGGACTTATTAAACGTCGTTTACACCTTGCCAACTCCGAGACAAAACTTCACGCGTACACTACTCTCATAAGGTCAGCTCTAGAGTATGCCTCCATAATATGGAATCCAAGTAGTGTGTCATTAATTAACCGTCTTGAGTCTGTCCAAAATAAAGCTGCCAGGTTCATCCTTTCGTCGTACTCAACTTATCACAGTGTGTCTAATCTTAAAAAAATCTCTCAATATGCCCGACCTTGTCATTCGACGCAAGTTCTCTCGTTTATCGTTCTTTCATTCCTTATATCATGGTGACTGCCCATTTGCAGTTAATCGCATCGCTCCTGCCCATCATATTTCATCCCGGACTGATAATCTCTACAAAGTACAGTCAATATTCGCAAGAACGATAAAATACCAAACTTCACCCTTACTGTTATCTATAGAAAACTGGAATTCAATACCGAGTGATATAGCTACTGAAACGTCTTTATCACAATTTCAAATAAAACTTTCAGGGCACCTTGGTTGTCTGTAATCACCGTTGTATTGTTTCCACTATTGTCTTCTTAAGCGTTACGTGTCGACACCTATGTATCCACTAGTAAATGTAGTGTTGTGTACGTCAATCTGTATACTGTGTATAATTCTTAAGTGCATTTTTGTTAATTACAGAACACCTATGTATCCACTAGTGAATGTAGTGTTGTGTACTTCGATCTGTACGTTATGTATAATTCTTAAGTGCATTTTTTGTTAATTAATACGCGTGAAGGATATGTATTGTGCTGTTTTTATGCCGTTCCCCCCTATGTAATGCTCACTGGGGTTTTTAGGGTATTTAAATAAATAAATAAATATAAAACGTACTACATCCTTCGCTATGGACGCGGGTGGCGCTGGTGAACGCTCACATATGGTTCGATTACACGCAATATAAATACCTACAAAAATAGAAGGATTGACAGCCGCAGCTATATATCAGCTGGTAGAGCTCTGTAAGCGAAATTTCCAGGTGGTGGGTTTACATCCCATGAGTAGCATTGGGCAGGTTTAACGCGACCGCGTTAAATGCCACTTTCTGCCTTAAATCCGGTGTTGTTGGCTCTGTGAGAGGAAATTTTGGGCATGGCTCTGGCCGGTGCACAGTAGTCGGCAGGTAACTGGTACCAATTGGTCAGAGGATTTTGTGACGTCACGAGACCACGTGTCATGGCCGGCGCTGTCTACAGAAGGAGATGGCGAGCAAACCTTCCGGGACTCTTGGTCGAGGAGGAAGGCATGTCTATCTCAGGTGTTCTTTCACATAACGCTTCGACTTCGTGCTAAGGAATACGTACAAGCTAACAGAGGCACAAATTAAAAGGATAGTAGTTAAGCGAATACCAAAGTGCATGCACGCGAACGGTGATCCGCAAAAAAACCCTTTACTCCCGGGAGCGACTCCCGCTGTTGTGTCATGCATAACCTTAAAGGGGGAGCTTAAGTGTCCTGCCAATTGATTTCATTCTAGGTTCTAATCAAATTTATTTCAGTTAAAATAATTGCAGTAATAAATTCCTTCTTATCGACGCCACAAAATAAAAAAAGAATCAATTATTTATTCCCTTATGCTTTCTGTGATTTTGCTGGCATATGACTTCGTTCAACTGTATTTAATTCATTATGAGTCCCTCATTTCTTTGCCCTTGTCTAGTACTAAAAAAAAAAAAAGCAATCATCTCCAGAGGGCTAAAAGACAAATTAGCCAGTACAAATCTGCAAATGCTGTGGCTTATGCACTTCGACACACTCAAACCAGCGCGGGAAGCACAAATGCATACAAAGCGTGACGCTTTTAGACAGATACCCAATCCGGGCAAAAATTGAATTAGTTCAAGCAACGCTCATTTAGTATTTTACTGCTATTTAATGTGTGTGCATCAGTCGACGGGGTTTTGAAGGCACTAGAAAGCTCCCAAAGAGCACTTATTATTTTTTTTTAATTCAGAATGGTTCGGCTGGATTACCGCTCAGAGCCCGATGATCGTATTATAAAGCTTCGATTCATTAAGCGCGCTAACGGAATGGAAACATTTCTCACTTCTTTTTTAGCAAATGACTACCAAAGGCGAGGTCAAAATGGAGCAGGGTGTCTTTGGTACGGTGGAAATTAATGTCTTGCTTTACTCAAGAGCCACGCGAACGATTTAACACTGAATAACAGGCGGAAAACGTTTACAAAGCGCCCTGTGCAACGTCGTTAGCAAAGTGCATAAAGATGCCGGCGGTATTGCGAACGAGGTATCAAAGCAGTGGCAAAGAAGCGCCTGAGCTGATACGTGTCCGTTTAGAGCTCTGTGTTTTCATCTTGTTTCGCCTATTTCGTGTCGTTTTGTGTGGGTAGGACAGTGCCCTCCGTGAGAACGAATGCCGAAGACGCCCCTGTGGAGCGATTTCCGCCTCGGGGCCCTTTGTCAAGTAAGGAAGTCCAACCGAATCCTTCAAGCGCAGGCTATAGGCTTAGCTCGGCGTTGCCGAGCGAGGCTGGGCTACGCGCCTGCATGGATTCTGCTCCACCGACGACAGCGGTGCGGATTTCCGCTGGGTTACAACCTGACGCAGCATCCACGTCCACGCAGTCTTCGACACCTTCGTGCCCTGCGTCGTATTTGAATGTAACGACTTCGGCTTGTCCCATGGACTGCTTCGTCGCCTCTGTGCCTGTGACCCTGCTTCAAGGAACTGTGCCCGTCGCACCGGTTCAGTCTTCCCTTCCAAGGCCAACTACAGCGTCTCAGCCTCTGACACCACCACAAATGCCGCCCGTGAGTCGAGCCTCGCTTCCACCTGCTGCTAACTCGCTCCGCGTCCCCATCAAGCCTACATTGCGCTTTGATATATAACGACTATCCTTCCCCGGTGTGTTCAAGCAACAATTGACCAAGTTCTAGGTTCTACTAACTACTGTGCATTTTTCGTCCATCGCCCATCGAACAACATTACGGTGAACTTGCCATCCTTGGTGGACGTCCAGAAAATGTGTGCAGCTACCCTGGATGCGAATGAGCATGTCTCAGATATTTTGCCTCTGGCCCTGACACCCTCCGCTGCGTGGTTTACCATTTCAACAGCAGAAGTCCTTCTGAGGAGGTGCGCGCAAACATTCGCTGTTCAACTCAAGCAGTGTTGCAAGCACGGCCTATGGGGCGCCGGGGTTCATACCTACTCATCCTACAAGGCCCGTTGACTCTGCCAGAGTACCTAACCGACTATGGTGCGATTATTAAACCACAGCCCTTCCGACCTCGTCGTATATTTTATTATCACTGCCATAAAGAAGGGCACATGCAAAATACTTGCTCCAATCCGGCAGCTGTGGCCGACATGAATGAACCAACAGCGCTTTGTGCCCTATGCAAATCGGCGGACCATGGCATGCGCTCCCCCGCTTGTCCAAAGAAGAAGCGAACGAGGCCAAGATATTCCTACAAATAACAGCTTTGCTGCTCTTACATGTGACGAAACCGACTTCCCTGCACTTCCTTTACTTGACCCACCTGCTCACCATACGCCTTCTCAGCGTCGTTCATACGCACAAGCGACTCACCCTCGTGGATCAAATGGTACACCAACGGCCAGTGCACCAATCACGTGTGGATACCACAGATGAAGACGCTGTTTTGGACAATGCCATTGCAGAGGCTCGCCAACGTCTAGAAGAACTCACCCAGCTCCGAAAACAGCGTCACTCACCCCTCTCGATGAAGTGTAATACCTCGTGAAAAGATTTCTGATGAATCACCTTAGCAGGTGACCTCCCTCATCGTAGAAGCTCTTCCATTCATTTGCTCTGTTCAAAGTAAACCAATGTCCAGTGCGCATACACTGGATTCGCAGCCATGCTCGCGGTCCACATAATATTCAAGCGGATGCTATGACGGACATGAACACATCAGGCCATCCACCACCTGCCCCTCTTCCCCCAGATCAGTTCCTGTCCCACGCTTCCGATTCTCAAGTTCTGCGCGAGCGAACACGCGCTCTCATTCCTCCGTGTTCGCACCCTCTCCTCCGTAATCTTACTCGGCAGGAGGAGGTATCAGTGCGCCGGATTCGGGCAGGGGCGGCTCTGACCCCATCTGTACGTCATCGTTGGCGTGATAACGATCTGCCGGTGACTGACAGGTGCCCTCACTGTGACACTGCACCTGAGATCTGTGATGTGCGTCACTTGTGGATGTGTCCAGCAACGGTTCCAGTTAGACAACGGCTACTTCTGAAGGTGGGCCAGCGGTGGAACTGCGATTGTGATTACGAGAAGTGGACAATGGACAACCACTACACCGCCAACCTCTGCGAATACCTAAGTGCAACTGGACTTCACTCCTTCTTTTAACTTTCTATCTCCTGCATCCCATTCCCCTTTCTCAACTTATGACTTGTGGCAAACGTTTCTAGAAAAAAAAAGAATCGAGAGTAACAAATTATGCTTGTGGCAAGGGAGATACACAGGAAGGATGTACTGCACAATACTAAAGGTGGCTTTCAGATATAATAGTGCGAAAGCAATAATCAGGAGGTTCAGAGTCTAGCAAAATCGTCTATAACTGTTGTCGCTTCGTTTATTTAGTGCACACTAAAGAGTGAGAGAGGCACTACGCTAGTTTTTTCCCCAAAACAAATCAACTAAAGACATTTATTTTAGTTTGATTAGTTTTGTTTATAGGGTTTAACATCATAAAACGACTCAGAATATGAAAGACACCGTAGTGGAGGGCTCCGGAAATTTCGACCACCTGAGTTCTTTAACGTCCACTGACATCGTACTGCACACGGACGCCTTGCTTTTTGCCTCCATCGAAAAGCGGCCGCCGGGGTCGGGATTCCATCTCAGATGGCACTTCATGCATAGATCCTCCCACGCATTTCGACAGACTGGCCGGAAACTAGAAAAAAAAAAAGAGAAAGAAAGGCGAAGAGTATAAGTAAGCGGCCGACTGTATAGTCCGCAAATACTGCAACTGCGCCAGCTCGATACCAGAGTAATGTCGCTGATGTGAGCTGGTGCGTTCCCCAATTTTCGTTCGCTCCATACATGACTTTCCCCGAGTAACCTTCGATAATTCGTAGCATACTGCTCGTTCAAGAGGGTGAACAATCCGCTAAAATGCTCCCCCCCCTGCTCTCTCTCTCTCTCTCGTCTTTTTTTTTTTTTCGATAACATTATCTACTCAGAACAAAGATGAACGTATCAACAAAAGTGAATTTTATGAAGTTTCAATAATGGCTTGATTTTCGAGCAAATAAACGCGACAGCAGCACGCGAGTCGTGTCTGCTGGACCCTGATGCCGGGAAAGAGGAACTTCCCTCTCTCCCATTCCTTCCCCATCTTCGCGCGCTCCAAGGAAACGCGCTCTGATAAAACCTGTACGTACGTTCAGCGCTGATGGCACTGTTTACCACACGACGGCCAGTTACAGCGTTCTCGCAAACTCGCAAACAGCAATTGTAACATTCCTAATTATTGTACTCGAACTGCTTGAATTAATAAGAGGCACGCATCTACGGTAAGTACACGCTGTTCAAGTACAAATCTTTCGCCGCTTTCAGGGCTCAGTGCTTCGCTTCTAAAGGTAAACAGCTTTCAAGTCTGTATTTTTTTGCTTGTAATAAAACTGACATGCATAAAAAATTAGAAACATTGTATTCATTTCTTAATGCACAAACCATGCGCGGTAAACATGCCGCCAAGTTGCCCCAGTATTAAAATCGGCCGCAAAACGATTGGTTTGAATTAGTTGAGGCCTCTATAGTAAACCTCCAAACCGTTAAGACTACCCATACTTGATACAAGTGCGCATCCATGAGTGACTCCTCCAACGGGAGGTTGCGGGAAGGGCAGCGGCCTTATTTTCACAAATGATTTATTGTACTTTCTTTTGAAGCTCCCTTTCAATCTGTCCTTGAGTCCTTATGATTCAAGGAGCGGGGCGCATTGATTAAACTCCAAAATCAGCTCAGGACGTATAGTACTGAAGGGGGACAGTGAAGCAGAAAATGCTGTCATTACATGCAGCAGTGACAATAGATGGTCTTCCGTACGAATTTATTTGATCATAGGGGAGCTGGGGCTGAGGTATCTGCACACAACCCCTACACACACACACACACACGCACGCACACACACACACACACACACACACACACACACACACACACACACACACACACACACACACACACACACACACACACACACACACACACACACACACACACACACACACACACACACACACACACACACACACACACACACACACACACACACACACACACACACACACACACACACACACACACACGCGCGCGCGCGCGCACGCGCACGCACACGTACACGCACCACTAATATTGAAGTAAAGCGCAGTCGACCTGTAACTGTACAGTGAAACATTTTGTCGGTTGTGCAAACTTCATCATTTTGGGATAATGATGTAACTTTGTTACGGAATGCAAGAACCAGTCCTTATGGAGCTCATTTTTAAATATTATGCGCTATGAGCTTTAACTTAAACGCAAACAAGACCGTTGAAATAAGATCACATAATCAAGTAAATTTTGGTTAAGGTAGACTTATAGGGACATGTAAACATTAGAAAGGTTCAAATAGCGAGTCGAATTTCCTCCTATTCGATACGTATAGCTAACGAAACAGGCAATGTAGGTTCGACATTACTCGAAAATTATTTTCTTCCAAAGTTTCGATTACTTTTCGCATAATTGGGTCAAAGTTCGAATTAGGAACGCTATAATTTTCTTCGGCGACTGCTTCTAAACCAACGCAGAGTGGATGTTCCAGCACAGTACCACGGTCGATTGATTCTTATAATTTCTTTTATAATACTCATTGCTCACACACGGCTTCCAATTTTAGGCAATGCCAAGCCATGTTCAGCAAACCCTGCCTTATTGACCGATATTGCGGAGGCTATCGCTCGCTGGGTGTTCCCTCCCCTTTTATCTACTCAGATGGGATGCTAGATAATTCGCCTTAATAAGTATCAAAATATTATTCTCTCATACGAGCAACATGATGACCATAAGATTATGTAACCGGTTTCATGTCATGTATCCTATAGTGGATATCAGGGTTATATATTTTGACAGTTACCCCTAATATAGGTGTAACGTTATATAGCTGTATCAAATAACATCGCCGCTATCGCTTCACTGTTTCGCACGTTTGTTCGATTTATAGGAATGTAGCTAAAAGCACTGAATATTGGGAAAACTATTTGACTTTTTGTTTCCAGTTCCACCCCGATTCGACTAATATTTTATTCGGTTTTCAGCTACACTATTTGCATTCCATTTGTCTCCTACGTTATGCTGCGCGTATTCGATTCGGGTTTGAAAAGGCTCTATTCGCATGCCCAAATCGAATGTCATCTCGAACCACGAGTTATGATCCAGTGGCAGGAATACTTTCAAATTTTCAGATTTTTGCTGAAAATTTGCGAAATAAAAAAAAAAAGTTCAGCCACCCCTGATTAACAATTCAGCGATTTCAGTGAGGTCCTAATATACCTCCACATTATGACTGTATATGATATTTTCAGGGTGTCAGTTGCTCTTCTCTTTAATATCTGTGGAAACTAAACAAATTGATTTTAAAGGCGATAGCGTTAAATGTCTCGTTACTCGTAAAGTCCAGCGTCGGCGCTGTGAGCGAAAATCATATCGTTGGCAGATAAATAGCTGGCAGCTGGCCTGACCGGGTACTAATTGTTCGATGGTTTGCGCCACTTAACCAGACCTTATGATATGAGACATTTGGAGGAAATTTGAGTTGGGAATGTGAAATAAGGATAAACCTTCCAGTGCTTTTGGATGCCGAGTCAGGCATATTATCTTATATGTGCCACGCAGACAAATTCATACGGCTTGGTTAATGCGGGGCTTTATATGTCGGGTGGTCGCCTACGTCTCTCCTGCCGTACATACCCCTACAGGTGGAGCTGGAGTGTCCACCATCATTTTTTTGTTGAAAATGCTTTTAAAAGCGCTGATGCGTACAAAACAGGTGAAAGAATACACATACGTTCGGGATCGAGCCGTACTTTCGTTACACGCTTAGGCATCCATTTTAAATTCACTTTTTGGAATTTATTAACCATGCCTGACTTAATATAGCTTTATGTATCTCGTCGCAAACGTTTCACGATATAAGCTGCATCCATTTGCCGCAAATTACATTCCTTCCGTTAACCGAAGCCAACAACTTGAGTGCAGAGTTGTGCGAGACGTAAGTGAACGGAATATGCTACTCGATTTGTTACCCAGACTATACAACAGCAATAAACTAACGTTGGAATGGGTGCTTTTATCTACACGAAGAGAAAAAATTGCGATTAGAAATGCTATATAAAATGTACCGCGGAAAACTTTCATGAAGATAAACAAAGACATTTATTTACTTCCACCGCATTTACATTCAGGTAGACTTGGACACAGATAGAAAATTAAAGAAATGAAATGCAAAACTAACACTTACCAAAGCGCATTTTTCAAGCAAACAATTCACGACTGGAAGCGGTTCATTGCAGGTCTGAGTCAGTGTTCCGCACCTTTTATCAGATGCTTAGAAGGGAACAGTGGTCCTCATTCTACACTCCCCTGTCCCAGCTTCGAATGCATTAACGGCAACGCGCTCAGAAAGCGTGTATCCTCGTAGTCTTTGTATCTATGAGATATGCTTTCTATAGCTTTAACTTTACCAGCGTATAACGTGGTCTCCTTTATTCCAATATCACGCTACTCTAAATTTCAAGCCGCAGGCTCCAAATTCGACGAATCAGATCCTTTTTTCACACAGCCTCTTTATATAGCCGAAAGCCTTCGTTGGCAACTTCGTATGCAGAACTTTAAAACCTAAGACCTGCTTTGATGGCTCATTCTGCGTTAGAGCCTCTCTTCCAAATACCGCGTCCGGTTTAACCAAACGTAAGTTGCGAAGGCCTCTCAGGCCTTCGCCCTGTAGTGGGTATAGTCAGGCTGATGATGATGATGATGAAGTTAAGAAGTGCGGGTTGCTCCTGGGTAACTTCTCTGATGCGATTGCTGACTGCATGTACGTCAGGAAGCGAATATGCGCTGCGCCGGCAAACACTTTGTGCCGCGGTGCGACGGATTGCCAGTCATTCTATGCGATGATAGCGGTGCGGAGATCGGTTGGTCAAGAGCTACTGTACGAGCCCGACTGCCCTTTCTGTTTGGCTTTGCGTCATCATCGTGATGATGAGCGTTAGAAAAATAAAATCACCTGCTTTTATTTGGAAGCACGTGAAACACTCAACAAATTGGTCGAATATTTAGGGGTATCCCTCAAGGTGGTGTAGGTTTTTAATGAGGGAGTAATTACTCATTGACATCTGCCCAAGCGCAGCCGTAAGGCTAAAAAGAAAGCTGCCCAGCGTTCTAAGAAATTTCGTAGGCAAAGAAAAATTTGTCCTTGTGCGGAAATCGAACACGGGACCACCGCCTGTCCGGGGCAGTCGCTCTACCACCGAGCTAAAGAGGGGGGTTAGCAGAACAGATGGTAGGGTGAGAGAGAATTGATCAATAACTGGAAATGCAAAGGGTGTTGGTCGAATATCTATGTGAATCAAGCTGGGTGGAGTAGATGTGTAATAAAGGAGTAATTACTCATTACCGTCCTGGTTAGCTCAGCTCAGCTGGTATAGCGACTGCCCCAGAAAGGCGGTGGTCCCGGGTTTGATCTCCGGACCAGGACAAATTTTTCAACTACGAAGTTACCGAGAAAGCTGTACAGCTTTCTTTTGTAGCCGTATGGCTGCGCTTGGGTGGATGTCAATGAGTAATTTACTCCCTTATTACTGTACTCCCTGATACTGTACAGTTTGTTTACGAGCGAAGCTGCACTTCTCGCGTGCAGACGTGAAAGCCAAATCATGCTTGTAAGTGACCTCTGACGGTAGGCGCGCCGTCGCCAGAGCTGTACGCTTTGCAGTCACACGTCCGTCGCAGAGCTGACCGTCACTCTATCCGCTCGCTCTAGCCATTTGTGTCACGTGGCTCACCCAGCCACTCGTCAGGTACATGGTGCTCTCCGCAAAGAGGGCGAGGAGGGTAGCGGCATCCCAGCAGATGCGCGCCGACACGAAGAGGAGGAGGGGGTAGTTTCCGCACTGTTTCTACAAACCGGCAACGTACACGTTTCGGCCATTTCATTCAGTTTAATTTTGTACCTTACACTCTTTCGAAATGTCGACGTCCTCTATACGCGTCATTACCGCCACACGGTCGAGGTATTAGCGTCCAGACTGGCGGATTCCCGCGCGCAGTTTAACGCGCCCGCGCTGGCCATAGCCCATAAAGCACGCGCGCTCATTGCCTGTTCCTGTTAGACCAAATACACTCTAGAGCGCAAGTAGTAGGGTTAGGCCGGATGAGCTGAACTTATGAACACAACTGAGATCGAAAACTGTAGCGGATTAGATCTTTGACTTACTATCATCCTTTCACGGCTTAATGCAGCTTTGTCCACGTTCGCGAGATAGAACCACGGGCTGCATCTCGATGGAGACGAAATGAAAAAAAAAAAAGAAATGTGCGGGCTGCGCATTTGGGTGGTCAGAGACCCTGGATGGTCAGAGACTCAGAGTTAATCCGGAGCGTTCGTCTGTCGCGTTTCTTACAGCCCACGAGCTGTCTTGCGACTGGAAAACCCCACATACACTATTACACCAAAGGAGTGCGCACATTTCTGTTTCATCTCAACACATCGCAGGGGTGTACAGTCTCTCACGGCGGTTCTGCCAGCTGGCCGTTTAACATAAGTGTAGTTAAAAAAGAAAAAAAAAACAGAGAAAGGCAGATTTTAAGATCAGATAGACCTTTCCGTTTTCATTTCTCTTGTTCTCCTGCACGCATGTGCTAGAATAGAGTCCCACCGTCTGCACGATTACGCGTGACCGCTGTTGACAGGACTGATTGCACAAACCGAGGACAGTAGGTGGCCTCGTCAAAGTGTTGTTTGAAACCAAACATCCTCCTTGCCTTTCTCTTTTCTCCTTTTTTCACTCACTAAACGGAAGCCCACACTAATCAAAGTGCTTCGTTACTGGGCCCAAAGAAACGGGCGCTCGCTGAGTAGCCGTGCGGCAGACAGTTACATCGGATTTTAAGCTCCTGCGCTCGGCGCCTGAAATACAATTCAAGGATTTCCGTGTATAGCAGGCGACCTCCAGGCTCTAGGCGACGGTCACTGCAGATTGCGCCCATAGTGTGCGTGTCCCAGGGAGGGAAGGGGATGGGAAATGGGGGGGTGCGACATGCACCCACTGGATGCCCTGTCGCTTAGCGCCGCGGCAGCCAGTGACGACTGAGCGCGCCCGCCGCGCCCCCCGCCCTCCCGCCGTAAAGCGCGGGCGCGTCGTTTCCGGTGTCACTCTCGTCAGGCACCGCCGTTCCATCGCGTGGAGGCGGGAACTCGGGGGGCTCGTGCCGGTCGCGTTGTGGCAGTGTCACGTCCCATTTGAGTCGCCGGCGCGTCGTCGTCTCGCGGGTGCCGGAAGGAGGCTCGCGCGCTCTTGCGCCGCTCCGAGGAGAGGCCACCCAAAAATGAAGTCGCGTCAAGCCGTCAAGCGCGCTCGCGGTGAGCGGACGCGCCGCCAAAACAAAACCACCACTTTGTGACACCGAGAAGAATGTCCGCTGTTTCTTTTTTTTTTTTTTTTTTTTGTGCACCCCCGAAGCGTTCCCGTTATATCAGTGTGCAGCGGCAACACGGCCGCAAATAACAGTTCAGGTTACACGTGCGAGCGTATAATGGGTATGTGGCAGGCGAATCGTGAAGGCATGACACCTTCTTTTACATCTATTTAAAAGGATACCCTCCCATGTCCAACCGGGTATTCACTTTCATAGCCGCAGCTGTGTTCTGCTTTTCAGAAACGGGAAATTTGAAAACCCGTACTATATGTGCAACTAGAGCTGGCTGCATAAACTTGCAACTGACTCTAAAAGGGTGACATCTGCGACAGAGACGCATGCGTGTCGTTGTTTAGCATGGGAGAAGTTTTCCTGGAAAGAAAGTTGAAGTTCGTTTTATCAGGGCTTAGAATTTTGTTCTCGGTGCGGGTGCGACCTCCGTATTAATTTGGACGAATCAAGATCTGGTGCATGATGGAAGGTTCTTATTGAAAATTTCAATTGTTAGTCAGTGAGTATCCTCTCTTATTTTTTTTGCCGCTGTTTGTTGCTGCTGAATTCGAACCATTGCCAATCTATCCAATTTGCGATCTTAAGCGCAATTTATTCGTTGCCTTTTTTGGAGATAGACGCCGTTAACAGCATCTCCTCCAGTATTTGCGTGTTGCTTGTACCGGGCAGTTTTTGATAGCTATCTCTTGATGACGTACTCAACAGTTCGCTTCGACCAAGAACGAAGAAAAGGGCAGCGTTTGATACGTTCCGAATAGCAGTCTGTCTGTAATGCCCTTTAATAGTAGTTTCCGTCTTCTGTTCGCAGAATCGATTTGAGAAAAGAAAGACCAAAATGTTGCAAACAAAACTTAGAGCCCAGAACTGAGAGCCCACTGCAGAAATAAAACAAGGAGACGGCAGCAAAGGCGATAAAGTAAGGAAAATGTTACGAGGACTTAAGCTCTTCTGAAGGGTAATGCGGGATAGTGGTCTGTGGTACTAATTGCGCAATAATCAGCATACAGTCGTAGGACACCACGTCACATGAAAGACCGCAGGACATATAGATGTCAACTACCGCTTGTTCCCAAACAAGCGTACCAATCGGATCGCTTTCTCGGTGTTCTCAGGCAAGGATCAATCGTCCCTTGGCCGGGGTACTGGCATCAGTCAGCAGTGGTAAGTACCGTGATGTTCTCCTCAGCCTGCCTGCTGGTAAACTGGTTTTCAATTCTGTGTTTTTACATGCAGACCTTGGTGGACGTCCCTGTCATGATCAAGGCTTTCGAGACGCTCTGTGTTACGCCATCGATTTGAGTGACATAGTTCCATCGGACTTCAGATATGTCGCATGCTTCGGTAGGGACATGCAAGTGAGCATTAGCAAAGGTGAATAATTTTGAACATCGGATAGCTACAAGTGAAAAAAAAAAAAAAAAGCATTACTTGCATCGTCATTGTCCTAGAGCTGGAAGTACAGTCAATATGAAGCCGCGCTGGCTTCCAGGCATCTAAAGGATGTTTAAATTCGCGGCGCCCTACAATCTCGCTGTAGAGTAACTCGAGCATGGTTGAAAACTGAAGGATCATGGAGATGGAGCAGATGCGGAAACTAAATCAGGATATTGCTTTGATGATGGCTAACGGTGTCCCTAGCAGTGATATTCTCCATCTTCTGACAGTATCTGATATTGAGTGTCTCGATCTTTTTATTTACTAGAATGTCACCGTCGTGTCCCGGTGCTGCAAAATGGGTCATATTCGTCGTACCTGCCGCACTACACGTACCTTGTGATAACTTCCGATGCTTTTGGTCGTCCTATTAAGAGTACGCAGTTTAATAGCGAACCTTCACGCTTATTAAATATGTGGATGGTACCTCTATCGATTTTTGGAAGGTATTTGACCGTGTACTTCATAAACGATCGCTAATGAAAATCCGTAATCTAAAGCTGGATAACAAAACAACAAGAAAGGTTGAAGAATTTTGCACCAATTGCCTGCAGTGGTTTAACTGCATAGGGATATTTTCAGCTCAAATCCTGTGAAGTCGGGTGTCATTCTATAGGTTCTGTAATAGGTCCGCTTTTTTTTTCTTTTTTTTTTCATAATATTAACGATTTGACTTCCTGTTCAACAGTTGGCCTTTTTGCTGATGATTCTACAATCTACAGATTTAAGCAACACCAACAACATCAAGTTTGCAATCTGGCCTGAACGAGCTAAAATAATGATGTTCCAAATGGCAGATGCGAATTGATACAGAAAGACTAAATATATCAAGTTTTGCTATAGTTTCGAAGTCTCCTCTCGAGATTTCATCATCAGCCCGACTATACCTACTGCAAGGCTCATATTCCTCCAACTAACCAGGTCTTGAGCTAGCTGCATCCACTTGACCCCTGAAGACTTCCTAACTTCAAACGCCCACTTCATTTTCTGCCGCCCACTGCTACACTTTCCGTCCCTTGTAATTTACCCTTAGCGACCATCGGTTATTTTCTCTTTGCACTACATGTCCTGCTCATGCCCATTTCTTCTTCTTGATTTCGACTAGAATGTCATTAACTCGAATTATTGTTTTGACCCTCTCTGCAGGCTTCCTGTCTCTTAACGTTAATTTATCATTTTCTGAATTCCATATCTCTCTGCGTGGTCCCCAATAAGTAGATCCCTTTTCGTTAGCCTCCACGTTTCAGCCCCATAGGTGAGTACAGGTAATATGCAATTGTTATATAGTTTCTTCCTGAGCGATATACCGGTAAGCTGCTATTCATAACCTGTGAGTGCTTGCCAAATGCGCTCCTTCCCAATTTTATTCTAATTTCTCTTTCGTGGGTAAGAATATGCGATTCTACCTGTCCTAAGTAAACATATCCGCCTACCACTTCCAGTGCTTCACTACCTATTGTGAACTGCTGTTCTTTTCAGAAGCTGTTGATCATTACCTTAGACTTCTGCAGATTAATTTAGAGGCCAACCTTTCTGCTTTTCCTTGTCAATAATCGTTCTTTGCAATTCGTCCCCTGAGTTACAGAGCCAGTCAATGTCATCAGCTAATCGCAGATTACTGCAGGCATTCTCGATCAACCTTTATTCCCAATTGCGCCCATTACAAGTGTGAATACTTCCTCTAAGCAAGCTCTGAATAATTGTGGGGGATCGTGTCTCTTTACCTAACACCCTTCTTTATAGGATTTCCAATAATAAAGAAAGGTGTTATCTCCCAAAATTTGCATAACATATAATTGCGTAATCTACTCGGTCCCATCGATTAATTACCTCAGGGCCTTCTTCAATTATATTATAACATGAACTGACGCCATAGAGCGTAATAAATCAATGGTGCTAAAAAAAAAAAAAAAAAGACTTGGTTTTCTGAAGCGACGCTTATATCTGGCCGCAGGGACACCAGACTTGAAGCATATAATCTCCTTGTACGCCTTTCCCTGAAATATGAATCATTTGGCATCCTTACCAAATCACGATAACCAATATTCTTGAAACCGTCGAAAATAAAGCTGCTCGGTTCATCTTGTCATCATATTCGCGATAATAAATCATTTCATCTCTGAAGGGAACGCATGAGAAGCCATCATTCTCAATACGCAGAAAATTCCCCCGTTTACCGTTTCTTTTCCTTTTTTTTTTTTAAATACTGTATCAGAGTACACACACCCCTCGTCCGTACAGATATTTTACCACAACTGCTCATATGTGACACCGTGTCGATCATGCACATAAAGTTAACCCCATTTCTGCCCGGGCGAAAAAGTTCAGAAATTCGCCCTTAATTTTATTAATAAAAGAATGGAACGGATTAACTTCCAGAAGCCCCATGACAACGCATTCATTTTTATTTCAGTCAGCATCACACACTCATCTGGAATCATCCCACTTGCAGTAAATAAATTTGACTGCTCGGCCGTCTCATTCGCCGTGTTCATTTTCTTTCTTTTGTATGCGTGCGTGCATTGTGCATATTGTAAGAAAATCGTGTTATGATGCTTTATAATGCTACCAGAGGGCCGTTGGGGTATCTGAATGAATAAATAAACAAATAAATAAATACATAACTTGAAGCTTTAATTCTCATCACTTGTCACGTTTTAATCGCTTTCATTCCACGCGTGACAACCTGTTTCACGTGAGCGCTGTCGGATGTCTGAAATCCCAGCTCGAGGTCATGCACCTGTGGCTCCGTGACACCATCGACCAATCGGGATTTCCGCATTATAACCATCAGTAAAGCCGACGCTGGATTTTCGGAAACACGAGGCGAGGCCTTTACGCTATAGTGTAAGTTCATGCACTTGCTAGCAGAGATTCCACCAGGCTTTATTTCTCTTTCTCCATCTCAAATTCTTTACCTCAATGCACACTGTACTTTGTATTTAGTTTTCATTCAAGACATGCCCACCATACCCCTCGGGCGAGTGCCAAATAAAAACTTCAGGTTTGAGAGTTTCCCGCATCGGTATTGCCCCGACAGATAAGTGCTCTCGATTTAATTATTTAGAATTAGATCATTCAGTAACGCCGGCCAATTGTTTAACAGGGCCAAGCGAGCGTAGAAGCAGAGACGGAACAGTGGTACAGAGCTCCTTGACGAAGTGGAGCCGCGAAGCCGACTTCACAAGGCGGGCACTTAACGTGAACGCGTGTTCTCTCTCCAGTTCTGTAGCACTGATGCACCGCAGGCTGATGTAGAGCCAATGCTTCGAAGCTGGTGTGTTCCCGCTAAATGAGTCTGTACTTTCGTGCATGCTGCAGGAGCCGAAGAGGAGGACACAATCGATGTCCCCCTTAAAGTGAAGAAATAAATACAATGATATACCCGCATGAGCACGTGTACGCTGCCTGAGGGATGCTGATGATGTCAAATGGGTCAGGAGTGGATAAGGTGGAAAGGAATCATGAATAGGTTGTGACACATCTTCTGCATGAAGAAGCACGTCTGCTGTTATGGTATTCAAATTTTTGTTGTCTTGAACCCAGT
>NC_139344.1:136898523-137051023 GCF_055883805.1 Amblyomma maculatum
TCCCTGTACTGACTACTTTCGTTTTGTCCCGTGGGTCCACATAAGGAAATTACTTTCTCTTTTTTCATCGCACGGTGAAAACGTAGGCGGCTCATGCTAATCACGCATTTCACCCGAGAAAGCCAGTACTGTTGTTCCTCTTTGACTTATGCCTAATTGAGGGAAATAATCTTCACATTCAGCGCAATGAGTAAGCGCTTGGTCCAAGATTGGTTCGGAGGTTGTCTTTTTATTTGTGCGTGGGAAATGTGCGCTGTCATTCGAGCATGTGCATGGGGGACGTGTACGAATGAAACAAGCAACGACTCATTTTCGCTGCTACAACTCGATGCTACAAGACAAGAGCTCCGCCTTTGTTCAAGCTGCAGAGGAGCGGTTTCTGCTCGAGTTGAGTCAGCACCAACCTCAAACCACCATACATTTGGGAGGCAGTTTAGACTTGGTTTTACACAGAGCCTCGGCATATACAGAGCACGTCGTCAGCAGAGTGGAAACCAAGTCCCACTACTTCACTGATCATCGCAGCGTCATCATTGGTATAAAGAATAAAAGCCTAGTCGTTGCCTGAACAGTTCGTCTTGTCTGTACAATAAAGCTTATCCACAAGCTACAGCCACAAGCGCAGCCATGCAGCCATTGCTTTCGTAATTCAACTATAGGTTAACCAGAGCTAGAGCACAGCCAACGTTTTGTTTCTGTAGTATATAGCCGTGATCCAAAGTAATGGGATTGTTCCCTTAGAACAGCGGATAGACTGCAATTAGCATGAATAGAAAATATTGAATATGTTCGAAGTTTTAGGTAAAATATACTTTGCTCAGTGGGTAGAAGTGAACTGTATCCGTCATTGCATGGGCGGTAGGAAACGCTGTAAGCTACCAAATGCAAAGGTCGATCGATAAATTCGGGAAAAAGTGGTACAGCTCCAGCAAACCCTTAGCAACCGTGAACAGCGCGTGTGTTACAGCGGCACATCACAAAGTGCCTGCTGTGACGCACAGTCATTCTTGCCATATCGTCAAGATGAGGCGATAAGCGCATTGGTTAAAGCTATTCCCGAAAATTCAAAGCTCCCACAGGCGACCGGTCATTTTTAAGAAGTGCTTAGCTGTCACAGCCTGAATTATTTAAGAAGAATGTGTTGGCAGGTGTAGCAGCTTGCTTGAACCAAAAATGGCATTCCAAAGTGGCACAGTACGCTAAAAAAGCAAATCAAAACCAAATTTTAGCGGGGCCGTACACACAATAGATGCTGGCCCCATCGTATGAAATAGAAGTGATCACCAAGAGGAAAGTGCTCGACCTCCTGCTGCGAATTATTGTTCATACCCGTAGAAAACAACGCACAGTTGCATGGATAAAAGCAAACACTTGCATAAAATTTCATTCACCAATATATTCGCGCCGAATTAATTATTCCTTTTCACAAGACGGGAAGGTGCACAGCAAAGAGTGCGCCACATCTAACCTCTTCAGAGTCCGAAATTCTTAGTCTTCTAGCTGCATTGCAGTGTTGTATAGATAAGTCCTTCATGATATTTGTATTATCAAGAAACTGTGCAAGTAAAATTCACAGGGGATTTCACAGGGGCGAAATTTTGGACAATATGCGAGACTCAACAATGTTTGAGGTGAAGTTTGGCCAACTGTGCTTTTGGGTTTGGTGTTGACTTGGGGAAAAATAGTTGTAGCGATAGTTTCAGCAACCAAAATAGTCGCACGATAAACATGCTGGCTTTCAAAACAGTCAAGTGTAGTATGTTTAACTTGGTATTTCGAAACAATAAGGTATAAATAATTTCGCTTTGGTGTAAACTTGTGTATTATTAAAATGAAAAATGTTCAGGCGCAAGCAAGATTATATGCATGTCTGTACATGTGGTTACAAGAAAAAGAGAAAGTGTTTCGGTGACCCACTTACGTATTTCCAGGCTATCACGTTCCATATAGAAGCAAAAAAGAAGGTCGCGCTAAAATTAAATAAATAAAGAAACATAATACGCAAGAACAAAATTGAAGCAATCGAAAGAACCACGCGAGAAATGGGGCAGCACTTACTGTGCGTCTATGGCCCGGAAGAGCTTAGCTGAGGTCAGCGGACCGCCAGTTGTTCTCGACAGTGCTCAAGGGGATCAGTGCTAGTTCGAGAACCACTAGAGTGTCTCGCCAGCACCCGACGTTGAACTTACAAAAAGCTAGCGATGCTTATGAGAACGTGAAACAGTATCGTGCAGAAGGGGAGAGGTGCTTTTCAAAGCGAAATACGCGGAGTGGTCTCCCTGAATGCTGTCTGCGCCGGTCGAGGGTTCTGCTAGAAGCTAGAAAGGCACCTTTGAAAAAGCTATCTTCTTTTTATTTATTGCACGAGCCATTCTGGTTGGGTCACAGGGCGAGTCAGACGACGTCCTTTTAAGAAGCTATTTATTTAAGATCGCAGAGCACACGCGCGGGCGGAAATAGTAAACAAAAAGGCGGCTGATCTCGAAGGCGAAGGCACAGAATAAAGCTGTTGTGCTTCACCTCTTTGCGCTTCGTGTCTTCGCGCTGTGCAGAATCTAATCCTGCGGGAACTAGTTCCAGTCTCACCGATGCTTGTAGAAAAGATGATGAAGAAAGCTTGAATAAACTACATCAAAAGAGGATGCGAGTGAGAGCGGTACTGCAGATGGTAGCATACATGCAATAGTTATCATGTCTGTTCTCCTCTCTGCTGCCTAGCTGTTTCACACGTTTCGACCAGCGGAGCGGCGCAGCGACTCCGTGTAACCCCAAGCTAGTCTCCAGGGTAAAAATGTCATGCACTATAATTACGAACGCGAAAGGGCCTTTAGTGCGGCAATAAATTAACGTACCGTGGGGCCATAACCGAACGCCTAACCATGGCGATGAACCGACTAAGTCCGGAAAAAAAAAAAAGAGAGAGAGAGAGAAACCTACCTTATTCGAGCTTCCTTCGTGCGTTGTGCCATGAAAAGTGTACCTTTTTTGGCTAGTACTTTTCTTGCTTCGAACAACTTGTTTCTCTATCGGATACTGGTTAATAGAGAGATTTAGCTTACCGGAGACGTACAGACGTAGACGTATCGGACGCCTACTGCGCATGCGTGAAAATTGATGTAGACGTATTCGGCTGACACCGGGCAAAACACGTTTTAGCGGTACGTATCGCCCATACGTAAGACGTATCGCTAGACGTACATGCAGATGATGATGATGGCTATCCAATAAAAAAAAGATAGAAGCTATTTGTAATAAATGCTTCAAATAATGTCACAAAAATGTCACATGCAGATCCCCCGAAGTCATGATGTTGACGTGTTAGCTGTGTTTAGAATAATTATTAATTTGAGCTCACTTTTAACCACTTTGCCACCTGCAGCAAGCCTGAACAATCCAAGCCTAGTTGCATTACATCCGTTTGTTTTGGTGCTCGCATGGGGGAAGGAAACAACTGCTCGTGTTTGCTGGTGTTCGGTCGTGTGCTAGAATTTGCTCGTGCTATCGGTGCAACCTGCCCACGTTGCGTTACATCATGCCGACAGCATCCCTCACCCTTCACGACAGGCAGCTTTTTTGAGCACCCTATCATGGGATGAATTTGAAGACATCCATTGATCTCAACGGGAGCGTGATATTCCAAAGCCTCGAAGGAACTTACGTGAGCGTGGTACCTTTCAACATCGGCGCCAACAACAACATAGTGTTCAACAGGATTTTTAGATTCTAGAAAGAGGATTTCGGAGAGCTGCAGTTAGCCCTCCTAATTCCAAATGAGGTCATCAGTGCGCAGCGTGTCAGGGTCTCCGGCTCCGAGGCACCTTGGCACAGCTCGATTTTTACTTCGGTCATCTACTCTACGATATGACAAGTGGCTTGATCTGCAAGCTCTTCAGCGATTCTCCGAGGTAAGTAGCGCATGGTGTGGTGGCTGTGGTGGCTTGACGGTTACAAGCCAAATTATTGATAGCAGTGCTTTCTGTGTCAAATAAATATGCCCGCCGAAACATGTAAAGCAAAGATGACTGGCTGTGGCGTTTCAGTAGTCATCTTTGAATGCGAATTAGCGCTAATCCTGAGGTTCAGAGCTTATCAAAACAGTCTAACACCTGTGCGACCGCTTATAGCGCTTTCAAATTAAAAAAAGAAAAGAAAAAAAGGCCGGAGCGGATTTAAAGCGATAAATTCCTTGTGAGAAGCGGGGCGGGATGTCGTATCATCCCGCGTGCACACTGCTACGCACTCTCGCGCTACTCATTGCACATCATCCCCATCAGCTTCCATGTGTGCATAAGCGCTACCGAGCCTTCTACTCGATATAACTACGTCAAAACCCTACCATTTTGTAGTCAAAAGGCACCAGCGCTCATGCTCCTAGGGATGATGGCATGGGACCAATGCTCTCTGGCGCGTAACGACGTTGTGTCGTTTCTAGCAGGCGAGCAGTTTTGGCTGCTGTAAAACATAATATACATTATCGATTGCAGTTGACTCGTGCCCAGTCACCGAACGTCTGCTGTAATCATTTATTTATTTTTTATTTTTTTTTACGTCAATTAACATAGGCACACTTGTGCAAAGGCATATATATATACCCCTGCTCTCCAACTCGGTTGTAGAGCTTTGGGAAGGTGCTCTCTTGTCGACATTGAATTTAGTGAAACTGTTTAACGTCCCGAATGCAACCAGTGCTATGCTGCTTTTCGATCTTGCCTACTAGCACAGCATAAGGTCATCAACATAAACACTAGCACACTTACAAGTCAATATTTTTTTTTTTATTAAATTAGGGAAGTCCACGGAAACACAAACTGAGAAATACGCAAAAGGTTGTTATCAGCACAAGTTATTTTTTAATGTGCTTCATGTATTAGAAATACTCAACACAGAAATTTGATAAAATTTTATGCAATAATTTAAACAATGTAAGCAATTTTGGATTTGGTTCTTATCGATATGAAAATCTATATTTGACCCTACTTTGACTGAAGGAAATTTTTTTCAGAGTCGTTTCTAGTCTCTTTGTGAAAATACTACCTGTAAACGATCATACTGTGAATACAGCTGATGAAGAGTTGTAATATTCATTGTCACAAAGTCAGCAGCACTGATTTGCTCTAAAGTGAGCAAATAAATGCTTTGTGGGCTTCTGCTTCAAGCAAAGATGTGAGGCTATTTTCTGTTGGTAGAAATTAGTTGGAATGTGTTTAATGAAGAGCTATTTTAATTCAGTGCACCATTGTATTGCCGGGGAATGGTAGATGCACATAGGATGCAAAGCGACAAGACAGCGGCAAATATTGTCATTTCTTGCCAGTTTCGGCTATTTGCTTATGTTGCTAAATGCAGAAAGCCGCTGCCAACAGGCTAAACTGAATGTAGTCTTTTATAAGTTATTTTGCTAGCTTTATGCACAAACTGCTTCGTCTGCTGCAGGCCTATGTTCCCAGTGTTTTTATCTTCTGGCTTCAGATTTTCCTGTGATCTCTTTGTATCCTAGACAGTGATAAAGAAGTAGCTATGGAGAAGCAATAATTGAATTTACACTCGCAGTAGTCCACCCTATCATGCTAAAGCTGAGAAGGAAAGCTGTCAAGAATAAAATAGATTTGGCTCATTTCCATCTGCACATCAGCAGAATCTGGCTCATTTTTGATTTGGCTCATGATTTCTGTGAAATTCCTGGTCTTTATTTACATCCTTACTGTCTCAAACCTTTGCAAAAGTGAGATGTATATATGATCTTTCAATTACAAAAAAAAAAGGAAATAACCTAGTGTAGGTTTCTGAATTTCGCTTGCTTTGAAAAGAAATAAAAAAATCAAGTGTCGATGATAGTGTTGAAAAAATCCGGGAGCACTGCGGAATCTACACTGCAGAAATGTGAAAATCTAAGCGTTGCTGGTGCACACGGTGCATCACGTTTGCTCTCATCATTATGAATTAAATGCACCATCATTATCATTGCTAATGTCATCACTGCTAATTCCAACTTCATTGTCATCGCTACTATCATCCTTACAGTAGACAAGGAGAATTTTGATGTGTGTTTCAAGATCCCGAACGTTGCACAGTTGGCTAAAGCGCTCGGATGGGGATGCGAGGGATAGAGGTTCGGCTCCCAGCGGAAACAGGATTTTAATTTTTTCTGATGGCATCATCATGACGTCATTTGATTGACAGCTATAGTGTGACCAAACAAACGAATGCCGACAGTATGAGCCATTAAAGATTTTCACCTTAAAATTGATGGGCCTGTACGAGGTAACGCTAGTGAACTCTTCCAAAAGCAATGCAATAAGTATTATGCTACGGCACAGTAAAGAAGGTGCACACTGAAAGATTATTTTCTCATGACCACTTTATAGGGACTCTATAAGCGATCGTTGCTTGCAGCTGCTCCAATTTTTCCTCCTCAGGCGGTGCATGCAAAGGAAGGCCCCCATGCTCAACTGCTGGGGTTTCATCATGGCACAGCAAGGCAAATTTGTTGACCGTCTGTGGCTCAGAAGGAGGACTTCTCTGGGCACAAGTGGAGCCTGTGCAGAAATATCAGGCACTAATGTGTACCAATGCCATAGTCTGCCAGTGGGCTATTTAAAGGCAGACGTCACGATGCAGGTAAGCCTGTTCAGTCATGTCTTCATTGTAGTAACTAGCTGTAATATGTTTTTCATATTCAGGGGAGTGCATTTCCAAATTAAAGCCTAACATCTCTGCTGCGAAAATTCCACAAGTACTTTTATTTTTTGAGTTGGTTTTTGGGAAAGGGTACTCAGTGACCCACCTCATGAAAAACAGCATTTCATCTGTAAAGAAACGTGGCACTTAAGTATGTGATGCAAGATTGTGTTAGCATGTGGCATTTTATAAATTTGTAGGAAAAAATTGTATCTAAAAACTTGCAACTGTAATTACATCTCATTATACAAAAAGAAGAGGCACCTGTATAGACCCGCATTGGTTATATTTTTAATTCTTGCTATATTTTAGGGATCCTCAAGGAGACGGTGCACTTTGAGAACCTGCAGAAGATCACCATGGGTCATAAATATGTGATCTATAGTGATGCAGCCTACCCCCGATGGCCTCTACTCTACAAGCTGTTTGGAGGTGCCGTACTGCAACCTCATCATGTTGCCTTCAACAAGGCAATTAGCAGTGTTAGGAAAGCTGTAGAGGGGGTTTGGCAGCGTAGCATGGGATTTTGCTTTTATTGACTATTTCAAGAACCAAACTTTGAGATGGTAACAGGTAGGGCGCATGTATAAAGTTGCGCAATGAACTGCCGAACATCTTTGTACAGCTGTCATGTGTCTATCTACTTTGTCTTGTGTCTGCCTCAGTTGGTCAATACCTTGTGCCTTTTCAGACATAAGTGTTGGCCTACGTCCTGCGGTCAAAAAATTTGGAACATTTTTTTATAGGCTGCCTTTCTCAGTAAAATATGGACAAGCATGGCAAGCAGTGACCTTCATAGTTGAGGCATTTGTCAACGGTCGCAGAATTCATCTCTGTATTCCTTACAGCAATAATTGCAGCATGCAGTGGTGCATATCTTGTAAATAGGGTAAGTGCACTAGGAAACTTGTACATCAAACAAGTGGACAGGAGGCTTGCAGACTCACAACTGGATTTTACTAAGTAACGATGACATATATAAAGTGCACAAAACCGCATGCTCAACGCATGCTTTTGCTTGCTGTATATATGTCCTCTTTCGGTTAGTAAAATACAGTTGTGAGCCTGTGTACGTCCATGTCCAGTTCCGTTTCTGTTGTCCGTGTTTTCTAGAACAGTTACTCCATTTCCAAGATGAGCATCACTGCATGCAACAATGCTACCCAAAGATTTATGCTGTTCATTTGTTGACGCTGTTATGCCGAGATGCAGCTTTATGAATTTTTTTTTTTATGTGAGATGCAGCAATATTTATCTCGATTGATTGCAGCAGTGCATAACTACTTTCTCGCTGTTCTCGTCTCACAGTGTTCAACATGACATCGTGTGTGCGTGGTGGCATTTAGGGTGGCGTGTGATAGTGTTCGTGTTCAAATGCAGGGGTTTTTGCCCGAGTGTTGTGTGCAGCGATATGACAGCTTCGGTTTGCCATCTCGCTACTTGGCGAACTGAAAGGACGCGATGACTTTGGTTTGGCATTGTCTCCCATGCTCCTTTGACTGCGTGACCGTCTACCGGTGGACACCTGACAGCTGTGCTCCGGACCAACGGCTTCACTTGTTCCCAACGCTGACTTCGAACTGTTAGTGGCACGAGATGCTTGTGACCGCAAATATGCACTAGACTACCAGTCTGAACGCTGTACATGAGTTGTGCCGCGTGGGCCGTCTCTAGTGTTTCACCCGAACGGTTGTGTATGCATTTGTGTATTGTCTAGATTAAGGAAAGATGGCATCTGAGTTATAAAAGTGTCTGTACGTGTGAAGTGCCATCTGCTTTGGCGAACGAGGCGGCGAACCACCACAGCTTGTCTTCGTCAGGCCGTCTGACGGCTTCAGTGAGAACCTGTGCTACCAGATGCAAAAAGTGATGATGCCATTTTATGGTTTTTCACTTCATGCCGCTAATTCACAGCTCATATAATTATTGATCGCATGTACTGCTAGAGTCATTATTCAGAGTTTTCTGTACACTACTGAATTAATTGTACTCTCATTGAGCTGTCATGTTGTCATCATGCCCAAGACGCTTTGCATTGTAGCCCCATCAAGTAGTGCAGCCAGAGCTCGAGTTTTACCAACGTTGGCATCAACGAATGCCGCAGATGCCCTCTCCCTCTGTTTCCGCACTTTTTTTTTTCCATAAACTAAAGTCGCCTTTGAATCTCCTAGATTTTAACCCTGCAAAACTGTGTCTAGTCAGGCCAAAGCTATCATGCATATCTTTCTTTTTTTTTGCAGCTGTGGATTTCGTGGACCCTGAAAATCACTTCGTGAGCCCTTATTTGAGAAACGCTGACGTATGATATGTTTTTAGCAATTACCACTATGTGACGGGACATTTTGAATTTCTTTTGGTGAAGTGGTGACCACAGGCCACTAACAGTGTTTTCAACGCTGTAGCTGAGGCTCACTTGAGAGAGGTTGCGCACATATGTTTTTTTCGAGTCATTGCATATGTTTACAATTCTCACAATGCAAATATTTCTTAAAATATGCAATTTAAAATTAGTGTAATGCCCTTTGCAGATAATTTTGGACCTGTATTTGCGAAACTGTAGCCTTAGCTACTTGTGCACCATAAAATGCAAGAACAGAAACACACCGACAGCATTTGTGTTGCAAAAATGTATTTGGGATTTATTTGGCAAAGTGAACATGGTCGAGAGGGTTTTGGAGAAAATAAACTGGTGCTATCTGCAATGTGATATAGTGCCAACATAAATAACTTTCATTCTTTCATCAGCGCAATCAGCATCTTGTCAACTGATTGCCAAGATTTCACCAGCTGATCTCCACATGTCCATCTTCACACGGGGCAGTGTTCTTCACCATGTGCTGCATAAAACATCAGTGTTGTATTCTTCTACCTTCCTGGAATAAAAAGGTGCAGTGTTCACAGAAATTACTGTAAAATTAAAGCTGTTATGAGAAAGCTGGAGGTTGTTTCATATTGCTCTCCAGCTGGTATTGCAGTGAATAACTACACACATAATTATTCATGAAATGTCTGGGCATATGGCATACCCCTATATCATGGCACAGAAGTGCAGCACTCTCCTCTTGTGAATGCACCTATCGGGGGTGGAATTGCCACTCCATTTGCTCCATTCTGCTCCCAAACTGCTTTTCCTGCTCTATCCTGCTCCAAAATGCAATATTGCTCCAAAACTGCTCCAAACTGGCTGTTTTAATGTTCTACCATCAAATTTAGTGCAACACACAAACAATGTCTTTGCACTAGTGGCAAAGATATAACGCATCTAGCACTGGGCTTAATACAAACGAAATTTTTGTAAGGGAAGGAAGCATGTGGCATAATAAATATTTGTTTGCAAGTAAATTTAATATGAGTCACTGGCGATTGGAGATAATTGCAAAAAAAAATGCACTGTGCATGTGATGTAGCACCTCCTCTCAGCCTTTTGAATCGCCGGTGGAGGGAGCAGCAAGAGCAGCAAGCGAAGCAGATAGGCGCAAACTACCGTGAGTCGTTCGGAAGGAAACTTGTCCGACTGGAAAAACCACATGAGTTATTCTAATGGTTGTGGTCTAAGAACAAGCAGGCACCTATCGAGCCTCTTTTTCAATAACAAGCTTGTCGGGCCTACGGCAGACAAAATCATACTTGAATCGTTATGGTTTGGTACTCCAAAGATGTCACTCACTAGGAAGCGTCTCAAGAGTGTTGGAAAGCCATACAGGGCCTATTGCCAAGATTTAAAAAATGAGCCCCAGCATTGCTCAAGCAAAGAATGATAAAACTATTGGAAGGAGGTAGTGAAGTAAAAATGCTGAAGGATGAAAAGGCTACCCTTCAGTGCCATCTACATTTCCTGAAGGCACTACTGACCACTGCTCAGGAATTTATCAGCACAGGCATAGGATCAAAAAGGGATATGCACAAGATAGAGAGCAGAAATGTCATGTCCATTAATCTGAGCTCCAAATTAGTGGCATTGCTTGAGTGCATTGAAGTGGTAAACTTGACATTTGAATCTGTCAAGTCAGAATAGGCAAATGCGTAAGGTCACACTAAGTGTTCAGTTATAAAGCACACCAGCAAGCATTTTGTTTGCTGCTAGCCTGTTTCAAGTTGTTGGCCGTTGTCTTGTCAGAAATGAGTGCGAAGTTGGAGAGGCATTGAACTTGCATAAAAAGGAAGAGCTCATCTTTTTCTGTCAGAAAGAGAAAAACAATTACTACAATTATCAGAGGCATTTGACCTTAGGAACCTGCTCCAAAACATAATTCAAATGCTCCAAAACTCTTGTCTCATTGCTCCAAAGCTGCTCCAAAACTCTTGTCTCGCTGCTCCCAAAGCTGCTCCAAAATGCTTGAGCCTGCTTCCACCCCTGACCTATGTATCAGACCCATTGATGACTGTCTTTAGTGGTAATGGCACATACCCACGGCGGGGAATAGGCCATGGTATATAGCAAGTACAAAAGGTTCATGGACAAGCAATTGGGTATTTTGATAATTACGAATCTTAAACTAGAATTTCATGTAAAAAAAGAAAGGAAAAGAAAAGGCAGTGAATTCTCATTGTAGCAATCTACCTGTTGTGATTATATAGTTGTGAACAGAATTGCACACAGGTTGTAGGGTATATCCCTTGGCACTTGCCCCGAAGAAGAGGAGAATAAACACAAATAGCATGCCTGAGTAATCACCATTTGAACGATCTAACAATCACTAACAGTGTTTCACAAGGAAGCCTGCTTTGGCCACTGTTGTTGAAAGTGTTCATCAAAGACATTGCCCACATCGACATATCCATTAAATTTGTCGTACATATATAGGGTGGATCTGGTACATATGATATGGGCGTGTCCAGAAATCTAAAATATAAATCGAGAGACAAAAAATAATTTTGGGAAACTACTGTCGAGCTCACGCCCTGAAACTCTGCTAGGTCTAATCCGACTAGCTGACGTCGCCCATGTCCAAGGACTCCAGGCCGTCATCTTTGCGGATAAGTTTACACCTATCTTGCACCTGTTGGCTATTTATTAGTTTTGCCACCACCACATGCAGATGACTGTTCTATTATGACGGGCACTGATGCAGACACGTTGACAAAGCAAAGCAAAGCCTTCCTGTTAACATTATTGTTGTGGTTTCAATCAAACAAACTTAATATAAATTTTTCAAGGACAATGCTGATTATTTTCCCAGAAAAAAAATATTTTTTAATCGTGCTGTCAGCAATGAGAGCCGGAACATTACAATTGTAGGCTCACAGAGAATACTAAGTGTCACGTTCAACAGCAATCTATACTGGGACTTGCCTGTTGCTGGCATATGCAAAAGATTTTCCATGCTATTTGATGTTATTTTATGTCAGTGAACGCTCCTTCTGATGCACATTGAAAACAAATTGAATCATTTTTTCACATCAACCAATGCATTAAGACCACAGTGGAGGGTGGAGTGAACAATAATATAATTTTGCCATCCTTTTCTTGAGGATAAATAAAATTCACCAAATGGGTAATTGCGGTAGAAATGTCTCTATAAAATATTACTTCTGAGCTTTTGCGTTGATTATGCACATGCACAGCAGCATGCTGCAATGACCTAAGAGCTGGAAATGCATCACGCGTCCAGGCAAACATCACACAAAAGTGTGAAGCCGCAAAAAGAAAAAGCATGTGGGAACTTCCCACGCTTTGCCCGATGATGAATGCATTCTGGAGAGGGGTGCCTGAGGCCACACCGCACAGGAAGATACGGTGGCTGTTTGGGAGAAGGGACATGGCCATAAAACCATTACACTGATCCATTAGGAGTTGAGTTCTACAGATGCTGTTTTGATCCGCTGTATGTGACAGCAGACATGCCCTGTGTTTTTCTGGCAGACAGACTCCTTGTTCGACTATTGCAACGCTATCGAAGTGAAAAAGGAAGTTTCTATGTCTCCTCGCCTGTTCCCAAGGTATGACTGCAGGAACATTGCTTACCAATACTGTTTGATTGACTGGCTGATTGACCCGAAGAGATGTGCCGTGTTTTATTAGCCAAAGTTCCGTGAGAGGGCTGGATTGATTGTTGAAAGGTTTCTTGTGTAGTAAAAAAAAAAACAATACTGGCCCTGGGCAAGAGGCTCAATAGCCTATCATTGCTATGAACTTGCTTTTGACCTTTTTCTGTTAAGACCTTTGAAGTATGTACATAAGTCTGCAGAAGTTCAATCAAATTTCATTGTTTTTGTTCTCTCATCTTCGAAACGTCATTCTTCTCTCAAACCGAAGACTCAGTCATGCCACCAAATGGAGTGTAGGTTCAAAACAGTCTGAGACAAGCATAACAATACACAAAGCATTGCGATGGTCTCGTGAGTGTGCACCATGAACATGAAAATTTGTGAATAATTTGTTTTCCTACTCATTTATTTCATTTATCGCTGCTTTCATAGGCCCTTGCATTTTGTATAATGCACTGTTGCTGCTGCTGGTCCATGCATAGTTTTCGCATGAATGCGAAAGCTAACAACTAGGTTCTAGTGCAGTTGTACTAAGCAGTCTTGAGTTTTAAACTATAGTAAGTTGTTAAGGCATTGAGATAAACAAAACTTTTTACAAATTGGTGCTGCTCAAAATAACGTAAATATGTCCTCACCCCTCAAGGGCACTGACTGCAGGCTTGGTGTTGACGGCAGCGGCTCCACACTGTGCAGACTTGTGGCTGTGCCATGGAAGCATGCAAACAAATGAAAGAAATAATTATTTCTGCAGCCATGAGATCTTGGGCTGTTTTCCGGTGCATAACAACATGCACGAGCTTACTTTAGCACTCTGGCTACACTTTGTACACTGCAGTAAGAGAATCAACACTGAACATTGCAGTGCTTTGTAAATAGCTGTAACATGTTCAACAAGAACATTGAAGAAAGTAATATAAGAAGTGTTGTCGCTTACTATTCTGGGAGTTGTCATGATTGCTTTCATCATCATGAGTCTCTCTGGGCACCATGTCATTCAGGCACTTGCAGGCTCATTTTCATCTGAAAGGGAATAACCATATGAGACACAGATGATTGGTAATTAACTTGCCAACATAATACAGGATCTAATTGTGCAGCTGAAAGTTGCGCCAGGACACTAGAAAAGTGCCACGACGCAGACACTGTTGCCTTCATTCAATGCAATGGTCCTTAACAAGGATCCTTTTTTAATTTTCAGGTGTTTTTATAATACAATGAGCAAACCAGTTCAGCCTCTGCGACTTGTAAATGCTAATAAGACTTCCAGTGCCTGAATGTTTTGTCCAACAGCATAAAATACTTCATTTCACGTGCTGACACAGGGACACAAGTTCATAAGCTTGGAGCAAAAAAAAAATTAAATTACCTCTTGCAATATTTGGCTTTGGCACTGCATTCAGCATGTGCTGTTAGCTAATGGTGCCAGACAATTGTCTGAGAAGATAAAGTAAATCATCTTGCAAACAATTTTCATTTATTGTGGCTCCTGGTGGCTGTGCACATTTACATGCACATGTAAACAAAAGCAGCTACACGACGTGTATTATATTATGCAACTCGAGCCATGCTTAGCAAAAATGCTGAAATATCATGTATCTAATTCGCACAACGTAAGTGGCTTTTTACTTTGCGCTGCTATTCCCCAGCAATCGACTAGGCGGTGTTCAGACGGGCGGGCCGTATGTATCGTGGGAAAGCATCATCCACCACCACTCCTACTCGGAGCGCACGGGATCGGCAGGGGCCGAGTCACTGCCATTCCGAGCTACTCGAAAGTGCCGTTTTCGTCACATATGATAACTAATTGTCCCGCTCGGACAGTCCGCTGTCCAGTCCGATCGTCTGAACAGAGAAGGTAGCGGGTAGTGACTTACTAGAATCATTTTTTTTTTCTGACGCTGGATGGCTTGCAAAGGCCTTTGCGAACGCCTTCATTGCGCAGCGGAGCGAGCGCTCGTTCGCCGTCGGCAGATCCCTAGAAATCGTTGCAACTTCTTTCAAAGGCGCCTTCTCCCTGCGCTGTACAGTGTATGTACAGGATGGTGGCGATCTCGAGCTACTTCCTGGTCGTCCGCCGCACTGAAACGCTTGCGCATGATGTTTTCTTGGCACGGCCTGGGCAAGGGTATTACAGCATTTGATGACGCCAATGTGAAAACGGGAGAACTATGTGTCCCGTTGCACACAGCAGCACTCTACAAGCACTCGTAGCACCATCCCATCGGCGCTTGGCTTAGCTTGGCGGCTTGGCTCCATGGCTGCTGAAATCTCGTGAGATCTCGCGAGATTACGGCAAGCTGGACGTCACGCGGCATACGTCTCCGGAGTACGTCTCCAGCGCCTGTACGTATCGGCAGTTTTCACGCATGCGCAGTAGGCGTCCGATACGTCTACGTCTGTACGTCTCCAGGAGACGTCATACGTCTCCGGTAAGCTAAATCTCTCTAATACCCCTCAAAAACGGTTTCAGAATTCCTTTCTTCTTTGAATTCCAGATTCGAAACACGCCCGAAATTAATTTTATTGTCTTCTGGAAAGACTTAGTAACGTAGGCCACTCTTGATAGCATTATATTATGTCTACGTTTCCGTCTGAAGGTGTTTTTTACACTTTCCAGCCCCTCACACATATGCATAAATTGTTGGGGTAGTTAGCGACGCATTAGGAAAAACCCCTGAACGCAAACACGCACGAAAAAAAAAAGAGATAAACACATGCCGCGATTGAAATTTTGGTGAGTTAGCTCTCGTGACGCGTGCTTATCGCTCTCTCTCTCTCTCTGTCCGGCGCGTAAGTGCTAGACTAGTTTTTCTAAAGCGTTATTCTTCTCTGACCGAAGTTATGTAGAGACAAACAGACGTAAGGGAGAGGTAAAAATAACAATCTTCTAAACCATGTGAGGGTCTTGCTGTCTGCTTGATGAGAAAATTATTGAGTGCAGTGCAGCAACTCCAGAAGTCATTCTGCGTCGATGTTAGCGCAATCGCGGTTTTGTATTATCCAAACGCATCCAGTGTTGCTCGCGTTTTCTTTGCAGGAAACAATTAACGGCCTTAGCAAGTCAGCCACGCATTGTAAAAATACAATAATGGGTTATCCCGCTGAAGAGCGTGAACATTAGGCCATTATCAGTATGTATAGAGCTTGTTAGGGAAAGTGGTATGATGAAACTGCTGTATGCCCTGGAGGTTTTGCCCAGCGGGAGACGCAGCGAGACGGACTGGAGCCATGGGCACATGAGGCATTTTACCTTGCCTTTAATACAGCCCTAGATTTGTCGGTTCGTCAGCGCGATATCCTGTTGCAACACCGCAATACGGTAAAAGCACTGGGGGGACATTAAAGCTCCGCCTTTGAGGGTAAGACGCTGCAGCGTCAGTGGCTCCAGCTCCCCTTCAGGACCCTCGTTCGTGTGCCTGCACCTTGCTACTCGCTTCATCACTATCCCCTTAATTTGTGCCGCTGTTATTTCGCGCGTACTCATTATCATGCAGTCGTGAACTATCACATTATGCTAAAGACCCCTCGAAGTAGCCCCACTGAATGTGCCTGCGTGGCCTAGAGGTAACGCGCTGATTTTGATATCACCCCCCGATATGAAAGGGTATAGGCCCGAGTATGCAGCTCCTGCCAAACGCAACGTCAGGCAACCCTATCTACAGTCAGTGCACGGCCATGTCTGCTGCCAGCTACTGCCTGCCAGCTCCATGATCGTGATGCTTTGGTCACAATACCGACGCCGGATTTTGTGTGAACGGAGCCTTTAACGCTGTCGTACTAAAACAGTCCGAAGTCATTGGTCAGTGTCTACAACCTGCTATAAATGTCAAAACTTTCAGAACAATAATTCACAGACAATCAGCGGGATTTATGCGGCATGCACGCGAGAGCTTTACTCTTTTATAGCATGCTACGCGATTGTGTCATTGCCGATGTAAAGAAGTGACAACGTCACTAATGGCCGTTTCTGAATTATTTATTGCGCAGAGGCAGTTCACCTTTTAGGTGATGGCCATCGACACTTTCAGGTGAAGGTTTCGAGCCGAGAGAAGTGGACACTCCCAGGAGAGCTCCCCGAGACATGCGCGTGGTTTTTCCAAGCGGCGTTGCTTCGAATGGGCTTTACAAGGGTCCCATTTAATCGTTCCATGTGAAAGAAGCCGCCCAAGTTGGCAGCTCCTCCCAACTCGGTCATGCCATGCGGTCTTGTGACGTCACAAAACCCGCCGACCAATCACACGTCCGACCACTTTTTTCAGCGAAAGCTAAATGAACGCCGGTGCTCCATTGCACCTGCTACCTATAGGTGCCCGGCCAGGTTACTCGCCAGCTACACCACGTACCTGCCAGATGCATGTCCGTGATGTTTCGCTCACAACGTCGACGCCGACAACAACGACGACGATTTTCTGGACAGTAGGGCCCTTAACGTTATCGCATGAAGAACAATGATACGAGCACGTTTGGCTGCAGTGACCTGTAGCAGCAAAATTGCTATCGTATTCCACACTTAAAGGGCGTCCCCACAATATTTCCGTGCGTCTGTGCATCGTTTTGCACTTTACTGGATGTGAGAGAGATGAATTTCTGCAAACTTACGCGCTTGTTCTAAAAGCGGAGGGCACATTTCAATGGTCTTCATTTCGGCAAAGTGACCAGTGTCCAAAAGCGGCAGCTAAATGGGTGATGCAGTTAAAGCTGTATGACTTCACCGGAGGGGATCTCTAGTTAACTGAATACAGGCGGAGAAGGAAAATAAAGGATGGGAGAGTGAGAAGGTAGCTGGCGGCTGCTTTGCAGATTATTTTATACAAAGGGGAGAAATGCTTTCTAAAGTTGCTTAATTTACGCAAGAGAGGTGAAAAAAAGTTATCCCCGTACTCTGCCGGTATGCTCGATGGTTCACCCCGTAACGAAGTGTCGGCACTTGTATTCGGAAAGCCACACTTACATCGAGGACAAAGGCAGCGATTCTGCGTTCAAAATCCCGACAGGCTGGTGCGAAGGCTTTGTGAAGGTGAATAAATGCAAAGAGATTTTTTCTTTTTTTTTGCAAATAAATGTGCTTTAAATAGGCTTTATCACAGAATACCGAGTTTTAATTAGACCTTAAACACAAAGTCAACCAATAAGTAAGGAAAGTAATTTATTTATTTATTTACATTACCCCTCAGAGCCAGAGGCATTACAGAGGGGGAGTGGTAAATACGCAAAAATGAATAGAGTACAGTATGTGCATGAATGTCAAATAGCACCTGAGTATACAATATTAGCTAGAGCTACGCGGAACTGCTCGTAGTTAGTAATGCCAACAAGTTCGGCGGGAAGGTGGTTCCAGTCACGTGAGGTTCGCGGCAGGAAAGATTGCGAGAAGCAGTTCGTGTTACATGATAAAATGCCTACTTTGGGTTGATGGTAAATGCGATGGGATACATAAATTGAACGGGGAATGAGGCGATCACCAAGAGCGGGATGATTGTACAACTTGTGGAACAGGGTGATGCGGAAAACATTGCTGCGCGATGTCCTCAGTGGGAGACACAATTAGTCTTCATGGCTGTTATACTCGCTGTTCGGTTGTAGTTAGCAAGAATAAAACGTACAGAGTTATTTTGGACCATCCCGAGATCAGTAATTAAGTTCACATGAGTAGCGTGCCTTACCGGTGAAGTATACTCGAGTTTCGATCTTATTAATGTTTTGTATAATAACAGCTTCAAGTGAGAAGGAACATAAGAAAGTTGCGACGTAAGTAGCCTAGCATGCGATTAGCATTTTTAATTATGTTCTCGGTATGAAAGGACCAGTCGAGGTTACTAGTAATGTGGACGCCGAGATACTTGTATGGCGAAACTGATTCCAAGGAAATGTTATCGAGGTAGTAGTGGGGTGGGGAGGACGTTTTTCTAGATACGCGCATGACTTTGCATTTGTTAATATTCAGCTGCATTAGGCAATCCTTGCACCATTTATATATAGCAGAAAGGTGTGACTAAGTAATGTAATGTCGTTAGCATATTGGTTATTTCTCTATAAATGACACAAACATCAGCGAACAGGTGAAGAGAGTTTACAAGAGAGGGAAGATCGTTAATGTAAATCAGAAACAAAAGAGGACCAAGAACGGAACCTTGTGAAACTCCGGAACACACTTTCTGTAAAACTCGAGTTATAACCATTAGCAGAGGCAAACTGTGAGTGATTAAATAAAAAACATTCAATCCATTAAGTTACAGTCAGTGTTCAGATTTAGTGTTCAGAACGGTGTAGTGACCGTATTAATGGCATCATAAAGTTCTTCACTAAACGTAGGCGACGAGGAAAAAGGACGGTAGCAAACCCCTATCACTACTCGCTGGTGATTAAGGGTGATCGCGGACCAAACTATTTCCAGGTTAGTCTGGATGTGCATGCATTGTGAAGGGATGTCATTGGAAATTGCTAGGAGCACTACGCTGCGTCGCTGTGTGCCACGATCACACCAGAAGAATGAAAAACGTTCAGCGTTTAAAAAGATTTCACTGCCGTGAACATGCACAGTGAGCCATATGTTTCAGTTAAGGCGATTATTTTAGCGGAACAAGGGTCAATAGCTTATGTTAGATCCTTATAATTGTTCAAAACGCTTCTGACATTAGAGAAAAGAACAGATACTGAAGCTGCGATTGCCTGATCACTACCCCACCCGCGTACCTAGGATGTGTTATCCGAGACAGCGGGAGAGGTTGAACCAGGAAATGCGCTGCGTGTTTCAATGTTAATGACGGTGTCTGTCGTGCATAAGGAAAATAAAACCGCAGCAGACACAGGACGGAGGCTAGAGACAACACAGGGCGGTTGTTGTCTCTAGCCTCCGTCCTGTGTCTGCTGCGGTTTTATTTTCCTTATGTCTCACCAACTGGCCTACACATCTACCCTGTCGTGCATGTAACATGACTTGTTCATAATTAGCTTATTGTAGCGCAGACTTTCGCAATGACAAGACGATATTTGTTGGTTTTGAAAGTCACTAATCGGTGGGCGCGTTCTATTGCGTTGGGGGATAGGGAGCCAGGAAGGCAGTCGGTAAGAATAGCGGTTAGTTTTTCTTCAGATTCCTGCCAGGTTTTATCGAAATCTGGAATGCCGTGGAAAATTAAATTATTGCGCCGGGATCTATCATCAAGCTCATCCTGTAGTGAGTTTAATGAGTTGACTAACCCTGAAAGTTCATCTGTTTGAGTGTGAATGTCGGAAATTTCCACGCTCAGTTGATCTAATTTTTTACAGTTGTCTTCAAGCACATCTAAGCGGGCCTGAATGGCAGTGATTTTCGTTTCAATAGTTTTCTGGCCGGATTTAATAGCTTTAACGTCTGCGCTTCAGAACTCTGCAAGGAGCGAGTATGAGTATTTTTAAGAAACAAAAACATAACTTTCATATCTGCTCTGCGGGGTCAGAGGGCAAAGATTCAATATCTCGGAGTGATTCCGAGCATAAGGTTGGAGGCCCAGGATTCCTCTCCACATCACCATCGCGCAATAGTAAAAGGGTCATAAAAAAGCACTCATAAAAAACATCACACAACACTTGTGGACACGGAAACAGTACTAAGCAGACGTTGTTACTTTTCTTAGCGTATAAAGGAAGCTTTGCACACACCTGCATAGCAAAATGGAAGCTATTCACTGCCAGATTGCAAGTACTGTCGCCGTGTCCACTGAAGCGAAAGTTGCTCAGCTGGGCTCTTAAATCCATGGATGCAGATGATGTTGCTGACGATACGGAAGTTGGTTTGAAGATGAGTTGTACCGGACCGGGTGCGTCAAGGAAGGGCGAGAAGGCAAGATGCAAAGGAAGCACCCCGTCAGACGCGCAGGCGGGGTAGCAACCCAGTGTCGGTGTCGGAGGCTGGCATATCGGGTTCCACGAAGTGGCCGATAACCACGGCAGAAGGAATGCATGCAGGGCCTCCATAGCAAAATGGAAGCGATTCAGTGCCAGATTGAAAGTGCTGTCGCCGTGTCCACTAATAATAATTTTTTTTTTTATCAAGTGAACGAAACGAAAATTAACAAAAACTGCTATGAGAACAACAAGCTTGGCTGTGTTACGGGCGACAAGTATAGGCTCCCAACTGTTTCAAGTTCAAGATCATTTTATTGCCGTCGATGCAGAGGGCCCTCCGCACCCTCAGTAAGGGTCTCAACTGTTTAATATTATCTCGCAAGCACCGACAATTCTCGCGGCCATAGCCTTCGCACGGTGCTACCGACGAAATCGGCGAGGGAATTGGCTCGGTTGCGGAATATGTTCCACCCTTTCTGCAAAGTGAGACCAACACAAATATTCTTGCACTATCGGGGATGCACAGAACTAAAGATCCCCAACCTGCGAATGCCTGGTATGAGCCCCTGAGACGCTGAAGCAATGCTACCCTGTCTATTTCCTCATCATTAAAGGCCGCTCCTTGCTTCACAATCCCTGAGAAAACTTAATTCTTACACGGTACAGCCTTCAGAACTGTAGCACCACCTTTCTCATGCCAAACCTGCAGGCCATGTCCTTACAAGAAATCACCTCAGATGCGGCGCGAGGAGCCAGCGCCGATCTCTTCTTCTTGCGCTTCGCTTCTTCTTGTAAACTTCGCACGCCTGCTAGCCTTCTTTTTCAGACTCCATGCCAAACTTTATTCGTACCGGTACGTATCTCCACAAATATACATTGCCTCACACACCGACACAATGCTTTCCAGTCCCCTGCCTACATTTTCCCTTCAACATCAACGCTGGCTATCTAGCTCGCCACCTGGAACTTCCCCCTTCAAAATGCCATCGACATTTTCGCTGATCAAGACTCGGCTGTGGTGTCCTTGAGATTCACAGACAGCCATGGAGGAGTACTGCGCTGGAAGCAGTGCTCCAGCTACTTTTCCTTGACGTTCGCAGACAACCATGGAAGAGTTGAACCACTGCAAACCTTGTCTGATCGTGCTTAACGGAGCATCTGCTCTGTAAACTACGTTCAGCCGGGCTAATCCCCAGCATTTCTGTTTCGACGTAGATGCTCTTTCAGTGTTTACGTAATTACAGAACTCTGTATAGTACACGTGGTTTCTTTAAGTTCCTTTTTTGTTTTTAGTTACGTCGTATTGCTTCGCCTAGTGAGAGCTTACGTTATCGCGCAATCCACAGAAAGGTGAGGAGAAGAAAATAAACCACCCTTTTTATTAGGGCTGGCCACATACTCCAGACGCTCTCTCGGGAGTGTTGGTGTGTATGACGGCACCAACGCCTTTTACCTGTCTACCGTTGTCTATTGCACACTCAAGTTCACATTACAGCTGCATAATCCACTCAGTAATGATCCCTAAAGCGGCTCCTTTTCCGCGATAGAACGAGGTGAAAACATTAGCCACACAATATCAAAGGAAACTCATAACAAGGGGCGCGTACTTGTCTTCGTCGAAAACAGGTCCTCATGTCGAAACATTGGCTTGCGGACTGACGCTCCTCCTTAATCCTCGTCCGATTTTCTTAGTTATGCGTTTGAGGCAGTTGCATTCAGTAATTAAGAATAGCTAATATTGTAATTAGACACCAACCAGCCTGTTTCCTTGGACAGTAGTGAAATAATTTTTACGCACACGCGTTTTCTTTAAAGATGACACCTACCCCAAACACCTCACTAGAACCCTCCAAGAACACAATCTATAATGAACTCCAGTGGTCACAAGATCGCTGCTATCGTTATAAGAGATGCGCGAGGGACTGCGAACATATCCTGGTGCCCTAGAAAAATCTGGAGCACAACAATACGGTACAGCTATAATCCCATGATATGCGATCTCACTATACGTACATTTATTTAAGGAAAAAAAAGATCTGCTCAGCAACACAACATGCAAGATAATTTTTCATTAGAGGAAAAAAAAATAGCATTACAAAAATATTACGCAGGTGCTTTGCACTTAATATCGGAAATGCACTCTTGCGAGAGAAGTGTGAGGAAAATATAAGGCTACCGCATTGTGCATCATTTTTTTTTTTTTGGGGGGGGGGGGGGGGGGGGTGTTATTTGATGTTTATGACCCTGTAGGCAAAATTATACCCTCAGAAGCGCCACTATCCACGCCAATTCTGCGTGTGCACTCGTACAATAGCGAAATTTAACCCTGCATTTAACACGAAAGTAACAAAGCAACAGCCGCAATGAAAGCAGGTCTAATATCATGTATCGACGCGTCCAATCCTAATCAGTGGTGACGAGAGAGCCGAAGTTTTTGCGTTCTCTAAAACGCAGTCAATCATGCCCTACGAAGGCTGCGTGGAGGTATATTGGTAACAGAAATATATTATAGGTATTATAACTGGATAATGAAGTAAGCAACAACCTTAACGCTGTGCAATGAAACCTCGGGAACAAAAGTGTCATACGCTTCAAGAACATTTTTTTTACAAAATTTCGTGCCAGCATTTGTACTGAACACACAACGTACACATATCTTCATGCTCACGAACAAAAAAAAAAGAATAAAGAATTTTCACTGGACAAGTCTGTGGCTTAGTTAAAACAGTCAGTAACTAGCACTCATGTATACCAATCGCAATACGGTCCAAATAGACCGATCCCAACGGCCAGTTTCACGACGCCAGCGCTGTCGCGGTGCTTGCTGGTAGTACATGTAGTCAATCGGCCACTCCAGCCGCCCGGAGAGCCTGCAGAGCCTGCACGCCGTGTTTCCGAACGATTTTCAGCTCATGTGATGTCGGAGTGCATCGAGAAAATTCACCTGTACATGGTAAATTTGAAGCACATGGCACATATATCACTCTAGTTTTATGTATTTAGGCAAAACCTTATACATCTCGCTCAGCCGAAACGCCGTAGGCGTTGTTGTAGTAGTAGAATAGTTGTCGGCACCGCTTGTTGGAAATAAGGAGGGCTGCGTAAAAACCCGTATCATGGTAATTTGTCCTCGTGAGGTTGATAATTGATTAGCTTTTATTAGACGATGAAAAGCTAAAACGTGATGAATCAATTAAATAGGAAATAAAAAAATTCGAAAATGGGTGGCTCAAGTCTCAAAACGCTCAGAATTAAAAGCAAATTCGATGATGCTAACTTAGAAAATTTAATGTAATTTGTCACTTAACTAGTTGAAACAATTGAAAAATGAAATCTTGTGCGTCGTATTATCTGAATGATAAGCCAGTGCTATGGTGCTTAGAATGTGCAATTAAATTTAAAAAAGTCAGAAATTAGAAAAATGGGCGTCACATGTGTCAAAATTAATTGTCACCATGAAAAGTCATTGCTTGATCATGCGAATTAAAAATTTAGTGTGTAATTGAGCAAATATTTTTTAACAATTGAAAAAGGGAAAAATTGAAAAAAAAAACGAAGTTCAAAGGTTCTAAAATTCTGAGACCAAAAGCCAAGGCTTGATGATTGTAAGGAAGAAAATTTAGAGTGTGTAATTGATCAATTAAGAATTGTAATATTTAAAAATGAAGAATTAAAAAAGGGGTTGCAAGGCGTCAAAATGATCGGAATGAAAAGACAACGCGTGGTGATACTAATTAAGAAAATTTAAAAAAATGTAATTGGCTAATTAGCTGAAATCATTAAAAAGTAAAAATCCGAAAAAAAAGCGGTTCAAAGGTGCCAAAATGCCCAGAAAAAGTCAATTCTAGATGGAGCTAAATAAGGAAATGTAGAGTATGCAATTGATCAAATTATTAATTGAAATAATTGAAACTCTTGTTTTATTAGAAAACGCGGTTCAAAGGTATCAAAATCAATTTGACATCGTTAAATTCAATTTTTCATTTCATACAATCATTGAAATTTTTAGCTGGTCACTTATATACACTAATTTTTCTATTATCACCTTTCATTATGTGTATTTGAGCCCTTCATAATTTTTCAGTTCTTTATTTTTAATAATTAGTCAGTTTTAGCCTCTAAACTTTCTTGATCAATCAATCAAGCATTTACTTTTCGTTCTATGCAATTTAACACCTTTGAACCCCATTTTTTTCTTTTTTGTTAGTTCAGTTAGTTGAACAATTACACACTTTAAATTTTCTTTATTAGATCGTCAAGCATTGGCTTTTCATTGTGAGCATTTTGACACCTTTGAAACCCACTCTTTCAATTTCTAACTTTTTCAATTAGTTCACCTCATTAATTCATCAATTGCATAACCTAAATTTTCTATTAGCATCATCTTGCATCGCGTTTTCATTCTGAGCATTTTGACACTGTTGAAACCTCCTTTATCTAGTTCATTCATTTTTCTTTTCTTTAATTCATCAATTAATTATAATAATTTCTTTACCTCACCGTAGCCTACCACACACTAATCAACCATCAATCACCAGAACTAAAAATTACCATGATATGATTTTTTTGTGCGCAGCCCTCGATTATTTCCGACAAGCTCTTCACAACTGAACGAGGTTATTGCTTAAAAAAAAATTAAGGCCCTTTGAACGCTTGCTTTGCACGCAACATTCACTGTAAATTTGTAAAATAATGACAACGAATTTTTGTCGGCAGTGAGGAATGAAAAATGTGCGTTAAGTTCCTGTGGAGCGGAGATTGCAATAGTGCAGTCGCATTTGCGCGTGCTGATCAGCCGACAGCCGACTACAACAAACATGGCGGTGGTGCAACTTCCAGAAAACCGGCGCATGCGCAGATCGGTTAGTGGTAATGCGGTGAGATAGCCGGACGGAGCTGCAAAGAGGCGTCGCCTCCGGCGGACCTGCTGCCCTTCTCTAGAGCGCTGGGAGGCTGTACTGGCAAGCTCAGACCCGTTAATGCAATTCCAAGCCACTGAGTGGGAGGTCGCCAAGAGCCTCGAGCTCGAAGCCATCTGGTATAGTGCCATAGGTATCGATGCTGACAATAAATGCTTTCCAAGCCGAAACTTCGATGAGAGCCCTAATGTCATGAACAAAGCAGCGCGAACCAAGTTGCCCTGTCGCTTGTTCCTTTCGCCTTCGAACAACTTCATTCGCGCTCAGCTTTATTCTTGACAGAATGGATCACTAGCCCAACAAAACGTTTTGCTTCAGAGCCATTATATGATGGACCCTTCAATTTTTTTCTTCTCTTCTTGTTCCTCTTGCTTGGCTTAGCTTCTGTTTGATTGATTGGTTTATAGACGAATATATTATTAGTAAATAAAGTGGGGAGGATGATGAATCAAGCGGCCGGTAGTCCTTGAGCACCGGCGGCGTCCGCGGCCCCGGGCCACTACCGCCGCTTGAAAGGCAGCGCTTATAGTATACACATCACTGCCTTCCACTACTCCGTGGTGCATATGGCAGCGCGGGGTGATATCTGTGGTCGTTCCCATAGAATGTGGGTTACGTTTGCGGGGTCTTTGCAAAGCTTACGTCCCTTGCTGTAGCGGTAGATGTGAGAGTTATAGGCAACCTGCAGTGGCCAGGCGGCGCTAATGGAGTGCAGCGTTCAGCGCCGCCAACGGCGGCGCCGAGTAATCTGAGGCGGCCGGCGCGGTCGGGTTGCGTTCGCGTTGTACAGCAGGAAGCATCTCGGCTCTCATTTTCTGCGGCTTTAAGGCAATCGAATGTCTTCAGAGCTACTTCCGAAAACCAATACTGGCGAAAGGACACCGCCTGTTCTAGAATGGTCATGTTTAGAACGTGAACGGTGTCGACCACTGATCAGTGGTGTCGACGTCACCGCGAAGTGTGCGCCGCTCGCGACAGAACACTCGCGCGCACAACTTTGAATTTCGCGTGAGTAGGATTTTTTTTTTGTAATAAAATTTATTGCCTCAGGGCATCAGTCGGATATGTGATGATGAATTAAGAAATGCTTAAATGAATGAAAAATGTTGTAAACGTAGTTTTTCAATTACCTATTGCGTTCACACCTCATATCCAAACATTGAAAGTGCAGAGAGAACCTGAGAAGAGATTGATCACTGTTTCTTCTTATTTTTGTACTTGCTGTTTGATTACAGCAGCATAATAATTTCCTTGCGGTTTCGCTTTACAATTTAATACCATGATGAGCATTTTTTTTCGTGGTGCACCTTTAGACAGTGGCGAGGAGGTTACAGGAGGCATGATGCGGTACCCACTACGGATGTCGTGGCGACTGCAAGCACTGTGCGGTTGTGGCGTGCGTCATCAACGAAAACTGGCATTTAGTCACGGAGGCCCCGGCCTCCGTCCCAAAGGCCTGCATGCCAGGAGCGGGGAGTAGGGAGCCTCCTACTTCAGTGGAAAAATAAAGTTCTTAACAACAACAACAACTGGCATGCATTTTGTACCTCTTTACCACAAGCTTGAGGAAAGCCGGCGGGAAATTCCTGCAATAAACGACAAAGCTTCCGTAAATACGTTCGTTAGAGTTAAGATTTTTCACTGTTGCTACTAATGATGGAATGCCATCGTCTGGGGCAAGAAACTCTTGAGCAGCTTGAGCCGTCGGCGCAAGAAATGTTTGTCGCGGAACGATATAACAAATTTCCATGCTCCGCGTACACAGTGTCACGGGCCTCCACACTCCGCCACTTCGACTTTTTCAACACCTTAAGAACTATTTTACAGTTAAATATATGCTTGTCCAAATCTGTAATTGGAAGTTTTGAACATATTTTGGCTTTGAGGTTCCGAATAGACACCGCGTCAGAAATCCGGTTCACAGATCCACAAGCATTTTGTTTTTTATTTCGCCTCCGATGAAAAGCGGCTGGAATTCGATGCTGCGGCTGCGCGACTTTGTTGCTTTTCTGGACGTTACGTCCTTTAAAAGGACAATGGCACTGGATCCTGCACAGCATATACCAGTACACGCCAGACTTTGCAGCGCGGAGCGCGTACTGAGGATAGTGCCCCAACCAGTGTGCGACTCCCCGAGTCAGAAGTTTTTCGCTTTTTCTCCGCTCAACGGGCAATCATATTTTAGCACCTTGGCGCCTGTACGCCATTGGCCCCATAACAAAACAAATTTCAGTTACATTACTCTCTCACAGCCCCTATCCTTTTCTCTCATCGTTATCTTAAGGTTCTCCCAGCAAGCGGTACGCTTGAGTTTCCTTCGCGATTGTAGCAGTCTTTCTCGCCGCCCCTGCGCTTATTTTTATTCTTGTTCCAATCCGTAGTACTGGAAGCATCGCACGAGATCACTGAATTCACTAAATGAATAAATCACACTCACTGGGATAACAAACACGAACGCAGAAGGAACACAGCGGCCGCCACATACACGGCGTCAGCTTCTGCGCCGCCTCAGTATTAGCTCCCGTCGGCCGCCAGGTGGCGCCACATGTCTCAGCAAATTCCATTGTAGGTTGCCTATAGGGGGGATTTTGGGCATCTGTTGATCTGCAGGCGGCGCTAGGCATGCTTCTGGGTTATGGACAACGTCTTGCGTCTCTCAAGGTGCCTGCTGCGGTCCAGTCGATACGCTTGTGTTATTTTGTGATAGTTAGTGAGCGTATTCATGTGGACGCACTCGGCAGGTCTTCCGGTCTTTGCCCGATAGGCTAATTCGCGGGCGGTGGTATGGGCGGAAGTGTTGCCGAATAGGAGGGAGTAAGCAGGGCCCACAGGAGGCTAACAAAATGGAAATTTCGGCGTTGCATAATAATGCGCGCTGCGCAGGGGCAGAGATCAGGCCGCAGACGCATGTTTCGACGGTACACGTGTGGCAGGGGGAAGGGGAGGGGAGGGAGGAAAGTGGAAACGCGATGGCTGTCTCCTCGACCACCTGTACGTGTGTAGATTGCGTGTGTACAACTAAGGCGGGTGCCGTTAACGTCTGTCTCCTCCGCTGTCATAGCCGGATAGAAGGCGTGATCTGCTGCTTTCATACGGCGTTCGCGTCTTGATGGTCGCGCTGGTGCAGGTGTTGGCATTTTGCTCGCTGTCGTCCACATGTAAGTCAGGATGCATATGCCTTGGGATTCGGGGTTTTCGGCCATGTCGTGCCTTCGTGGGGTGCACCGAGCTCTTGGAGGATGTATCTGCCAGTGGAAGTAGTGGTGCATATTGGGAATAGAAGTGAGCCTCGATTCTTGCTTTCATCCTTCCGGGGAGGATTAGCGCTAGGAGCTTCTCCGCAGTTCAGTTCAGTCGTTCAGTCGTGTCCGACTCTTCGTGACCCTATGGACCATGTCACGCCACGCTTTCCGGTCTCTCACCATCTTCCTAACATCACATAACTTCATCTGCAGTGCCTCGAAGATGCCATCTAACCATCGCGTTCGCTGCCTACCCCTTCTTCTCCGCAGCATGTATCAATAGTAGCCTGGCGGTCGCATGACATCAGTGGAAGTAGCGACATTGGTCCATAAGATTTATAAATTAACTGTCAGTAAGAACGAATCCATGGAGGAAAGAAATAACTTAGGAGAGGCCCTGACGTCACTTTTTTGAAGCCGGCGTGGCCGCGCGGCCGCGCCGCGACCGGACGCTGCATTGTCTCTCCTCCTCCTTTACCCTCCACGTTTTCTGTCTCCACGACGGTCACGTATCTCGGGCCCTTAGCAACGCTGTTGCTAGTGGCCTGAGTTTTCATAGAAACAGCGTCGCCGTTGCTGATGGCCTGACTTGGCTAACCCTAAATTTTGACGTCACTTCCGCCACACTTTCTCCAATGCATTGGGAATGGCAAGGGCCTCTCCTAAGTTGTTTCCTTCCTCCATGAGTGAATCTTTCCTCGTCTTACACAGCTAATTCACTAACACTGCCCAGTATCCACGTGCACAGTAAAAGTCGTAGTCTTCTTAATTTTTTTTTTGTTAAAGTCGTCGTTACCAAAAGAGTACGTACGCGCGGTTTGTTAATCAGTACACTTGATTCTGATCGCTCTTTTCTTTTTTTCCTTCTGCGTCAAGAGTTACTGTGCCCTCAAATATACCCCGAGTATATCGTGTGTGAGAATCTCTTGTGACTACATATGCTGCCGCGCTCCTACTCCCAAGGTACGCATGGGGATACACTTGTTTCGTTTGCGATGATGTGTGACGGCGTTCCAGTTGAGCACCAAAGCTACACGCACCTTAGGTTTTAGGGTCGTGTATTTCGATGGTGCGTATCAAAACGAACTGTCGCGACTGCTAAAAGTGGCGGACTCTTCTGTCGGCCTTAAAGGACGCGATATGCAGTCCAGAAGCAGTGGTCCCTCTATTGGCAGGCGCATTTCTTTCTTTTTGCCGTAGGGCGTTTGCGGAAGTACAGATACGGCGATAGCTTCAAGCCATTGTCCAGCGCTCTAAAACCCTCTTCGAACGGTCTTGCAGAATTTTTTTCGTTCGCATTTTCCAGCGAAAGGAGAACTAGGAAAGTATGGACATGGCGTCAAAAATGGATTTCAAATAAGAGCGCAGCGCCAGCGCTTATCTTCCACCGCGTAACCTCGGCCCCGGGGGTCACGTACGGGGAGATCGCCGCGCTGTTTGCTTCGCCGCCATACATCGTCTCGGCGGCGCGAAACCACGGCGTCAGAGGCATCCGGCAGCGGCAGCACTTCGCTGCGTCGAACGCGCTGCTTCCCCTCCTGAGGCGTCCCCGGGAGTCTGGACGCTCGTGCTTTTCGCGAAAGACGACACTCTAGCGGCGTAATGTGAACCGAGGCGAGACTCTTGAAGGCATTCAAGAAGAAAATCCATAGCGCGCCCGGCAGCGTGCTTTCACACTCGACGCGTGGCAGCGGCCGCTGAGACAGGAAACGGAAAGTGAGAGGCTCGGCGAGCCGGCCAAGCGGACAGAAATTGCGCCCGGTCGTGTTTCTTTCCTTTTACTACTCCTTCTTATTCTTTTTTTTTTTTTATTCCAGCGGTTCTTTCCGGCGCTCGCTGGAAACGCTTGATTGCTTCTCTCTCGGCGGCGCGAATCTCGAAGAAAGGAAGGGGATTAAGAGCACGTCCCTGGGAGCCCGCAGGAGCCAACGGCATGGGCCGCGGCGGAAGTTAACGCCGGGGCCTCCGCGGCTCCCGAATGCGTGTAGTACAACGCCGCTCCAACGTTTCCGCTCCGCTTTCTTTGTGTCTGCGATGTGGGTGGAAAATGAACGGGTAACCGACGAGGCTAGAATAGTGTTTGTAACACTTGCGCAACGTGAGGCTATGGCGTAATGATGCTGGCAGGACCGACCGCGCAACAATAGCTTCGTCTTCGAATGCGGTGCGCCGGACACTATATCCATTCTATTTCAGGTCGCACGTCGTGTTCTCTCAGCCGTCGAGAACGGGCCAGAGCTGCCGATCGAAATCTGGGCTATGTAGACCAAGCGTTGGTGCAGAGGAACCGACAAAACCCCTTTGCTACTACTGTGGTTCGCACCGGAGCTCGTCGGCCGAACTGCTGGCAACTATACTGTATCCGAGACACAATCATCAGAGTGAGCCTTTTGGTGGCCGCAAGCGACTATGGTGAGTCAAGCAGTCAGGATAGATGCCGTCATGTCTGCCTAGGACGACTTAGGAACAATTTCATTTAGTCATTCAAGCGACCACAGCGATGCCTATAACTTATGGTTCCTTCTGGTGCTCTGAGATGAGTCAGACCTAGGGTTGCCTGTTTGCCTCGAGGTTTTGAGTCGTGCGACCTTCAAAGCCATCAGGCGACTTAAGAGCTTTGACAAGTAAGGCCAGTACGGTGGCAAAGATATCTTGTATCACCAGAACCGGTATTATGATGATATAGATATGATGTTGTGATGCCTGCTGCATAGGGCCGGAGTGGGTAGCGAAGGCCAGAGAAGCATCTGGGATAGGAACAAGCCTGACTGTAACCACAAACTATGCAGTTTTCTAAATGGTGTCATAGGTGTCAGAACAATCGCTTCGTGCCAAAGGCCTGGTTTTCAATCCACGTTATGTCCCAAGGCCCTAATCAAAAAATCCTCTCTGTTCTTGGGTCGGGTGAGCCAAAACGCACATTCATTTTTCAGACACCCACTCCCCAATTCCGGCTTATTCTTGCACGTATACAACACTTACAGGGGGTTTACATGAAAGTCTGGCCGAGTTGGTCTGTCGGGCTCATGTATACGCTAGGGTGTCGAGCTAAACGATCATCGAGTAGCGTTTGGTCAGCTCTACTGCAGGGAGTAAGGTCGGCTTCGACCCGACCCGCTGGTCTAGGAGCATGTATAGGCTGACACGTCGGATCAACGCTTCCTATCTTGCCTCCTGCTGGTCGAGCAGCAGCAGGTGACAGGACCGTGAGCTGTTAGTCTAGTTATCTCCGCAATCCTCCCGTTACTCCTCCTCCCGCCTGCACGTGGTTTGCATTCTAGGCGCAAGTTGTAACAGCGATCTCGCCCGATGCTGACGTGTTCTTGTAAACTCGGAAGGGTCGGGATGTCTCAGCTCGACTGATTCAGCCTGGCTGATTCATTTCTATAAGCAGCTCGTACCGACACGACCGGCTGGCTTCGGGCTCAGGATGTTTATGTATGATGCATTTCCCACGTCAGGCAATCAGACAATGGGAAGCGCCCCTTGGCAGTAAGCAGCTCATTTCACGTCATTCGTAATGCACACGTGTTTTTTTTTTTTTTTTTCTCCCATCTATACCTTCTCTTTTCTTCCACAACTACCTACATTTGGCATCCAGGCGGCATGAATAGCTCTGCTTTAAGTCGGTTTTCAAAGTCAGGCCATTTTTACGTCACGCAAAAAGCCATCTTAACAACTCACAATTTCGCGCCAGAAATTCTAAACATGTGATTATTCTGCGAACCAAACAGAGAAACTATATGGTCCTGAACGGCACCACATGTGTCTAGAATAAACCCCTAGTATTCCGAAATCGTCGCCGTGCGCATCTCTGTGTGTAGAGATTCGCGGATGTCAGCGTGAACCGGATCAGATCGCTGTCAATATAAAATACCTCTTCACACAGGACAACGTGTTTGAAGGCCGTGTACTACTGGCTTTTCTGAAAGGAGATAAAACTTTGTGCAGCGTTTATTCAGTGCTACAGGCAAGTAGCTTCGAAGTTTTCGCCGAACTGACTCCGCACGTTCTTTTGTTCTTCTTCAACCGCTTGGGTAGTGAAAAGCTACATTTCTCTATAGCTGGCTATCTGTAGTTTCCTCATTTCAGCTGCATAAAATGATGGCAAAACAAAAGACGGACTGTCTGCGTTTGATGTAATTCTCATTTCCATAAACACGATTTGACGCATAGAATTCCGACAATTACGTTATGACGCGTTCGGCGGGGGGATAGGTCACGTTGTCATTGAACCCCTTTGGCCTTTTCTTTTTTTCAGGAAAGCCAGTGCGATGCATGGTACATCAAAGTGAGGTAAACGACCGTTTATCGAGGGGAACGTGCACAAAAGTCGCTTTGCGCTCGTACTGATTTGCAAGGACTAATGTGCAACAGAATAATCAATTCACAGTCGGTGTTCGATGACCGACAGTTGCATATTGTGTGATCGCGGGGAATTCGAGAAAAGCAGACAGCATTGGAACATGGAGTGAGTAGATTTACAGCTTGCTTCTGCAGGTTCCTAACATGCGATGGTTTGAAGGGAAGTGAGTGACGGACGGGGAGGGTGATGAAGATCGAGAAACAAAGATAAATCCTTGAGCTATGGCATAGTGATGGTCAATCTACGTCTTGCCCTCTAACCATGCTCTCCCCATACTTCTACAGACCAGTGCTGAAAGCACCATTGCTTTGACATGCGGTTATGCTGGGGAGAGACCGTAAACCGCTCAAGCGCACTTAGTGTTTTTAGCATGGCTTAGTTCACGAGGGCAGCCATCAATTACAAGGTAAGAACAGTAGTATATACTGCTGCACCTTAGGACAAGTTCAGTTGTCAATGTCAGTGCGCCTAGAAAAAAACGTGTGATCACAACACGATTGAATCGCAACACGACACACGATTACAACAATACGATCACAACGCGACATTGAATTAGGGATTAGAAAGTAAGTTGCCATTTGCTGAGAAGGAGGAAGCCGCCTCGAGTGAAATGGTTCGTAGAAATCACTGTATTCGCTGTCACTTTTTTCAAGCGCTGTTCTTTTTACCCATAACATAAATTACGGGGCGCTGTTTACCTGGGAAAACAACAAAATACACCGTTCGGACTTTACAGCGAGTAGGCAAAGAAATAAGATTGCAGCAGAACCCTTCGAACTTCCTTTTATTTTTCGTTTTTTTTTTTTTTTTTTTTTTTTATCTTCACTTGTTGACAATACGACGAGTCAAAATCGGAGATGCGGTCTCACACAGAACGAGTAGCCGATGCTTATTGCGACTGCTGAGCAGGCCCTGTTTAGGAGGCTCCTCGCAGAGGACATCATGTGGCGAGGAATATTTTAGAGTTGCTAATACATCTCGTTCTGTCGAAAACGCTTCGCCGTCGCCTTAGTTTGAAAAACCTTGGCATCGTTTCAAACGTGTCGGATGGATGGATGGATGCTACCACCCCGTCCCCTTTGGAACAGAGTGGTAGCAGTAGCTATCATGCTCATATTTCTCCCTATATCTAAATTATTGTTTTGGTTAACTATACCATCATTCTATTTATTGAATTTTTGTTCATACATTATTAACATTGTGTCACTTTTCTGCTTTTAAGCCACCAATCTTCCAGTCGTGTGTTTGCTAGCTTCCACCACCGGTTTATTCACCCGGCTACTGGTATCTCTAAACCCCAGAGCTTCAGGAAGAGTGACTGCGCCTGCATCGACTCCTGGATGGATACCATTACATTCGAGTAAAATATGGTCAATTGTTTCACTGGAGTTACTACATACAGCACATGCGTTATCTTCATTGTTAAATTTCTTTTTGTAGCTGCGTGTTCTAAGGCACCCTGATCTAGATTTAAAAAGAAGGGCACTGCCTCTTGATTTATCAAAGAAAGCTTATTTCCTGATCTGACTTATCCACTTTCGGTATAATTCCACACTCTGTTTCTTTTCCATTGAATTTATACAATTTTTACCTACTTGTTTTCCACCTGTTGCTTAACGCTCTTTATTTCTTCGTCCTTGAGACCAGCATACTTACTAGTTAGTTTCCTAGTTCTTTTCCTCCATTGTGAGTTAACGCTGTTTAGGTATAGGTACTTAAATACATTAGCTGCCCGTCTGTTACTGTCCAATTTCCTCAGGCGTTCCTTATATAATATTTTACTCTGAGCTTCCCGTACTTCGAAAGATGCCAACCCATATCTCCCTGTACCGCCTCATTTGTGATTTTGCCGTGGGCCCCTAGTGCTAATCTTCCGACGGCTCTCTGATTTATTTCTACTGTCGACTGTACCTATGATTTTAGGCACGAAACCACATTTCCGAAAGTAAGCCCGGGCACCATAATTCCTTTCCAAGTACCCCTCAAAACCTCATACCTATTGTATCCCCACAATGCCCTATGCTTCATTATCCAGGCATTTCTTCGCCCTTTGGCCTTAAGTGATTGCTCATTCTTTCCAATGTATGTCAATCCTTCGTTTACCCATACCCCCAGATATTTATATTCTGCTACTTTGGGTATTTCATGGCCTTGTGTTTTAAGATCCTGATCAGTTGTGCCATTGAAAATCATCAGACCCGACTTAACTGCGCTAAAACTGAAGCCTAGAGCGCCCCGCCTCCTTCGTCTCCACAATACTTAACTGGAGTTTGCAAATCTTCCAGACTCTCAGCTAGCAGCACAATATAATCTGCATACATCAAACCGGGGAGGCGCTGCTCGCCTTTCCACCTCATCTATATGACAGGTTAAAACCAAGGTTACTTTTTTGTATCTTCCGCTCCAGGTTTATCATATAAAGTATGAACAGCAGCGGTGATAGAGGACAACCTTGTCTTAATCCTTTGCATACCTTGACAGCTTCCGTACTTCTTATCCCTTCCCATGCAATTTCTACTTTGTTATCCCGGTATATTTCCTGTAGGAACTCTGTTTTCTCATAACCGATACCTTCTTCTTTTAATATGTTCCACAGGAGTTCCCTGTTTACGTTGTCGTACGCCCCGTTTATGTCCAGGAAGGCCAAATACAAAGGTCTATTTTCCACTCTAGATATTTCGATGCATTCGGTAAGCACGAACAGGCTATCATCTAAGCGCCTACCATTTCTAAAGCCGTTCTGAAGTTCTCCGAGTATCTTGTTACTTTCAACCCATGCTTGCACTTTTAATTACACCGCCTGCATGGCCAACCTGTACATAACAGATGTTATGGTGAATCGGATGTAGGATTTAATGCGCATCCTTTCTCCTTTCCCTTTATAAACCAAATTCATTTTACTCTGCCGCCAACTGTCCGGAATTTGCTTATTCGTTATGACTGTTTCCAGAGCTTTTAACAACGTTTCCTTACTTTTTTGGACCGAGTTCATTAATCAGCTTGATCGGAATTCCATCTATTCCTGTAGATGTGTTTTTAGGAATATTTTTTTCATCCCTTTTCCAGTTTAGATTGGTCAATTCTATGCTGCTTTGTATTCTGTTACCTTGTGTTGCTTCCTGATTTGCGAAGATTACCCTATCGTCGCTCGTAAATGACTCGGCTATAACTGATGTAATATAGTTCACTGCGTTGTCTCCCTTTAAATAATTTCCGTCGTTATCTTGAATCCGGTTCTGCTTTCTTTGATTCTCTTTACCTAGCCAGCTTATATGGTTCCAAAATTTTCTTGGTCCGCCTCTAGAGGCATCGTGTATGTCCGCCATTCAGCGATCGGCGGACTGCTTTATTTTACTTTGGACTAGGGCATGTACATCAAGTTTCTTTTGTCGATACGATTCCCATTTTTGGTCACTTTCCTCCTGAGATACCTGTTCTTTCTTTGCCTCTCGGTGCTCTCTTGAAGCCGCCCGTCGTTGTTCAATGGCTTCCCTGTTTTCCTTATTCCATCAACTCCGTGGCTTCCTCTTTCAATTCCAGCGGTTTGCTACTTTAACATCCTTAATTTTCCTCCTTATGAGTAGTTCTACCTGTTCATAATCCCAGTCTTCCATGGGGCTTTTCTCTATTGCTTCCTCTATGTCTGCTGCTATCTGCGCTATTTGATTGTCGTTTAATTTTGCGTTTATTTTTTGTCTAAGTTCCATTTTTCTTTTCATCAAGTGGCCCATCTGCATACTAATACGTTTACGATCACTTCCCAGACTACACTCCGATTCTTCGTCTATTTCCATTTTTGTGACCTTGCTATAAATTCCTTGCGACATTAGACAGTAGTCAATGGCCATCTGCCTGTTGCGGAATTACCACGTGATTTGTCCTTCGCATTTTGTTTCTCTATTTACTATAACTAGGTCGTGTCGCTCACAGTAATCTAACTTTAGCTTCCCGTTAGAATCCGTGTCGAAAAAAATCGTGCGGCGCCGGTACATGGCGGTCACCGCAACTACATCGAGACCTGATATGTCGTTGCCAAGATAGATGACACCTCTGCATTTTAAATTCGAAAACGACTATCGGAGTGCAAACTGTGCGCGCACGTCGATTTCTCATTGCCCCCCCATTTACTCCACACACACACACATACATGCACGCCCACACACACGCAAGTACAGGCACACGCAAACGCCAGAAAACCAGAGGCGTGAGGTAGCATGCGGTTCGAGATGTCTCATGTTTTTTTTCTTTCTTTTTTTTTTCTTGCCAGTCAAGTTTCACCACTCAGCGTGCAGAAGCCGCTGAAACAAAGACCTGATTTGGAGGTGCTAGTGTGGTATCCATCTGACCGCTTTCGCCCCAGTGTATTTCGCATGCTCTGTCCTCGCCTATATATGCGCCCCAGCTGAACGCTCAACAAGCTTGTAGAACCGATGGTGTGTCACAGCACAGTCAAATCAACTGAGGGCTTTTGAGATTCGCATGCTCTATCCTGCGGTATTGCTTTCGTTTCTAATTACTGCATTCAGGAACAAATAACGAATTCAAAAATTACAGAGAAGCTAGCTGCAATATTTTCACCACGGTGCCATTTACGCGGCTTTGTTTACTGGCTTTCAAAGAATGATATCCCGGGACCAGTTGCTGGCTGATATGTCTCGTCCACAGCACAAGCAAAGCTCCGTCGCGGAGAAATCTCCAGAGCTAAGCTGATTTTATTCTTTGAGGAGCGCTGAATTATCGCTGATTTCTTGTGGAAGCCAGGTTTATTGTGCGAGTTACCTTTTAAGGCCAATAAAATCAACACCAGCGTATACGTAAATAGTAAGTTGGTGCGAATATTTAAATAAGCTATTTTTAAGGACTGTGCATACAATCTTTGCATGGGCACTTTGTTCTTAAAGGCAGCGATTAAGAAGCTTGCTAATTAGTATTCACAAATTAATAAACCTTGGAGAACTACGAAAAGCTAAAAAGCGCCATGCATTTTTAAATATCCCTCAGTTGGTTTCATTTGGTTATAGGACACGTGGCTATATAGATATATATATATATATATATATATATATATATATATATATATATATATATATATATATATATATATATATATATATATATATATATATATATATATATATATATATATAATTATTATTATTATTATTATTAAGCGTATCATAATACTACAGTAGACGAGCGCTTTAGCATTTGTAATCTGACCCACCAACATCCTCAAACCAGTTGAACACCACATATCCACTGAAACGGAGGAGGATTTTAATCCATCGTATACACTGACATCGAAAACGTAAAAGGTCTTTGCTTGGTTAGAGGTCGACATGCACTTTATAAACAAATAGGGGAAGGAATACAGCACGCGCCCATCAGGTGATAACGGAGCAGGCGCTGCAACATGCACAGGGGAAGTCTTTCTTGTTTTATAATACAACCTACGCTATGTGACAAATATTTTCCCAAGCAGCTATCGGGATCCAACCTGTGCACGCGATCGATAGCGTGCCAGGCATACCTGCCCAATATCGCCGAATCCTGTTCATACCTGTCTTTGCAGGGGTGGTGCTGTTCTTTTTCTTATAAGCGAAACACGAGCTGAAATCAAATACATAAGCTGCCTTCTTTATTTTACAGATTGCGCCACTTTCCTCCCGGCAGCATCAACACAGCTGTCGTTCAGACAGTGTGCTACTTTTAGTTTTTTTTCCAACTTGGCTCAACTCGCTCATCGTTGGATTACGGCAGCGCACAGCCTCGCTAATTCCCGTATATATGGATGGAGCACTGAGAGCACTAGTATGCCGTGCTTGAGATAAGAAGCTTTCCCCGCTTTCAATTTATGCATTACACGAAGACAATGAAGTTGCTTTCGTCGCGCGAAATTTTGTTCACCTTAAGCGTTTCGCAAGAATAGTATAGACGAGGAACAGCCCCACGGCCTGAACGTCACATCACAGAGCCGCCTTAAATTTTCGGTAGCAAAAGTTAAAAAAGCTGCAGTAGGTCAAAACACTCAGAATCACCTGCAATAAAGCGTATGATGACAAAAGTTGAGAAGCCCATTATGCTAAGAGACCCTGTGCAGAAGAAGATAGAAAAAGTCTGGCTGATAATTTGGGATCGCCGTGATGAAACTCAACAGCATTCGATAGCAGTACATTTCATTAGCGGGGCTGACTCTTCTGGTCGACTTCAAGCGCTTTCTATGAACCAAGATTATTAAATCTCGAAGGGGACAGATCCGATTCAGCATTATGCGCATGACGTAACGCTCGCTCGCTGATGGCGCGCTTATTGGGGCAAAAATGCGGTGGCATCTGCAGTACATTTCAAGCTCCACTGTGCCGCATATTATTTCGGCCGCACGACGAAAGCGAAGAAAAAAGAGCGAGGGAGAAATAAACGCGACAGCTCTCGTTCTGCCTTCAGTTCTCATCTCGAGAGGGCAATATCTGCACACTCGCTCGGAGCACAAACTGCGGATCCCGGCATGCCGAAGTTGGCAAGAAACGAGATAAAAAAGAATGATAATAATAAAGGCTGGCGCAGCAGAAAATAGACGAGAGCGGTAATAGGGGCGAAGAAGGGGCGCTCACATAACGGCGCACCTTCATCGCCGATTCTGCCATGGCCATCGCGCCGACAAAAGGATGAGTTCGATGGAGGCCACACGGAGGGAGCGGAGGGCGCTGCGGCTTGCCCACCTCTCCGAAGCCTCATTAGCATGGCAAAAACATTTCTTTGTCGTGGCGGCAGATAACAGCTGCTGTCCTGGCCATTGTCGAAGGAGGCTTCGCCTTCCCGCGCACGCCTGCACATGGCTGCTCCCTCGAAAAAGAAGAGCCGAAAGACACCGACTCATCTCGACTCCTTTGGGCTCCGATGACCCACGCCGCGGCGGCATTGGCCTGGCCGAATCAATTGCTGCTCTGTCCTCCAGCGCGAAAGCTGCAGCCGAAACTTTCTTTGGTGGTTGTCGCCTCTGGTTCGATACAAATTGCTATAGACGCAACTGAAATATATATATATATATATATATATATATATATATATATATATATATATATATATATATATATATATATATATATATATATATATATATATATATATATATATATATATATAAGGCTCGCTTTAAGCAGGCAATACTAACGTGCCTGCTTAGCGTAGGGATTCAAGGGTCCCAGGTTCGACTCTCAGTTCACCTTCCGGTCTTCAATGGAGCCGCCCGAGTTTGCAGCTCCTGCCAACTCGACCATGCCATGTGGTCTCATGACGTCGCACAACCCGCCGGCCAATCAGTGCCCGGTCATTTCACAACCACCTGCCAGAAGCTTCACCTGAACATATAAGGAAGTTTCCGCTGGTCGGATACAACTAAAGAAAAAATAGCTGCGGCTTAGCTTGGCTAAGCCCGTTATATAGAAGCGAAAGCTTTGTTATCCATGGGTAATCTGTATTGCTAAGCCACGTTAGACTCGTATATAGAAAACCATGTCTTTTGCATCGTTTGCGCCTGGTTTTGTTTTACGGCTGCAAGCTAAATACTTAGCATGATTGGCAACGTCAGCCGGGTGTAGAGGCCCAGCCTGTCGTCTAGGAGACCATCCCGACGGCATATACGGTTGCGGCTTCACCCATAGCAACAAACTGCGAGACGGCGGTGTGTACGCACGCTCTTATACGTTGCGTTATGTATCCTAAGGATCATAAGGTTCAGCCGAGCGACGGAGTCGAAGCACTGGCTCCGGGGAGTGGCTTTTGTCTGGCTGTCTGCGAACGTCAAGCAAACGTTGCACGCTTTTACCCAGTCAGCTGCGAAACACGTGGTTCCGCGTCGATGCGATGCGCGCAGTAGCTGCAGTGGCGAGCCACGTGGTATGTTACGTGGCTGACACACCTCCACTTCAATGTTAAATTTACCGTGTCGATGACCTTGACTCGATGAGGCTACTAAAGAATTCGCTTTTAAAGCCACTTTCCACCCTCAAAAGACCCCTACATGGTCCATAGCCAGTGGCGTCGAACGATTCTCACGAGATTTTCTCCCGACGGCGCGCACTCGACATCCGGCGAAAAAAAAAAAAAAAAAAAAAAAGCTTTCCGACGATTACGTTACTTCCTAATGCGAAATATGAGCGCAGCTCGTCAGCTGTGTCACCTTTTCGATAGATTGAGGCAAAGATTTCGAGCAAGACATGTATGTACAATTAGACATCTTTTTTTAATTTTTCATACATATTCCTTCAAGAAACACTCAACTAACAGTTCTTGAATGTCATGAAGGAAGCTTCGTGGTCGGAGAAACGAAGAGAGCAATTGAGTTATGGGGAGGCTGCGGGAGGCAGCGCGTGGGCCCATAAAAACGTGCGTTGTCCTCAGAGATGGAAATTACCGGCTGCGCCGGCGCCTCTTCGTCAGTGCTGGAGCTACTTTGGAAATCTGTCGATTCCTTCTGTTTACGACCAAGTCCTTAAACGTTTTAGTTGTTGAGTTTAAAAGCCGCTGATAAGCGAACGTGAGAGGTCATCGACGTTTATGAACAGCAATGCTACTTTCCGCTCCCATTTTGCACCACTGCGAATATTCCATTGCCGTTCTTGCTCTCCAGCTGAAACTCGCGCAGCCTTTCCGTGCGTAGCTGATGCCGAATGTTCGACCGCAAGTATGTCATGACACAATAATACCGCACGCCACAACATACTTCACTCGCCTCACTGCAACCCGAGGCTTCCGAATCACGGAATGCACCACAGAGTATCGGTTAATGCAGGAGCACCGTCGTTTTTCATACTTGGCGCCAATATATATATATAGTAGCAGACGACAGCGCGCTGTTTTCTGTCACTTTATTTCTCTTTTTCTTCAGAATGAGTAACCGGATTGTGTACTTACGTAACCTGGCACCGTCCTACTGCACACGTCACGCGTACGTCACAATTTGAACAAAATGGTGAATTGTCGAGAATAGGGCCCCTGCTTTCTTTGATTCTTTTTACCCAGTCATCTTATATGATTCCAGAATTTTCTGGGTCCGTCTCTAGTGGCATCGCGTATGTCAGCCATCCAGCGATCGGTGGACTGCTTTATTTTACTTTGGACGAGGGCCTTTACACCAAGTTTCTTTTGTCGATATAATTCCCATTTTTGGTTTATTTCCTCCTGAGATACCTGGCTTTCTTTGCAGCTTTGACGCACTTACGGCGCGCCATCTAGTGGAAACGGAAGCTGCTGCGGACGCGCGCCAATAGCAGAGCGGAAAGTTGGCATTTCCGGTTTGAGCTCTCGCTGTCAGCATTGCCGCTATTGCCTACGAGCTATACGGTCGGTGATGCTTGGAATGTCGTTCTTTTTTTCTATTTTCTTTTTTTTTTTTTTTTTGTAAGATCACGACCTGCTGATCGAAATGGCTGTGCTTCCTCCCTAAAGCGAAATGTGTAGAAAGTCACACCGGTGGTATTCGCGACTGAGCGGGCATTCCGAGATATGCGTCTGCATTCCTTCGGCCGTGCAAATCCTTGTGCGACCAATGTACGCTTGCATGCTACAATTAGCACAGTAGCATCCGAATGAGCCCTTTCGCGATTTGAACAGTAGGGACAGCGTCGCTGCTCTCACGGACCTCGCTTTGCGGTTATTTCCACTCGCTGATCACATTTGCTTTCGCATCTAAGGATACGCGGCGGCGGCCCCCGCTTCGTCGCTCCATGTATCTCCAGCTGGGCGTCGCGTTGGCGCGGCACTTTTCGACGCGCGAACATGTGGAAAAAAACGTCGCATGTATCCCGGCCTTTAAACCTGCTAGCGTGGCAACGCAGGGTGGTAAAGGAAAGGGAGTTCACCACAGCCTAATCGGATTAACCGTCCATTGCTCAGCACGCCTGACTTCACAGTGACTGAGATGGATTCTGATAGCAGCTACACGCCTGTACAGTCGCGCCGCCTGAAAAGGAAGCTGCGCCGAACATCAATAACGAGTGAGACAGCAAAGAAGAATCCTGAAAAGCAAGGGATCTTTTCAGTGACCTTCGTACCAACAATGGCGACGGCAAATCTGAATGCTTTAAACAGACAGCACCTGACCCAGTTTTTCGACCAGCTGGTTCCCGGTGAAGTTGACGAGGTCAGAATTAATTCCCGGAAGAATGTCCTCACCGAGGATATCAAACCCAAGGCTACAGTGGACAAGCTGAAAGGAATTGGTGCGCTTGGCAACATGCCGGTCCGTTCCTTTCTTGCACATGGGAAAAAGACTACTGCAGGTCTAATCACCACTCATGGCAGTAATTTAATTACTTTTTTCAGTAATTTGATGTGTAATGAATTACTTTTGAAACCTCGGCGGTGATGCAGGCGTTGCGAAATCAGGGGGTGCTGGAAGATACTGCACAGCAGCCAGAGTTCTGCATAAAGAAAGTAACAAAATTCCCATAAAGAAAGGTGTTAGGCAAGGAGACACGATCTCCCCAGCACTATTCACAGCTTGCTTAGAGGAAGTATTCAGAGACTTGGATTGGGAACAGTTAGGGATAAGGGTAGATGGAGAATACCTCAGTAATCTGCGATTTGCTGATGACATTGCCTTGCTAAGTAACTCGGGGCAAGAACTGCCAATAATGATTGATGACCTAGACAGGAAAAGTAGAAAGGTAGGCTTAAAAATCAATTTGCAGAAGACTAAGGTAATATTTAACAGCCTTGGGAAGGAACAGCAGTTTACGTTAGGTAGCGAAGCACTGGAAGTAGTAGGCGAATATGTCTACTTAGGACAGGTAGTAACCGCAAATCCGGGCCATGAAAAGGAAATAACAAGAAGAATGAGATTGGGATGGAGTGCATTTGGCAATCACTCGCAGATTATGACTAGCAGCTTACCGGTATCGCTCTAGAGGAAAGTATAGTACAACAGTTGCATCTTACCTGCACTGTACTTACCTATGGGGCTGGAACGTGGAGGCTAACCAAGAGGGTTCTACTTAAGTTGAGGACAACCCAGAGGGCTATGGAACGAAAAATGGTAGGGGTAACATTAGGAGATAGGAAGCGTGCAGAGTGGGTTAGAGAAATAACTCAAGTTACTGACATTCTAGTGGAAATCAAGGAGAAGAAATGGGCACGGGCAGGACATGCAGTGCGAAGAGACGATTACCGATGGTCGCTTAAGGTGGGTTCAGACTGGAGGACCGGAGCGCGGCTGGTCCGCGCTCGTCATCGCTACCCGCACCCCACGTGATGCCGACGTCACTGCTCTGAGCGACGGCGGGCGAGCGGCGTGTCCGTCCAGGCGGAGCGGACTGAATATGCCAAGCGTCTTTTTCAGTCCGCGCAGACCGGGCGTCCGCCGCGGACCGAGATTGTTTTTGCTCTTTTTGCTTTATCGCTGCTGCCTCCGCGTTGCTACGCCCGCGCTTTTCGTCTCGTATTCAGTTCGAGCGGCGTATTGTTTGTTGTGCATGCGCTGCGTCGTTCGCTCTGTGTTCGCTGCAGTGCATCGCTTTTTGTGTTTGTGCTTGTGGGTGGGCCAGAGTTGTAGCTTTACTCGGTTTCTAGTGCTTATTATGGGTGAAGTAGCGAAAAAGGCGCTCAGTGATGAAGCGACAGTCATGTTTTTAGCGCTCGTTGAGAGCTGCCTACCGATATAGAATATTGACGATGCTTGAAAATAAATGAACGCTTTTTCGCTTCCTCCTCGTCCTCGCGCACTTCACGTAGAACAGCCAGAACAGCGAGACGACGGTTTCGCTCGGCGTCCATGTTGAAACTCTCGGTAGAAAGGTTTTCGGCAGCGCGCCGCCACCGATGGGGAGGAGGGTACACGTGTATGGTCCGCTGGCTTCATGTGAATGCTCGACGGCCGGATCGACGCGCGGACGCGTGGTCACCTGGCACCAGATCCGTGCTGACGCGCGCGGACCATCCGCGCTCCGGTCCTTTCGTCTGAACCCACCTTTAAGCAGGAGGCACGTGCGAAAGCTTGACCGGCGTGCCGCAGCGAACGCCGCATGCGAACTGCGGCCGCAGTGCCAGCCGGGACACATGGAGCACCGCGCGTCCGGCGAGCGAGCTCCCTCAAGCTCCGCCCACAGCCGGTGCCACTGCGCAGCGGAGACGGAAGGCTGCTTGGCTTGATAAACTTAACATGAATTCACGCTCGTACAAGAAATGACAAAACAGCGATGTTATGAGAAGAATTGTCTGCTGTACTCGTGCAACAACAGCAAGCCTGCACACGTACGAAGCTTTCGGCAACGATGCCACCCGCGGACGCGCTGGGCGACGAACTTCACCGATTCGTGCTTGCCCTAGTCGTCGCTAGGCCTAGCCGGTGTCGTACCGAAGAGGCAGCGGACCGCGGTTCGGAACAGGACAACGCTGTAATAAAGGTTCGAATTTCATCACCAGGGTACTGAGAAGGCCATCTTATAATAGAATGAACATAAGCTCGATTTGAGCGGCGCATTCGGCAGCGGAGTGAGCAGACGTTTGGCGATCGACCGGGCAGCAGCAGTGGTTGGGCGAACAAACTCGCTTGTATCGCAGTTATCACTGGTAGCAGCTGTTAAGTATTGGCTGGCGATCTTCACAATTTACTTGTAGTTGATAGTGCTGTGTTTAGTGACTTTTTATGCACACGAAGAAACAATACTGAAGGGTTTTTCAGATGCCGGCGCGTCCGCGTCGTCTGCTCGGTAGTGCCTCGACGGTGGAGCCGAGAGGCGCTCCACCGCACAGCCCCCCTACGTCACCATGACGTCGCCGCTGTTCGCGCTCGCATTGGCTGCAGCCACCCGCCGGAGCGTCGCTTCGCCACGCTTCGTATGCGGACTGCCGGATACATCTGCCCGGTTGGACGCGGGCGGCGAGCGCCGGTTTGCCGGATCGAACTCGTCCGGACGCGGCGCGCCGGAGCAGATCGCACTCGATTTTCGGACATGTGTCCCCGCCTTTAGGGTAACAAACTGGATTCCAAGGGAGAGAAAGCGTAGAAGGGGGCGGCAGAAAGTTAGGTGCGCGGATGAGGTTAAGAAGTTCGCAGGGGTCAAGTGGATGCAGCTAGCACAGAACCGGGTGAATTGGAGAAATATGGGAGAGGCCTTCGCCCTGCAGTGGGTATAGTCAGGCTGATGATGATGATGAATTACTTTTTTCGGTTCGGTAATGTAGTAATGTAATGAATTACTTTTTGGTTGTAATTTTGCAGCAAAAGTAATTAATTCCTTTCGAAATTACTTTGACTAAAGTGCGCCACTACTCCGTCAATAGACAACATTGAAGAATGTCACGAAAGCAGGAACGATATGCGCCGAACCGAAGCCAGCGTAAAATATAGGCAAAAGGAGACAGAATTGAGTAGAACAGTGCGTCTGAGACTTCCTATGTAGCAGGGCTATGCCTTGGCAAGAATTCTCCAAGCAGCAAGATACAAGGCGCCAAGAGAATGCCGAAGGGACAGATGGTGCAAGAAGGCCGGAGTTGAAAACTAGTTGGGAGCGCGGCGCAGTGGCACTCCCTGTTGCGTCAGCCAGGGCACAGTGGTGCTTGGTTACACTCGTCACCTCGAGGCGAGGGAGGTTTGGGGTTGGGGGAGATAGGCGGAAGGGTCCACGTCGTGAGCCACCGTGGCTTGAGCAGTACTGAGCAGTGAGCACAAGGTGCCGACGTCGATTCTTAGGACTGCGGAAGCAATAAATAACATAGCTTCTTCGGACCTTCAAATGGCGGAGACAGTTCCGGGCAAGCAAGACGCTGGGTTCGCCGGTCATTTCATTATCGTTCGACCATGCTTCTGCTTTTGTTGTTGTATATTTTTTTTTTGCTGTTGTCTTGTTTTGGTAATGGCAGTGCTGTAGGAAAGAAGAAAGAAATAGCTCTCTGGGATGGAATTTGGCGGGAAAACGAGCGAATGTGCGTGCTTCGCGTCTCGAGAACAAGTTGCTGTTTTGTTTACTAGCTTTACTTAGTTTTTGCATGGACGGAAACTAGAAAGTAATTTAGAAGTCATTGAATTACTCAGTCTACGTAATTGTAATGTAATTTCATTACTTTCTGGGAGCAGTAATGAGTAATTTAATTTTATTACTTTTCAAAAGTAATTTTGCCATGTATGGTAATCACCGACGTAGACACCGAGATAAGTGAAAGCGATCTCTGCACGCTGATCAAATCTACGGCGCGCATTGTGGATGTTCATCATTGATCGCTCAAAGTGCGTTAAATTAGTCTTTGAAACTGAATCCCTCCCATCCCACGTTAAAGTGGGCTATGCGAGACATCCAGTTCGGATGTATGTTCCAAGGCCACAAATGCGGTAAGATCACATATGTGAGTGCGGTTTGTCGAAACGAGGTATCCTGCCGTCGATGCGGCGGTACGCATCCTCATGACACATGCCAGACGGAGACTGTCAAGTGTGCGAACTGCTCGGGTGCTCATGAAGCGACGGCTAAGAACTGTCCTAAAATTCGGAACGAAAGACGTATACTAAAGAAGACGGTGCGAGATAATTCGACTCATCAAGAAGCGGCTGCGTCTATTCGTCGTCGCAAGTACCGTTCCCGACGCCGACACAAAGAATCGGAAGGCAAGCCTAGCCTGGATAAGTCAACTTTACAGTTAACGTCAGCTCAGGGGTCACAACAGATTGAACCTATTCCCGTTACGAATACTCTGGCTGTAATGTCACAGGCAATGTCACAGGCCGAGGATCAGACAGAAACTGTTGTATTACCTACCGCCTTTGATGTTAAGTGGTCTGTTCTACCATCAAACGCCATCGCCAGGCTTCATCCCAGTTTGGTTGCCGCATGTGCTAAAAATTCCGACAACCCCGACAGCCAACAGATGAAAGAAATGCTGAAACAGCTTGTTCGTTCAATGCGAGTGCTGCTGTCTAGCATCAACACAAAAACAGCAAAGTTTGCTGTTCAGTTTTCGGATGCATTTGAGCCGCTCTCGGCGGCATTGAAATAATTCACAATGGCGCAACAAACGAACCCTACCTCTGTGACGATGCACTTGCACCGCAGCGTAGTGATGCACGTGCCTGCGCGGTCGGCTGAGTGACTTCCGACAGCGGGTACAGAAGTACCGCTTTCCTGTGATCTGTGAGCCCAATATGTCGGCTACTTTCCGTCTTTCTGGATATGTTCTGCTATGGTCTCGAGAAGCAGACGAAACAAGCAAAATGCTCGTGTGTACACGCCAAGACATTGCGCACGTCCGCCATGCTCTACAGCCCCACAACACGAATCACTACATTTGTTTGACATTAACCCTGAAAGGACGAGTATGTTCTGTAATTGGCGCTTATATTCCACCGAGGGATGGCTTGGAAAGTCATATCTATTTTCAACAATCCAGTGTTGTACAGCTCCTCGTATTATTGTGGGGGACTTTAATGCTCCCCGCCCTCAGTGGGGTAGTGCCATAATGAGCAATCGAGGAAGAGACCTGGCTGACTTTATGCACACGCAAAATCTCGTCAATGTAAACGACGGCTCACCGACGTTTCTACGCGGAACAACCTACAGCAGCAGCTTGGATGTGGCGTTTGTTTCAAGAAGCCTCCATCCCTCTGTTTCTTGGTGTAGTGATGTGGAAACACATGGGAGTGATCACATACCAACGTACGTAAGCACCAAGTGGTTAGCACCTGCCACTTCGCTTCGTGTGCAATACACAGACTGGCCCGCCTTTAGGGCATCGGTGGAGACTTCCAGCGTGGACTTCCAGTCACCATATCAAATAGAGGGCACTTCCTATCTCATTGAGAACACTCGCTATGTTTGTGTGCCGGCGTCAGTGTCCAGCTTCGACGTGGAATTCGAGCGGCTTCGCGCGATCCGTCGGCGGGCTGGAAGGAAGTACAGAAGAACAAAATCCGCGCAAGATCTTGCACTTTCTCGCAAAGTTAAACGACACGTTCTACGCCACCTGGAGAGGTTAGGACGACAACATTGGAGACAGTTCTGTTTATCGCTGGATCCCCGTAAGCCCCTGTCAGGTATCTGTCATGTTGCGAGAAGCTTGCGCACACCTCCGCAAGAAAGGCACCCTCTTCGTGCCCTGGCCCTTTATCAACGCCGCAATGAAGTTGACGTAGCTGAAGATTTTTGTAAAATGGTTGTGAGCACAAAACAGGCACAGTTACCAATTTCAGAAGTTTTTGCGCCACCTTCGCCGAATGATCAATACGACGTGCCCTTACAATAGCTGAATTAGACGCCGCTCTTGCTTCTTGTCGGCATTTATCTGCACCTGGTCCTGACGGGATTACTTTTTCAAACTGATCAAATCTTGGAAAGGATGGTAGAACTGCACTACTGAATTAATTCAATGATACATGGGCTTCTAGTACTTTACCTGAACACTGGAAGATTAGCCACCTGGTTGCTCTTTTGAAGCCTGGAAAGCCCCCTCTCGAACTTACCTCATACCGGCCAGTTGCCCTAGCAAGCATGTGTTGGAAAAGTTATGGAGCGAATGCTGCTGGCAAGATTTGACTGGTTTCTAGAGAGTAATGATTTTATCTGAATATGATCACTGGATTTCGCCTTTCGCCGGGGACGCTCTTCCACTGACAGAGTCATAGACCTTGTGGCAAAAATAAAACACGAAAAGCGTCACCGCCGACAAGTAGCTGCTGTCTTTTTAGATATAAAGGGAGCTTACGACAACGTCCTCCATGATGCGATTCTTGATGGACTTGACGACGTGGGAGTTGGTGGCCGGCTGTACTTGTGGATTGTGAGTTATCTCAGTGACTGCTCTGTTTACATGACTACGCCTGAAGGAGATACTATCCGCTTTCAGGTCGGCCGTGGAGTTTCACAGGGAGGAGTCCTTAGCCCAACATTATTTAACGTTGCGATAATTGGCCTGGTGAGTGAACTGCCAACTAACATCCACATAAGTGCATATGCTGACGACATCTGCATCTGGCTATCTGGTTCGACGCGCCCACAACTACGTGCGAGATTGCAACGAGCTGTGCCATCGAAATCGATGCACTTACGGCGTCAAGGTTTATTTTTAGCGGCAGAAAAGTGTGCAGTGATCGCATTTACGGGAAAATGCGTCAGCCGCTACCCGATTACTCTTCGTTGAGTCGTAATACTGTAAGTCTCCAGGCACAGATTCTTGGGAGTAATTATTGACCACCAACTATCTTGGTCGAAACATATTACTATGGTGAAGAAAAGGCTAATTAATTTTTGCCATGTACTTCGTTTCATAGCTGGCATCAAATGGGGTCCAACTGAGCGCTCCTTAATACGACTTTACAAGACTCTGTTTGTTGGCTACATCCGGTAGTCTCCCAGTACTCGCTAGTATGAGCCTTTCCTGCTTGCTGACTTTAGAGAACGTGCAAGCGTAGGCACTGAAAATATGCCTTGGACTGCCAAGATGCACCTCTAAAAAAGGCACAATTGAAGAGACACATGCTCGCCCAATATCCATATACTTGTCACATGAACCACTTCGTGTACATTTACGAGCACTTACAAGACACCGTTTTCACCCACTCAGCAAGATTCTGGGCGAGCGGCTGGACTGCAGTTTTACAAGTGCACTCCGCTGCCATCTATGCCCTCCCATATTGTCCCGCCCAACCACCACGGTCGATGGATAAACCTTTGCACTTTCGTGTTCCCGGAATACTAAAGAAATCAATGGGGCCAATTAGTGCACTCAAGCAACTCACTCTGGCGCACATCTGGTCAGAATATCCTAATTATTCAAATTCAAATTCCAATTCAAATTTTATTCTTCAAACAAAAGTTTACATGGAGGACAGGAAAAAAGCTGCCAGAACAGCTTGAGGAGCCCTGACCCCCAACCACACGGGCAGCAGAGAAGCGTGCGGCTAAGGGAAAACAGTATAATGACGAAAGCATACAGGATTCATGGAACATTGTTTAAAATAGGAACATTATAATGCAAAGAAAGTGAAGTCGCTATGTTACATCATTATACAAATATTGAGCGCAGTTCTCTTGGTGATATACGATAGATGTCAGTGTCAGTTTCTTGAATTATTCGATTTAAAAATGCGAGAAATTGGAATTTCAACATTTGATGCCCATTTGTTCTACATTTGGCTACATGCCACCTTTTAGGATGGCGTACATTATAAACAGGGAAGTTTTCTGTTAGTTGTGCGAGGCTTGTTATGGCATCATTATTTTTTAATACACCAAGTTTATACATGCGGCATAGCTTGTAATCATACATTGATGAAACAGGAATTATGTTGTGGTTCTTAAATAAACCTGCAATGTGAAAACGATATGAAACTTTACGTGCTAGGCGCAAAGCTCTTTTATGTAAGACAGATAGTTTGCTAATGTTTCCCGCTGTTGTTGTTGACTAAACCAGAAACGCGTGACTTAATAAAGAAGAGAATAAAGAATTGTATATGAGAATGTTAATGGAGGTAGGGAAGAAGTAGCAGTGGCGGCGCATAATGCCGATCGTCTTTGACAGTTTGTTCACGTGTACACCGATGAATCTGTGTCAGCACAGGCATCCGCGGCAGCTGTGGTCATCATCATCATCACCAGCCTGATTATACCCACTGCAGGGCGAAGGCCTCTCCCATATTTCTCCACTTAACCCGGTTCTGTGCTAGCTGCATCCACTTGACCCTGCGAACTTCTTAATCTCATCCGCCCACCTAACTTTCTGCCGCCTCCTGATACGCTTTCCTTCCCTTGGAATCCAGTTTGTTACCCTCAGCGACCATCGGTTATCCTCTCTTCGCACTACATGTCCTGCCCATGCCCATTTCTTCTTCTTAATTTCTACTAGAATGTCGGTAACTTGAGTTATTTCTCTGACCCACTCTGCACGCTTTCTATCTCTTAATGTTACCCCTACCATTTTTCGTTCCATAGCCCTCTGGGTTGTCCTCAACTTAAGTAGAACTCTCTTGGTTAGCCTCCACGTTTCAGCCCCATAGGTGAGTACAGGCAAGATGCAACTGTTGTATACTTTCCTCTTGAGCGATACCGGTAAGCTGCTAGTCATAATCTGCGAGTGCTTGCCAAATGCGCTCCATCCCAATCTTATTCTTCTTGTTATTTCCTTTTCATAGTCCGGATCTGCGGTTACTACCTGTCCTAAGTAGACATATTCGCCTACTACTTCCAGTATTTCGCTACCTAATGTAAACTTCTGTTCCTTCCCGAGGCTGTTGAACATTACCTTAGTCTTCTGCATATTGATTTTCAAGCCTACCTTTCTACTTTTCCTGTCTAGGTCATCAATCATTATTTGCAGTTCATCCCCCGAGTTGCTTAGCAAGGCAATGTCATCAGCAAATCGCAGATTACTGACGTAATCTCCATCTACCCTTATCCCTAACTGCTCCCATTCCAAGTCTCTGAATACTTCCTCTAAACAAGCTGTGAATAGTACTGGGGAGATTGTGTCTCCTTGCCTAACACCTTTCTTTATGGGAATTTTGTTACTTTCTTTATGCAGAACTATGGTTGCTGTGCAGCCACTATATATATCTTCCAGCACTTTCACGTACGGCTCGTCTACCCCTTGATTTCGCAATGCCTGCATCACCGCCGAGGTTTCAACTGAGTCAAATGCTTTTTCGTAATCAATGAATGCTATGTATAAGGGCTGGTTATATTCCGAGCATTTTTCTATCACCTGATTGATGGTATGGATATGATCGATAGTAGAGTACCGTTTCCGAAACCCTGCTTGATCCTTTGCTTGATTGCAGTCTAAGGTTGTCCTGATTCTATTAGCGATTACCTTAGTAAATACCTTATACGTAACAGACAGTAAGCTGATTGGTCTGTAATTTTTAAGGTCTTTAGAGTCCCCTTTCTTGTGAATGAGGATAATGTTTGCATTCTTCCATGGTTCCGGTACCGTCGATGACACCAGGCACTGCGTATACAGGGTGGCCAGCTTTTCTAGCACGATATCCCCACCCCGTCCTTCAGCAAATTTGTAGTTACCTGATCCTTTCCAGCTGATTTCCCCCTTTTCATAGTTTCTAGTGCTTTCTTGACCTCGTCCTTCGTCACTGGTGGAACGTCTGACTGTTTTTCCCTACCGCCAATCTCATTAGGGTCCTGACTACTTTGGCTACTGTAGATATCTGTATAGAACTCCTCGGCTACTTTGACTATCTTGTCCATATTAGTGATGACGTTGCCCGCCTTGTCCCTTATCGCATACATCTGGTTTTTGCCTATGACCAATTTCTTCTTTGCCGCTTTAAGGCTTCCCCCGTTCTTTACAGCATGCTCAATTTTCTCCATGTTATACTTCCTTATATCAGCCACCTTGCGCTTATTGATTAGCTTTGATATCTCGGCCAATTCGATCTGGTCTGTTGGATTGGAAGCTTTCATACTCTGGCGTTTCTTAATCAAATCTTTCGTCTCCTTAGACAGCTTACCGGTATCCTCTCTAACTATCCTACCGCCTACTTCTACCACGCACTCAGTAATGATATCTCTGAAATTATTGTTCCTTGCCTCTAGGGTAATGTCGCCATCCTCAATTAGAGCTGAATACCTATTCTGTAGCGAGATCCTGAACTCTTCTGCCCTGCCCCTCACCGCTAATTCGTTGATGGGTTTCTTTCTTACTAATCTGTTGCGTTCCTTCTTCAGATTTAGCTCATTAGGGACCTCACCATCCTGTGGTCACTGCATCGCACTTTCCCGATTGCCTCTACATCTTGCATAATGGCGGGGGTTGAACACATTATGAAGTCGATTTCATTTTTAGTCTCTCCGTTAGGACTCTTCCATGTCCATTGCCGGTTCTTTCGTTTGCTGAAGAAGGTATTCATGATTCGTAAGTTATTGCGCTCTGCAAACTCAACTAGTAACTCCCCCCTGCTATTCCTAGAACCAATGCCATAGTCACCTACTGCCTTGTCTCCTGCCTGTTCTTTCCCTACCTTGGCGTTGAAGTCGCCCATTAGTACAGTATACTGGTCTTTACTTTTCGCATTGCCGATTCTACATCTTCATAGAAGCTTTCAACTGCCTGGTCATCATAACTATATGTAGGTGCATAGGCCTGTACAACCTTCAGTTTATACCGCTTATTAAGCCTAATTACGATGCCTGCAACCCTCTCGTTGGTACTATAGAATTCATCTATATTACCCGCTATATACTTATTGACAAGGAAACCTACTCCTAGTTGTCACCTCTCTGGTAAACCTCGATAACACAGTACATGCCCATCCTTCAGTACAGTATATGCCTCATTCGGCCTCCTAACCTCACTAAGCCCTATGACATCCCATTTCATGCCCTCTAGTTCCTCTAACAGCACTGCTAAACTAGCTTCACTAGCTAGGGTTCTAGCATTAAACGTTGGCAGGGTCAGTTTCCAATGGCGGCCTGTCCAGCGGAGCCAGGCTTTCTTAGCACCCCCTGCTGCGTCACAGGTCTGACCGCCGCCGTGGTCAGTTGTTCCGCAGCCGCTGGTGACTGAGGGCTGGGGTTTTACGGAGCTTATCATAGAGGTTGCGGCCAATTACTGCACCATGGTGGCCAACTCCTGTTCTGGTGAGGGAGTGCGTTGCCAGAGGTGTTCACCGGCATCAGGTCGCACCCCAAACCTGTGTATACCAGCTCAGAAAACGACTCTGCATTTCCTTTTGGGACATACCTCTACATCAACCGCTGCTGAACTTGTCGCCATTCTGAAATCTATTCGCTACATATGTGGGGAACCACCTCAAAAATGGTGTATATTCACGGACTCAAAGACTGCATTGCAAATTTTGGAAAACTTCTCACGCCACACTGCCTACCAGTCCCTGGCACTAAACATTATGGAGCTCCTCATATCTGCCCAGCTGCAAGGTCACAGGATAATGTTTCAATGGATCCCTGTCCACTGCGGGCTCCATGGGAATGAACAGGCTAATATTGAAGCGGAAAGCGCACTCATCAATGGCCTCAAAACAGCTGTGCCTTTTTCAGGGATGGATACGACGTGCCTTCTCACGGGTTGTATTAAGAATGCTACAGCAGCTTAATGGGCCCAGCCAGACGCCCGACACGTTCGTCTAAGAAGGCTCGATCGAACATTGAAATTTTATGTTCCGCGTGATATTCCGCGTCATCAGGCATGCTTGCTACATATAGACTTCGTTTAAATACGGCTTTCACACGCAAGTACTTACATTTAATTGGACAGGTGGACTCGCCGGAATGTTCAACTTGTGGCATCCCAGAGACTGTAGACCATATATTATTGGTGTGCCCAGCGTATGCGTGCGATAGAATTGTGCTAGCCGCTTCCTTGAAACGTTTGGACAAGAAGCCTCTGTCGGAGGAACTGCTGCTGGGCGCTTGGTAGGACAAGGAGAAAGGTGTCCAGGCAGTGCGTGCTCTTTGCCGTTTTTTGTGCGCCAGCGGACTTGATTCGCGCTTGTATAGCAAGCCACTGTGCTGGTAGATATGTATTTATTATGCCTTCTCCCACATTGTCGCCCATCATGATCTTCTTTCTTCTCTCCTTCCCTTCCCCAGTGCAAAGTAGCAGGCCAGATTTAAACTATTCCGGCCAACCTCTCTGCCTTTTCCTTTCAATAAATCCATCTATCTATTCTCTATACTCAGTTTTCATGTCTCGAACTCTATACTCAGTTTACAGTGCTTAGGAATTAGCTGGAATGTCCCTTGCCCGGAATGGACATCCAGCGTATTCTCGTTTGCTCAAGTGTACAAGGTGTAGCTGACCCAGCTAAATGTAAGTACGCCCTTGAATATTCAGACCATCCTGGTCATGGGAAACCAACTTTGGGCTGTTGATAATCATGTGGCCTACCTTGCAGTATTTTCATTTTAGTCAGAAAGCATTACTTCAGGAGGCCCAACCGGCTTATTATTACCTGTGTTGTCATGTCATGGCCGAACTGGCAGGCACTACCAACTCGGGCTTCGCCATTCAGATGGAAGGGTGAGATTGGAATGCAGCCTTCCAGGGTACCTGGATCCTGAATTAGACACACTGCCCCTAGGCCATGCAGACACGTTTTACGGCATGATTATAAAGGTAGCCTTTAAATCTATGTCGCTCTTGGCAACTTGGACAGCATATATCACGGTCCTTCTAGCTAGCGTTCCTCTGGCAGGTGACATGACTGGACATTGATTTGTCAGCTGCTTTTGTGACGTCACCTCTCTTAAGGTTACTGTTCTTTGCATTTGGTTAACTAAACATGTGTGCGCCGTCAGCAGTGACTATGTGCCACGTGGTTTAATCGTATAACTCGCGTTATGAGCCGGGTGGATTCAGACTGCTTTGAAATGGATAGCGAGCTTGGTCCTTCACGGCCGTTGTCCATAGCTGAGATACACCACGCAGAGCAGCGTGAGCAACAGCGGGCGAGAAGACAGCGACAACGCCATTGTCACGTAATCGGCGCACATTTATGTTGAGCCAGCGCAGCGCGAAGGAAGCGCGCACATGGTGTCGCATAGAGGGTTCCGGAATATTGGATAAACGTCTCCTTTACCGCCGAGGAGAGCTTGTAGCCTTGCGCGCATCGGCGTTACTCCCTCCTCATCACTCGGCGGCGACGGTGACTCTCCCTACCGGAGAAGCAACCGGATTTTTCCGGAATGTTCGGCCGAAGCTGACCAATGACCAGCGCGTCTTGGCGGGAGGAAGACTGAACGTTACTTGTATGTGAGCGCCTGCCTTGGCACGTTGTAACATACAGACGAGGTGCGCCCTATTTATTGAGGTCGCGTCACCTCAGCATAGCCAGCTAGCCAATTTTATAGACAGTGTTGCAGCGAGTCAAGTGCTTCTGCTCGGCTCCCGCGGGGGCGGTAACATCGTGACTCTCCAGACGTCCGTCTTCGACAGTGCCCGGTGAACAATTTAGTGTTTATTTGTTCTGACTGCCTCGTACATTGTTCACTAATGTGAAGCCTCTTTATTACAGAGCCTCAGTAGTTGCATGCTTTTTATTGCCTTTCTGTGAACCTCTTGCATGTGTATTCTTATTAGTGTGAGTTCCTCTGCATCGTCTCTTGCTGCCTATAAATTTAGTTTTTAGTTCTGACTCCGGCCCTTACTCTTGCCTGAGCAACAAACGGCCACCCCCTTCTGTCACTACAAGTAGTTAACTTCAAGCTGAGCTTGTCACGCAAGTCAGGGGCATCTCCTCTGAGACCGGAACAGCTTCCCCCGTATACTCTAAGGGTGTCTGGGAGTGTGCGCACCAACAGTGGCGCATAGTTAATAACATTTAATTATTAACGGGTGCTAGCCAGAAAGTGAAGCGGAACTCAAGAGACTTCTGATGCGCGTACAAGAAGAGAGTGAGAAGTTTGGGCTTAAACTGAACATTAAAAAGACAAAGATCATGGCGTCTTGCCCTATCAAGTCCTGGAGCATCAAGGGACAAGAAGTGGAAGCTGTGACAGATTTTCTCTTCTTGGGCTCCAAGATTACCTCGGAAGGAGACTGCAGCCATGAAATTAGGAGACGCCTGCTTCTGGGAAAGAGAGCAATGGTTAGCCTTGACCGCCTAGTAAAGAGCAGAGACATTAGTCTGCCAACCAAGATCCGTATAACTCGTGCTATGGTCTTTCCAGTTGTGATGTATGGATGCGAGAGTTGGACTGTGAAAAAGGCTGACCGCCGAAGAATTGACGCGTTTGAATTGTGGTGCTGGCGAAGACTCTTGAGAGTTCCTTGGACTGCCAGAAGATCAAATCAGTCAATATTGTCGACCATAAACCCTGACTGCTCATTGGAGGGTCAAATTCTAAAGTTAAAGCTCAGCTACTTTGGTCATCTGATGAGAAGAGAGGAGTCGCTGGAGAAAGATTTGATGTTGGGAAAGGTTGAGGGTCGCCGGAGAAGGGGTAGGCAGCGAACGCGATGGTTAGATGGCATCCTCGAGGCACTGCAGATGAAATTATGTGATGTTAGGAAGATAGTGAGAGACCGGAAAGCGTGGCGTGACATGGTCAATAGGGTCACGAAGAGTCGGACACGACTGAACGACTGAACTGAACTGAACTGCTAGCCATCTAAACCTAACTCGTACCAAGGTAAACTTGCGAAACTAGTCCTTTCGCCTATTATATATATACTATAGGTTTAGCCACTTAAAGCCTCTGCATTTTTAAAGTCGGAGCTTTACGTTTCAAACTGCCATTCATTTGCGCTTTTGATCTTGAGCCCAGATGCGCCGTAGTGGAGGGCTCCGGAAATTTCGGCCACCTCAATGTCATTTACTTGAGAATTTCGTCTTGAGCAGAGGGATGCCGTAATGGAGGATTGCAGAAGTTTTGACCACTCGGGGTTCTTTAACGTGCACTGACCATGTCTAGGCTTGCGGTTTAACAACTCCTTCGCCGGCGCATGGTTGCACAGTCTCGACATGGTTCAGGTGTGTGCCGGTTCGAGTGTGCTAACGCTTCGGCGCCAGGCTAATGCGTAGCTATGTTTAACAGGGCTGACGGTCGGACAACTAGGTTTAACTGGGTTAAACGTCCGCAGTTTTTCATATACTTCCAACGTATTTATTTATTTACTGGTAGGCCACTGATGATGCGATTTTGGTTATGTGAGAGGGCTCCCTTAGCCTCCCCGATATTCGCCGACAATGGGAAGGCGGTGACTGTCTAGCGTAGGAACGGTTATGCCACAGTTCGTTGATTAAATGTGTAAATTTTGTAATAACTAGTCTACGAACGTGGTGGCAAAGGTCACTGCCTGTACGTAGTCTAGCTATCATATGCCGTGACAGGAACCCCTACGGCATCGCCTTCCCGCGGTGGCTCATTCGTGACGATGCTCGAGTACGGATCCCAAGGGCGCGGTTTCAATTGCGGACGTGGCGGCCGCGTTTTCATGAAGGCGGAACGAAAATGCGTCCGTGTGCTGTGCGATGTCAGAGCAAGTTAAAAATCCCCAGGTGGTCGAAATTATCCTGCGCCCCTCGCTATGGCATCTCTCATATCCCGAGTCACTTTGGAACGTCAAACTGTACAAAACATACTAAACCATATATTAATAACGGTAGTCGCCAGTAGGTAGAAACCAAAAATTACAAGGGCTCAACGCTGCTGAACCAAAAATTGAGCGAAAGTATTAGCTGCGGGTGACCGAGCATTCTTCTCTATTTCTTCTTCCTCAGCCCACATATAAAGCCCCTCTTTAACCAAGCCGTATGAACGTGCCTTAGTGGCCTATAGGGGTAACGTGAATGCCAGGGTCCTAGCAGGCTGATTCTGACATAACCGTCCCATGTGAAACGAGAGACCTAAGTTGGCAGCTCCTGCTTGCCCACGTGGGGTGTGATGTCACAGCGTCACGTGGGTAAGACATGGCTACCGGCTGCGCTACGCTGAAGGCTTGAAACCTTGAGTAGCATTGCTTTCGCAATAAAAAGTGGTAGTAGTGAATAGTTACCAGTATAAGGCAGATATAGAAAGTAAAAAGCTCAGTGGTTGCAAATGATATTTTTTGTCGATAAGGATAAATTAAAGATAGTGAGCTATGGGGCGATTATGGGGGGCTAGGTCTCCATAACAAGCAGTTAGCGAAGTGAGGAGGCCCTAGCAATTAATTGCTCTTTGTTATTCATGGTGATTGGGTGGAGGCGATCGAACACAGAGAAGAAAACACGGGACTGGCGCCTTTCTTCTCTGTATCTCTGGGTTCGATAGCGCCCACCCAATCATCATGAACAGCCTACAACTCGCCCAACTTTTCCTTCTGTTGAAATATATTTCTTATTATTCTAGTTTCTTTTATTTTCACATGGGAACACCGATCACTCATGCTGCAGACAGCATTGGTGCTGGACATTTCCTTAAAAATCTAAGAGCAGAAAACCTGCAGCTACGAGACATATCTAGTTTAGTTTTGTATGTCGACATGCTGCTCTGAGCTTTCTTAGTGCAAATCGGGTTTTGATGAGATGAAGCAATACATACACCATCAATGAAGTCGCTCTTTCGAAGGAAGGCAGTTCTCTAGCAGCATACCAAAATAAATGTCTAGAAAAAGTATAGTATTTTGTACGGGCGTCAAACTATGCTTCCACGTTTGAATTTTGTTGACGTCTGCTGCGCCGTTACGTCCGCGCAGTCTTTCGAGAGAAAAAACAATATTCTCTCTGCCTTGATTTCGTGCATGTGTTCTGCGAGCTCCCTCCTCTTTTCGTTTAAAGGCCGGGCTCGGCGATAGGAATAAAGAGGAACCGCTATTTGCAGACTCGGTCTTGGAGTGTTCATTTCGCTGCTGCTGAAGCGGCCACCCAGGGGGCTCCGAAAAGACGGGGCCTCCACCCGCTTCCTCATTTTGCGCCCCCTGAGAAAGGCAGCCGAGAAACTGGAGGCTCCAAAACGAGCGCGACCCGCACTCTTGCGAAGTTCGCCGCGACATTTTCACGCAGCAGTGGCTCCAATCCGGCTGGCTTGCTGGCGCTAATTGGCGTGCAGGAACCGCAGCGCGAAATTGTTTCTTTACTGGGGTGCTCCTCCCCGCACAGACGCCGGGGCAAAAAGGCCGGCAGACAACTGCCCTGTCGCGGTCGTCGTCGTCCCTGTTGTCACGCCGGAGCTTGATAGCCACATACGCTGCTGCATTTCTAAAAGGAGGAACGGAAACGCGTTCAAGAATAGCAGAGGCCGGCCAGTGCGAAGGAGCAAAGGCTAGCGGCTCACCGCAGCACCACCATTGTCCTCCTGTGGAAAGCGGCCGCGAGCGCGTTCTTCGTGCTTGGTCTCGTGTGCACTGAATGGCCGGACGTATAGAATGCCTCGTGAGCGATGCGGCCGATCAAGTGAGTGCAAGGCACGAGCTGCGCAGGTTCTCGATGCCAGTCGCGGCTGGCCTGAGCAGTGCAACGAAGTGCTGAACGCTCAGCCGGTGCGAAAGAAGTCTGAAAATGAATCGCCGTAGCTTCAGCTGCAGCCTTGCGGCGCCTCATTTTATGAGGATGACCGGGAAACGAACTCAAAGAAAATCCACTCGGCTGTTACGCCTTCTGTTGGCCCTCCTTTTCTTTTCTTTTTTCTTTTTTTGCACAAAGGAAAATAATCATCACGAGTCTCACTCTTCAGAAGAGCTTTGACAATGCAGTTCTCATGGCTTCCGCTTACACTGAGGATTTCGACAAAGAGGAACAAACACCTTGTGGGGTTTTGCTCAATTTTACATCCTTATCATTTTCTGCCCTTACTAACTTCACACAGCTCACTTAGAAGGAAGCGCTAAGACAGGAAAAAAAAAATAAAACAACAGTAATTCCATGCTCCTGACAACAAGGGTATCTCGGAGGGAGGGGGCAAGATTAGAAACAGCCTCCCTGAAATGAGGTCGACTGGTCCTATGAACAACAGCGTTCTCTTCTACCGCACCTTCTACCTTAATGTCACGTACAAGGTCTGTACAAGCTTAGTAGCCTCCACCGCCTCTCTTCCCAAACAAAATCTTCGATCACATCAGTAGTAAAGTAATAATCTGAATGAAACAATATATATGTATTGTAGGGGTGTGTTTATTCGGTAAACCCAGATGGATCCAGCCGCTCAGGAGGAACTTGCAGCGGAGCGTCAGTGTGGCGAAAGAGCAAGGCAGCGACCAACTTCTTCGTCCTTGAGAGCGGCAGCACGCGACGCATGTCAGTGGTCATAACGATGAAGATTACCACACTACAGTTTCCCCCCGGGCAGAGGAGCCATCCTGGCGACTCATGGAGCCGAAAGGACAGACGGATCGTAGTAGGGCTTGATTTGGTCCACATGAACTATTTCGCGTCCACGGCGACGCAAGTCCGCAGATGGCGTAACGGGCTCAACTACGTAGTTCACAGGAGATGTTTTTTGAAGGACTGGGTATGGACCGTGATACCGAGCAAGAAGCTTCTTTGGCAGGCCGGCGGTTGTGGCAGGAACCCAGAGCCACACCAGGGAGTTGGGCGCACATGAAGGCGCCTCGCCAGTGTCACGATGGTGTTTTTGTTGCCACTGGTTTTCCTTTGTAAGCGAACGAGCGAGCTGACGGCATTCTTCTGCGTACTGGGCGGCGTCCGAGAGTGGCGTCGATCCAGAAACATCAGGGCGGTAGGGAAAAAGCGCGTCCATTGTGCAGGTTGGCTCGCGCCCGTAAAGAAGAAAGAAGGGAGAGAATCCAGTGGTGGTCTGTATTGCAGTGTTGTACGCGTAGGTTACGAAGGGAAGAACGTGGTCCCAGTTGGAATGAGCGTCGTTGACGTACATGGCCAGCATGTCACTCAGAGTACGGTTGAAGCATTCTGTCAGGCCATTCGTCTGAGGGTGGTAAGAAGCAGCGGTGCGATTAATGATGCGACATTCGTTCAGTAGGGCCTCGAGAGCGTCGCACAAGAAAACGCGTCCGCGGTCACTGAGCAGTTCCTTCGGAGTCCCGTGGCGAAGAATCAAGTTTTTGAGAATGAACAAAGCAACGTCTCTTGCGGAGGCAGAGGGTAACGGTGATGTTTCAGTGTAGCGAATAAGATGGTCTACTGCCACAATAATCCACCGGTTTCCAGCAGGAGTAGTAGGAAGAGGGCCATAGAGATCTATGTCAACGTGGTCAAATGGACGAGCAGGGCAGGGTAACGGCTGCAAGGAAACAGGGGACTTCTGAGGAGTTTTTCGGCGTTGACAAGATTCGCAAGCGCGCACGAAATGCCGTACGAAGCGGTACATTCCACGCCAGTAAAATCGCAGACGTAGGCGCGTGTAGGTTTTCAATACGTGAGCACATTGTGGGTCACCATGGTACGCAGCACAAATGTCGGTACGGAGATGACGCGGGATGACTAGAAGCCACTTCCGTCCATCAAGCAAATAATTGCGGCGATAGAGAAGACCGTCTCGAATGGAGAAGTGGTGGGCTTGGCGGACAAGCGCTTTGGATGAATGACCGGGAGTAGGACTTGAGAGAAAATCCAAAAGTGCATTGATCCAGGGGTCATTCCGCTGCTCGGTAGCCATGTCGATAGTGGCAAGAGTCAACAAATCGTAGGCACAGACGTGGTCAGACGAAGTATCTCTAGGCAATGGCGAGCGGGAAAGAGCATCCGCGTCCGTGTGCTTCAGGCCTGATCGATAAATGACATGAATGTAAAACTCCTGGAGACGAAGAGCCCAGCGAGCAAGGCGACCGGATGGGTCTTTCAGAGAGGCAAGCCAGCACAAAGAGTGGTGATCGGTCACAACGTAAAACGGTCTACCATACACGTAGGGACGAAATTTTCCGATGGCCCAAATAATGGCCAAATATTCCCTTTCTGTGACTGAATAATTAGATTCTGCCTTCGTCAATGTTCGGCTTGCATATGCCACAACATACTCGCTGTAACCAGGCTTACGTTGGATAAGGATGGCACCAAGCCCAATACCGCTGGCATCAGTGTGGATCTCCGTAGGCGCAGTCGGATCAAAGTGGCGTAGAATGGGAGGTGAAACCAAAAGGCGGCGTAAAGTGTCGAAGGCTTTATCGCAGGCTGAAAGGTCGGAGCTGCCGGCAAGGAGCTGGGTCAGAGGAGCGATGATAGAGGCGAAGTTCAAGATGAAACGTCGAAAGTAAGAGCAGAGGCCGATAAAGCTCCGGAGCTGCTTCAGAGTGGTTGGCTTCGGAAACTCTGCAACTGCGCGAAGTTTGGTGGGGTCGGGAAGAATGCCGTCCTTAGGAACTACGTGGCCTAAAATTGTGAGTTTTCGAGCGGCAAAGTGGCACTTCTTCAAATTCAACTTAAGCCCAGCATCGGCGAGACATGTGAGGACATGCATTAGGTGGAGAAGGTGAAAAGAAAAGTCGGTAGAAAAAACTACGATGTCATCCAGGTAACAAAGACAGGTCTGCCACTTGAGTCCACGAAGAACAGTGTCTATCAGGCGCTCGAAAGTAGCTGGGGCATTGCAGAGGCCAAAGGGCATAACGTTGAACTCGTATAATCCATCCGGTGTTATAAAGGCAGTTTTCGAGCGGTCCTCATTAGCCATCGGTACCTGCCAGTAGCCGGAGCGCAAATCCAAAGAGGAGAAATACTCGGCTCCCTGTAAACAGTCCAAGGCGTCGTCGATTCGCGGCAGAGGATAGACATCTTTGCGCGTGATTTTGTTAAGCCTACGGTAATCGACGCAAAACCGGATTGAACCATCTTTCTTGGTGACCAAAACAACCGGAGAAGCACATGGACTGTTAGATGGCTGTATGACGCCCCGGCGAAGCATGTCGTCCACGTTGTCAGCAATGACTTGGCGCTCAGAGGCCTACACGCGATAAGGACGCTGTCGTAAAGGTGCGTTTGTACCAGTGTCGATTGTGTGCGCAACGACAGACGTGCGACCCAGAGCAGCGTGAGGAAGGTCGAAGGCAGAAGTGAAGTTCTGTAGAAGAGCAGCGAGTTGGTCGCGTTGTGCGGGTGGAAGATCTGCGTCAATAGCTTGTTGAAGAACATCGGGTGGTGTCGAAGCGGTCGCTATATCGCAAGAGCTGAGCACATTAACGTCTAATGAAGTAGGCGTTGCAGGAAGAGTATTTACAAGCGCGGGATCAAGTTCTTCAATACGACCGAGACACTCGCCGCGTAGCAGGACGGACGGGCACGAAAATGAATTTGAGACGTACATTGCACTAAGGCCATCTTCGAACTTGAGGACAGCAAATGGAAGCAGGAGGCAGGGATGGCGTGAAGCGGCGTCGGAAGGTGTGAAGAAGACAGTCGAACTAATAACACTTTCACAGGAGAGTGGAACGAGGGCAGCAGAAAATGGAGGAATGTCTGTGTCAGTGGCGACGAGGAGTTTTGCAAGCCGGGTAGGGACGTCACACAAGACGGTATCACAAAGAGGTAAAAAGGAAACTTCCGCGCGGGCGCAGTCAATAACGGCATGATGAGTGGAAAGGAAATCGTAGCCCAGGCAGCGAGACAGTACAATAAACTCGATGGTGTATAAGACGTCTTCGATGAGAACACGGGCCGTGCACGCCGCTAAGGGATGAATGCGCTGTGATGAGGCGGCGCGAAGCGAAAAGTCGGAAAGCGCGGTGGTCACCTTACGAAGACGACGGCAAAGAGCTTCACTGATGACGGATACGGCAGCGCCCGTGTCGACAAGAGCGAGTACTGCGACGCCGTCGACAAACACTTGAACTACGTTAGTGGGAGAACACCGAGGACTTGAAGAGTTCGAACCAAGCGCAGTTCTTGCCCCGGGAACTGCGACTGTTAGTTTCCCTCAGCAGTGACGGTAGAACGTCGAAGTGGAGACGGGGAACGGCGACGAGGGGAAGGTGATCGGCGAGTTGTATACGTTTGATTGTCACGAGATACAAAGTCGGAACCGGGCGGATTTATCGGCGAGGGCTGGTCTGTATTGTAGGAGTAGTTCCATAGGTCAGGTCGAGAAGGTGGAAGGCGTTGGCAGCAAAGGCGTGCGACATGGCCCGGCAGCCCGCAAGAGTAGCAGATTGGCCGGTTGTCCGTGGTACGCCAAGGGTTCGTAGGGCGTTGGCGTACCCTTGGAATTGGGACATGGAATGCAGACCCAGGCAAAGGCGAAGGAAGGGTGGAAGGAGCGGCCTGGTAGGAAAGAGATGCTGGTGGCATTAGCGGCCTGGCCGCAACTTGGGCGTAAGTCAGTGGTGCCGTTACTTGCGCCGGCACGGGGCTGGGCGGCAGCACAGGGCTGGGCGGGAGCATTGAGCTGGGCGGAAGGATATCAGCGATGTGATCTTGAACGGCACGCCGTATGGTAGGGGCCAAAGACGAAGCCATGTCAGGAGCAAGGCGGCTAGTATCCTGTAACTGAGGGACCAGTGATAGCTGGCGGGTGACCTCTTCTCGAACGAAGGCTTTGATTTGCTGAAGTAAAGGGTTGTCCTCTGATGAGGTAGAACCACCCAGCGCTAGTGTAGAGATGGCGTCGTCTCTAATACCGGACCGCCGGGTAGAAGCGGGCTTCTTACGAAGCACGTCGTAGCTTTGGCAAAGCTTGATCACGTCACTGACCGTGGCAGGATTTTTCACCCAGAGCATTTGGCCCGCGTCGTCAGAGATTCCTTTCATGATGTTTTCGATCTTATCCGCTTCGGACATTAGCGGATCGACACGCTTGCATAGGTCCACGATGTCTTCTATATAACTAGTGAACGACTCTTCATGCTGAGTGCGCTCACGCAAGCGTCGTTCTGCCCGGAGCTTGCGAACTGCAGGGCGGCCGAACACTTCCGCAAAATTCTTTTTAAATGCAGACCAAGATGGCAGGTCTGCCTCATGGTTGCGAAACCAGAGGTCCGCCACGTCAGTCAGATAGAAGATTACATTACTTAGCTTGATAGCGTCGTCCCATCTGTTGTAGCTACTGACGCGCTCATATACCGACAACCAATCGTCGACGTCCTGGTCGGCTGTGCCACTGAAGAGGCACGGATCACGCTGCCGTAGAGCTCCAGAACGCAGCACGGTGGTTGGGAGGGGCGACGATGTCGAGCCAGTGTCGTCCGGCATGCTGGAAGCAGAGGGTAATGTGCGGCTTCTTAGTTCCAGGGTGGACGGGAACGTACCCAGCAGCACCTGCACCAATTGTAGGGGTGTGTTTATTCGGTAAACCCAGATGGATCCAGAAGCTCAGGAGGAACTCGCAGCGGAGCGTCAGGCGTGGCGAAAGAGCAAGGCAGCGACTAACTTCTGCGTCCTTGAGAGCGGCAGCACGCGACGCATGTCAGTGGTTATAACGATGAAGATTACCACACTACAATATATATATATATATATATATATATATATATATATATATATTCTGGGGGGCACTTTGGAGCATTAAAGAGCGATGAGATGAAAGCCTTTGTTTGAAACGCCACTGATTCCAGCTTTACTCCGCTTGCTTTATGCTGCGTGGTGCGGCTTTTGAGGAAGCGCCAAATGAAAGGCGCAGTACGGACGCCTGAATCGGACACCCAGCGGTGTCAGGTACGTATATGCGTGAATCGCCTGGTAAAGTTATCGGTCATGACCGGACGTGACGTCATGACGTTGCTTCCGATCATGGCCAATGACGTCACCAGGTGATAACGTCACAATCTCGCGAAGAATTGTGATAGTTCTAGTGGACGCACGCGGGCACGGACGGACACTCATAAGTCAATAAAGGATTTCGCTTTAAAACCAGCAGTTCCCTGCCCTGATATGAATCGGAGCGCGGCGTGAACGTTCCTTGCAAAAGCAGATTTACGATAAAACATCACTTTATATAACGCACCGGTTACATGCTGGCTTGACCATTATTCGAATTCGTGACCACGTTTTATAAATTACTGAGTCTACCAATGACTGAGCCTAAATTTGCTTGCTGCTTACACAAAACAAGAGAACATCATGTAAGCCATTTTTTCGTGAGAAGATAAGAAGATAAAACTTGACTTGGGTACAGGCCAACTGATTCCTACTTCCGTGTATGCTCTTGTGCTGGTTATACGAATTTATGCGGACATGGCACTAAAAACTCACATGCACGCACATGCAGAATGAGACTTTTTTAGTCGTGGCAAAGCGAAATAATGAGCGTAGATATCGACAAATAAACTTGCAACCACTGCGGCCATCTTGATATTAGTTCAAATTCTGCCACCAGGCTACGCCACTGATTCACGACTGAGAAAGCGCCTACCGGTCTTGCCCCCAGCGGCCGAGCGACCCAACCTTGGCTTTGTAAGATGCTTTCTTTTGTTGGAACTTGAAGGTGGGTTTTCAAAGCCTCATTCCTTTCCCCGCCGTGCGCTGTGGGAAGCGTTCACCTGTTCCTAGCTTGACTGCAGCGGATAGCAGGACTGCGGGGTGCTAGCTTGCCTTGAGTGGCAGCAGCGACGGGCACCGCCGCCGCTCGATTCGGCCAAGACCGAATGTGCGTAACGTAAATGAAAGGTATTTAAATTGCCACATCGTTTTATTGTTCACTGTTCTTGATAGAGTGGAAGCTTGAGCGAGTTGATGATACATCATCGACATAATTTCACGATAGCTCAAGTGGATACCAAAAATGGAAAGGTGTGATATCATGGAAAATATTTATGTGACCCATGTATACTATACTTTGACTCACAATATTTTTACACCACTGCGAAAGGGAGGGGCTCCCTGGCCCATTCAAATGCGCACTGTAATAGATAATTGTGCTCCGACGCATCCCTCGAATCGGCAAGGGCGACAGTGGGAGCACAATTGCCTTTTATAGGTGGTTGGGGTAGTGGTTATTCAAACAAAATGAAGGAAAAGAGTGCTGCCGGCCGCGTCAACTGCTATGTAAAATCTGAAGCACCCTAGGTGCAGCCGGCGGGAAAGCAAGATGATGGGGAGAGGAAAGCGAGGGGAAGTGCAGAGGGGAGCTATAGCAAGGAAGGACAGGGGGAGCTTTGTACATCATTTACAAAATGCAAAAAGAAAGGAAAACGAGTTCGTTTCGCTCGCAAGTGTCCGAGCCTATTATAGTGCGCGGGGTCGAAAAGTGCGCTTACTGCGAACATTTTGTGAGACGAAGTATACATCTTTGGTGGTTTCGTCATGAACTCTGACTGAAATCCACACTTGTATTGTCTTTCCTTCGATACCCATCTTTTGAGCTGTATTCGCTTTGGAAGTTATAGCAATTATAGTAGGAGTCGCAAAATTCTTGCGAGCTCTCTGGCGCAGAACTACTTTTATCAAACGTTATTGCAATATAATACAATTGCCATAAAGCCGGTTTCAATCAAGAGCCATCATTCTCTTTCCTTCGTTTTTTTTTTTTAGTTCGGACTTTTCTAACTATAGAAACTGGTGTTGGTAACTTAGTGAGAGCTGAAAAAAGGGTGATGGCCAATTTCATTTTACCTTAGAGAAGAGAGTCGGCATTGCGAAAGGGGTGTGAAATACCTACCAAGAGGGTAAGCACCAGGAAGCTGCCGCAATACATTCAGGCTAAATTTTGGGGGAAATGAGGTGGAGGGGGTGGGTAGCAGGTAGTTATGAGGCAACGTCGCCAGTAGAAGCGGGTTAGTTTCACAAGCGCGTTAGACCGCTTCTTCCCCTTCCCCTTTGAATCTCCTCTGTCCGCTTCATTGGTAAGACGTATGTCTTTGCTGCATGCGAATCCAGTGTACTTCCTATCTATTTATTTACTTATTTATTTATTCCCTACCAGCATCACCTGCTTTCATAACAAGCATAACTAGAACGGCAATCACTCGTGATAACCATGGTAAACTGCATAACTAGCTGCCCCTAAGGCATTCTTTGGAGCGAAAGGATTCATTTCTGTCATTGTATGTGCAACAAAAGAATAATATAAGACGTCACTTCGGTTACTTACTGCCCCTAGAATTTGTCCGAACATGTACTTTCTCGCGCTGCCTTGATTTGACCATTTGGTGTGCTGAACAGCTTTTTTCTTTTCTTTTCTTTTTTTCTTTTTAGAGCACAGCTTTTTGGCGCCCGGTCCTGCGTTTCGCGTCGTCGTCGCTGTTTACGTTGCCCCTCGTAACTAGCTCCGCAGCCGGGGCAACGCGCGCTCCTGCACATTCGCGCTGCCGGAGTGGGATCCCCGCCCTAATGAAGTGAGGGGAAAAATCAATTTTTGGCGAACAAAAATTCCCAGAAGGTTTCCGGTTGTCCATCAAAAGCGTGGTTCTAGAACAAAATTTAATTCCCCCTGAGCCGCGTTAGTTTCAGTGTAGCGAAGGCTTGACCAAGCCCTTTCATTCTCAACTCTCAACCTCAAGCCCCTACTATCAGCCCGTGCTCCATATCAATGAAGTGGTGTTTAAAGTAGCAGCGGCGAACATGTGCGGCGAGGCTCAAAAGTTCGCGTGTTCCAGAAAGAAAGCCGTCTCAAGCCCAGCAGGCACCGGCAATAGTCGGCACCGTATTAGAGAGGCACCCAGGCCGCGTTTTAACGAAGTTGAAAAGCGCCCCGGGGCTGAAATCATATAGCTGCGCGAGTTCCTTGTCGCGAGAAGTTTTCCAAAACGTGGCTCATCAGCTTCGTTACGGACAGCCGAAAACCATCCTAAGTTATATTTTGCCGCATTCGTGACATTCCCTCTCTCATAATTTCTAGAGTCCACTATGCTGCGACTTTCCGCGCGCATGGAGGGAGCTAGAGGCACTCACATACCGTCATGCTCCCCCTCCCTGCGCCACAGTTCTTTTTATTTGTTTATCCATCATCATTCTACCGGATGGCTGGTTGGGATTCGTCTCTTCTTCGATCTTCTGTCTCGCAGTTTTCAGCGCTGTAATGGGAGCGGGTTACCAGGCAGAGAAATATCAAGCAAGGCACCTTGCGGGTAATGACGCCTTGTGAAAGCTTGGCTCCTCACTTGTGCCCCGCAATTTTGTAATGGTAACAGTCAAGGCGCCGATCAGTCACAGACTGTTCTAACGCGTGGAAAGCATCGAAAATTCGGCTTTCCACTCTGCTGGTGGGATATCTTGAGCTTATACTTCAGTGCCATGTAAGCAACTCAGATAGAAAGTGTAACTGTGTATCGGCGGGGCAGAGAGCATGCTTTGGCTGCTGCGGGTTAATTGTCCTTGGCAAGCACATTCGCCAGAAAAGGGGTAGAGTTGTCAATATAAATATAAGTCCTTAACCCGTGTTCAGTTTCTTTTATACTGTACCATACTTGTTACGTGTACACTTCTGTAAATATGGGAAGGCAATTTGCGGCCTATCGTCCAAGAAATCTGATCAAAAACGTACAATCGATAATAGGATGTAAACACCCATGGGGAGTGCTGTGAACGTTTCGCCGCTGAAACGAGGCCACATGCGGAACGGATCGAAGAGCAGTCAACTATGGCAGAGACACATGAGCTGAATGCATTTGCCCTGATGCTCCGGCCGTGGCTCGAGCTTACAAGGTTGATTTGGTTTCGTTTGGTTTATAGGGTTTATAGGGTTTATAGTCCCGAAGCGACTCGGGCTTTCAGAGACGCCGTAGTGGAGGATTCCGACAATTTCTACCACTTATGGTTCTTTAACGTGCACTGACATCGCACAGCATGTGGGCGACTTGCTTTTTGCCTCCATCGAAAAGTGGCTGCCGCGGCCGGGATTCGACCCAACCACTGAGCCAAAGCGGCGGGTTGTATCATACAAGGATAATTAAACATCAGTGAGAGAGGCCCTTCCCCAGCAGCGAACGCACCTTGGCTTACAGTGGTAAATAAAACACCATGTATACTCTGCCGCATTAGTAGCATTGATCGCCTTCATCCTTTTAGCTCGGGAAACAAGAATCGCGATAAGTTCCGTTTTCATCAATTCTCATGCATAAAGAAGGCTATGGTTGAAACACCCTTGGGATGGTCCTACACTCTCGGTGTAGAGTTTGACACGCTTTTTGAAGCTCGCTGTTCATATAAAAATATTAAAAACGGACATCGTATAGCATACTGATTCCCTTAAAGACGCGTAGCTTCATCACACAAAAACACGTTTTATTTTGCTGTTACCAGACGTCACATACATAACTGCATGACATAGTACCTGGGAATTACAAAGCTATCTCGTTTACCCCACTCACACGCGTCCAAAATCAAGCTGTGTTATGTTTTACGTGTAAACCTTATAATTCTGATGTCGCACCGCTTTTCAATAAAATACATGTCCTTTCGATTAGTGTGCTAACCAAGTGTAATTTAGCAATTATTTTGCTTCAGTTCGGCAGTAATGTCAATTTGCTTCATATTATAAATAGCTTCAGTAATCCTAACATATGCTTTCCACATCTGCACAACTACGGCAAGCAAACAGTTAGATTTGCCGCAACGAGCCAGTGAAATTGCCCACCTTGTAGTGATAAATGCGCACCATCCTTGTAATCAGTCAAACGATCCTAGCTTTCTTATATCTTGTAATTATTTTTTTTAAATCATTCCTTCCTGATGACATGCAGAATACGTATATTTTTACGCTTATTATTGCTCTTTCCTAAATGTCTTCATTTTTTGAATGCGTTAATATATGAAATGTCAGATTGTTGTAAAAATTAAGTTATTTCGTCCGCTGGTATGTGATGTTCAATCTAAAACAAAATGCCACATTGACTTTCCATATTATCTTTGACTACAGTATTACACTATACGGGACATCTTTCTGCCAAGCCTTGTATTCTTGTATAATATTTAACTTGACCATGTTACAGAATTTGCACGTGAGCAACGTACTATGCCTTACAAACATGCGCGTAAATTATCCAGCTGAGCGCAGGCAACTGCTTAAAAAAAATACCTAAAAAAAACAAAAAACAAACCCCAGAAGCACAAATAGCCATTGCCGTTGTCGCTGTCTTCTTCCAGGGATTCACTTTTGGAACCTGGTGGACTGTAAGTTTTTAATGAACATGTTTTGAATGCTCTATTATATAAGCGGAGCCGTTTGCCAGATTTTATAAGAATATCGCTTTGTTCGCCCAAGCTCACGTATAAACTGCTTTGAGCTCCGTGATGTTTCATAATGTGAACCGAAAGTTGTGCAGACTCCAGTTTTCTGCAGCCATGTATTTCCCAATTCAAATAAATTGGCGTGTACCGTTCTCTCTCTCTTTTCTTTCTTCGACACTCATGCCCTTTTCTGCATTTATGCTCTTGTCTGGCGTGCACTCACGACGGTCTATATGATTCAAATTCGAGGCTTACCGGACGTCTTCCCCCTTAATGCCAAGAAGAAACTGTCGGCGAACGCCGCAACGTGCCTTTGGCTGTAAACATCTTTTTTTTCTCTCTCTCTTTGAATTAAAAGCTTTTAAAGCTGAGCGTTTAAGGTTTCACGGGATGAAAGGATGTTCTTCGACAGAAGCCAGAAACGCACTCTAGAAAAAGTTCGAGCTGTGACCAATCATCGAAAGCGGTGCCACAATCGAACGGAAAATTTACCTTAGGTGTAGTTTCGACGTTATCGTTTTAGACATTAAATGGCTTTGAGAGGAAGCCACTCCACTGAGAAGAAGCCACAAGTGGCAAGGGTTCTTTATCGACAACTTTGTCTTGAAGACACGCATTAGGAGCTATATTTTTTGCAGCACTTAACCTGAAAGCGCGAAACTCACAAAGAAGAGCCCTGGCACAAAAATGCGGTTCATTAGTAGACTGGCGTGCTCATTTATTTATTTATTTTTACATACTACAGCCTCTACGAGGCTATGGCAGGAGTGGGCAAACAAACAAAAGTGTATCAAGAAAATACAAACATATAAAATCAAAGAAAATAAAAAAGGCACTAGGAAGCAACGCGTGTGAACTGGCCTTGGTTAGTTACGGTACAACTGCGCGCTAACTTAATGAATAAAATAAAAAAACAACTTTACGATGCGCAGATAAAAGTTAGATCTGTGCAGGAATGTATGCGGCAATATTTTAGCACTCGCTGACATTTATTGTTTCCTGTTTTATGTGAGAAGACGTTAGCCCGCTTCCTTGGTAACGTTGAAATTCGCTTGCTTTTACCACCAGTGCAGTTATGCGCAGTCGCATGAAGTTTCGAAACAAATCGGGAGCATGAATTTGGCGTGTGGTAGTTGGCAAGTGATATGACCGCGCGTTGATTTATCGGCGGCTTATGTGACGTCATGAGTTGGCAGGAGTTGGCTGGACGTGGGAACTGAGTCCGGAATTGTGGGACCCTTCTATTCAGTCAGACACAATACTCCTATGCCCAGGTACACGTTGATCCGGCTTTTTTAAAGCGGGGCTTTGTATCTATGTCGGGTGGTTTTTGATACAATCTATAGTATCGTACGACTGTATGTTAATGAGCGCATGTTAAATAACGAAGGAACCAATTAAGTGATTAATGAATAGTGAAGCAAAATAATGCTTTGATAAAACTTTACATACTTATGGTTCAGGGGAACATAACGCCGAAACTATATTCACGACAGAAATCGGGGACTCTTTTTATTTTTGAGGCAACTGAGGTATTGATGGAAATGGTCGTAAAGGCTTCCGGTGTATGGAAGAAGTTCTGAAGCTTTCCCTGCGCTCGCACCGGTTAGTTAAAGTTTCCATAGTAAAACCATGGGTTGGGTTTTTGAAAATATTTGTGGGGCAACTGAAGAACACTGCGAGATGATTTTTGTGATCGTATTGTTAGAAATAGTGTAAGCTTCGGATGCGCTGGAAAATTTTGCTTGCGAGGTTTGTCCCGCGTTCACAGTAATCAAGACTTTCCATAGGAAGCTAATGGAGAGCTTAAATGCGAACTTAAATGCGAACGGCGGATTATTGTAAGATGCTTTTATGACTAATTGATCAAAACGACCTAAGCTGCCGATGAGAATCAAACTTTTGCTTCTCAGATTTGTCCTGCGCTCATAACAAATAAACCAGACTGCAAAAAAAAAAAAAAAAAAAAAGAAAAAAAAAGAAAAAAAAAAACGAGAAGAAAAAAAAATGGAGCAAGCATTTTAGAATTAATAACAAAAGTCTAGAAGCTTGCCAAGGGAACATCTGCAGATCTGTTGATTATTATCATGACGTTAAACAATACGTGAAAGAGTTGGGCTCAGAAACTTTCCCGGAAAATGCACAAGATTTCTGGGTATGGATCACTCTGCGTATTACTCCGCCGACAGCACGGCTGTAAGCCGCCACGTGATTGATTGTCTGAAAGGCACTTCGCTCGTCGATTGACTCATCCTGCTCTCTGCGGCGAGTTAAAGAAGGCCGGAGCCTGGGTGTCTATTCCAATTTTAATATGAAAATCACCCACGCAGGAAAATATTTAGAAATTTACCACGAGGCTCAGAGTTTGTAGATGGATTTTACGTGATAAAAAGGCGAGCTCAAAATTGTCTCTAATGGACCTAAACATGTTCCTGAAATTTTGTGGGCTAGCCATAAATGTGTCTTGCTAAAAAGCCGCTACTTCCAGTTGGATCCTCGGAGTAACAGGCGCGATGTGGTCGAGGAGGGTGGGGACAATACCTTACGTGTCAGCTGCAGCCGATTGTAGGAAGACGGGTCACGTCAGCTGCAGCCAACGGGGGTGAGCTGACGTCGCGCCAGCTGCAAGCGGTGAAGAGGCAGGATGTGTGGCAGGAGCTGGCACATATCTTGTCGTGCTTTGACCAGCTCTCTTGAATAATTCGATGTGTGGCGAAGGCCTGCGCAGCAAACGGTAAAACATGGAGAAGACTTGTTCTATACGGATTCCGAAGCTGAAGGCCGTGCTCGGTGAGCTCGAGAGCAACGCAGAAGTAAGTAATCTAAACCAAGCTAAACAAAACCAAATAGTCATGCAGATCAAGAACACTCCTCCCTCCCTCCCTCCCTCCCTCCCTCCCTCCCTCCCTCCCTCCCTCCCTCCCTCCCTACCTACCTCTCCCCCCCCCTCTCTCTCTCTCTCTCTCTCTCTCTCTTTTGCTATCTGTAATGCTAAGGTAATGGCAACCCACTCCAGTATTTCCTGCCAAGAAAACCCTATGGCCAGTCACCATAGCATTAATGATATGGCGCCGGAAGATGAGCCCCCCAGGTTGGAAGGCGTCCCACATGTTACTGGGGATGAACAAAGGGCGATTCCTAGTAGCTCCAGGACGAATGAAGTGGCTGGGCTAAAGCCAAAAGGACGCTCAGTCGTGGATGTGTCGGGAAGCGACCGGAAAGTCCGATGTTGCAAGGAGATATATTACATAGCAACATGGAATGTAAGATGTATGACGCAAGGTAAACTGAACTGAGTCTGTTACAAGCCCACTGACGCAGCGAATTTCCGGCCATGTTGTGTCTCTGAATACTGTTATACACATTTTCCTGAGCGATAGAGGACGAGGGGAGAGGGAAAGCCCCAGCAGTACACGAGGTTATGAGGATTTAAGCCCAGAGGAACACTAATTTAGCTGTGCTTGCGGGAAGGAAGTTTGCTGACAGTTCGGGAAGCTGGATACGCCATGTACTCTTCTTAGTGTGTGACCAGCAGTCGCACGCATAAGAGTGGGTGATATCCCGGCTATTGCCTGCCCGTTTCATTTGAAAAACAGCAGCTAGAAAACCTGTGCGGAAACATACAACTACTCATTACTATGCACTACGCACTAGATCCGTGTAAGCGATGTTGGCGGACTATATCTGCCTCGGAAATTGCGAGACAGTGAGATGTTGCAATTATATCGAGCCATATTTATGCGAATCATGACGAACTAGCCCCCTAGTAGATACCATCAAAAGTACAACGAAGGTCAGGTATCAAACGTTTGTTGCACAAGGTTTTATCCGCACATGAAGGAGTAACTAAAAAAAAAATGCGATAAAGGACAGGGTGCAGAAAAAAAAAATATATAGATTCCGAATGTAGGCTGTAGAGTAGTGGATGAAACCATAGTCTTGAGCTGAGTTGTTGCAAGGAGTCTCAGAAACAGCCGGCTCAGAAACAAAGGTACGTCGCAGTGGCGCAGACGACCGTCTGGATCTTGGCCACGAAGTACGATTTTCCCGAAGCACGAAAGTGATAAGAGTACTAAAAAACGGCGCGGAAAGAGCCTGTTAGAAAGTCTTTAATAGTTTTGATTCAAACGCCCAAGGTTTTAATAATGCTGCGCTCGATATAACTACAATTAAAAACGCTGGTATGTAGTGCTGCTATCGCCATGCCGAGTGGTCGCTAGCAGAGGGCCAGCAATCCGAAATATAAGAACATACAAGTATCTAAAATTTCGTGTAGAGGCCGCTCAAGCCAGCAGTTACTATCACTTATGGCCCGGAGTAGCACTTGCAGCAAATTGGCTTTGGTAGGTTTCAGTTCAGTTCAGTCGTTCAGTCGTGTCCGACTCTTCGTGACCCTATGGACCATGTCACGCCACGCTTTCCGGTCTCTCACTATCTTCCTAACATCACATAACTTCATCTGCAGTGCCTCGAGGATGCCATCTAACCATCGCGTTAGAGGCCCTACACAGCAGAGCTCACGACTTCATCGAGTTTCGCAAGCCCCTCCGCCACAACAAGGCAGTGATCCATGAAGGGGCTTGGTAGGTTTGCGACATGTTAACTACAGGATGCCACGCTGCTGTGATCTGTGCATATCATTTCGCCTACATGTAACGGTGTATATCTTGGGGTCTAAAGGGGAACCTTATGCGTTACGATTACGAAATCTGACTCAGGGTCTAGTCGCGTTTTTAGAGACAAATGATGATGATGCGCCTCACAACCATGGACATTTTTGCCTGGGCTGTATCTGTGTGCACATAGACAGAACCTAAAACGCAACAGTTTATACTCGCTACAAAATATACTTCGTTATTGGCTTCGTCACTCAGCGCATCGGTTTAGCTAAGTTGGCCAAATGAATGCGAAGTGTGTGCGAAAGCTTGTAACGTTTTATTTCGCTTTTGTTTCGAGGCTAGGGTTTCGAGGTAAGCCTTCAGGCTAAGATCGGTGAAATCGCTGACTTGGGACTTTAGTTACAGCGCACTGTATGATTTTGGGACCGCTTAACGCATTTTAAGAGGGCAGTGCTGTAGCGTTGTGTTCTGGATACACTGCGCACGGATGGAAGTCGATGAAATCGACGACGTGCAGCGAGCAAGTCGAGAGAGTGGCAGAAACTCATGCAGGTTTCGTACTCGCTTTCTACGAGAAATTTTTAGGTTCGAGTGCGCTCCGTAACGACGGTTTTCTTTTTCTTGAGATCGGCAGAAGCTGTTTCTACGATAGGTTGGCTAATGACAACAATGTCAACCTCGAGACCATGCAAGCCACAAGATTATTGGGTGGGTTATAGAGTGCTAGATAGTGCTTTCTCACTGAAAAATGGACACCGACGGATAGAAGCAAACCATAAAGAGATAGTTTGGAGGGAATTAGGAGAGGGGCTAGACTATAATGAATTGGACTATAGTGAAGCAACAGCTGGGCCTGTTGCTTCACCACAACGCAAAAGAAAAAAAAAAACGAGAGACGGTATGCAGCATATATGCGACAACGTTACATTTTTTATAGCATACCACGTGATTATGTCGTCGCCTGCGTAAATAAATGACGGAGACAATAATGCACGTTTCTGAATAATTTTGTGTGCGGCGGCAATTTCCTTTTAGGTGCCTTACTCCAGGCGGGATATCCTGCAGCCGTCGACATTTCTTTCAGGTGAAGGCTTTGAGCTCAATGGTATAATCATAGTTTTGTGTCCGTTAGATAACCAACCATGCCACCTACCAGAAGCATGATCGTGAGTTTTCGAGGCGGTGAGGCTTCAAACGGGGGTGCAGGGTTTCCGTGTGTTTGATGAGCTTGCTTTACAAGGCCGACCGAAGCCACATTTACTGCAGACAGCCGGCAAGAACAGGGTGAAACGCACGAACGGATTAACTTTTTGAGGCTTCGCGACTTCAAACAGAGGTACAAAGGTCCCGCAGTGTTTATTACCTGCCAACTATAGCGCCTGCGAGAGGCATGCTCGTGCTTTTTTCAGGCTGCGAAGCTCCAAACGGTCGACACCGCTGACGCCGACGGACAGATCTTTTTTTTTTTTTTTTTTTTTTTTTTTTTTTTTTTTTAACATTGGAGTACTAACGCTGTCGCGTTGAAAAAGAAAAAAAAAAACATACCTACGTTTTAATTTTGTGCGTAAGGAATGGCGCCTTTTTTAGAGAGAGAGGATGTGTGTGCGATAGCAGAGCTATACTGTTGATCATGACCAGAATCACGTGCCGACGTTGACGCAGGCGGTCTGCGTTTATAAACCGGTGTGGTGAGCTATGGCTGCTGGCCGAGGAGAGAGCTATGCGTGTTTGGCCAGGGGTCGATATTTTCCTGAGTAAGACGAGCTGCGACCTCGAGCCGTATTTCTTGGCACCGCCACAGATGCCGGTGGCAGCGCTGCAACGCGTGCACCTAACCTCCTTAGACGTTCCGAGAGAGAGAGAGAGAGAGAGAGAAAAAAAAGCACGCTATGTCAGGCATGGGCTGATGACGAGGCTTGGATAGCTGTAATATTCAGGTGACGGCGCTAGGCGCCGTATCACTCACGCACCGAGTAACGTGGTGAATATTTCGCTTCTAAGAATTCCGCGACAAATAACAGCATACTTCGCTGCTAAACGCACGCACAGAACGGCTCAAGCAACTTCTGACACTGTTCAGAAGCGCGGGATTAAATAATAATTAAAACTCCCTGACATCCTGTGATGCCCCAAGGGGAAGCAGAGATGGTGATAGCTTTTCGTACAGCGTTCTGGGTCGAAAAGGCGCTTTCGTGTCGGTTGTGTTACGCATCACTTTAACTTATATTCTGAGAGGAACGGAAAACAAGTTTGCCAGGTTTTTGAATTATGGCATCTTGAGCGATAACAGCTGGAGCCCATATCAGCAGCTTTAATGTTTATCTCAGGTAAATATATACAAGGCTGATAGGGTATAGTGCTGTGTGTCATTCTTCCGGGAAAATAAATTTTATTTTTAGTGAAAAAGGGAGAAGCCGCGTAGCGTGCCCGGCCTGTAGTGAGGCCATACTCACCCTAATAGCGAAATGCCTTAAGACGCCTCTTACATCGAATTGTTTATTTTTACGTCAGCAGTAATTTGTAAGGCCGTAGCTTTCTGGACTCGTTGCATCAGTAGGCCCTCGGGACTCTTACTTGCCCTCGACAAAAAGTAAGACGGCGCAGAGAATTCACTCGGAGTTTCTGGGATGATGTATTTGCCCGAGAGATTACGACGGACTTGGAAAGCGTGCAACTGCAGATTACTGCAAAATAAGTTTTCATTTGCTATTAACAACAGGAAGTCAGCTAACGGCCCCTGGGGGCCGATTTGAAAGCATATTCTGGAGTCTCAGGTTTTAACCGAACATCACATAGAAGCGTCTGAAATTTTCCTGCACGTGAATTTTTTATTTTTTTTCCCAAGCTAACGACCGCAAGACGAGTCCAAAGTTGCCCAGTCACTTGGGTAGTGTCTTGCTAAGGAAAACTTTTCCCAATTTCAGGGCACAACACGACTGATGCGGTTCGCTCTAATCTGAAAATAGGGAACAAGAGCTTCGTTAGGAAATAAGAAAGTTAGCCGCAAGGAAATAGACGGTGACCTTGTATTCTTTGTGTTGAACTTACGACTGCAGAACAGGTGAAGCGTGGCATTCAGAAAGAAAGCAAAAAGAACAAAACAGATCCGCGGCGTTTTATCTATTTAATGAAACAATTTTGTCATTTTCGTGCTCATTAAACCACTTGAGATATTTTATTTAGACACTGCAGGTATTTCCTGCTCCATTTTTTTTTTCTGGCATTGTTTTTTTTTATTTGGCTTTCATTCTCCTGAGGAATGCTTTTCAGAAGGACCAGTCTTGGAAATGTCGCAATTCTCCTGAGGAATGCTTTTCAGAAGGACCACAGCCTTGTAGTCTGGGAAATGTCGCATAAGGTCCGATTCCAACAATACAAATCCTTGCCCGATTCTCAGTAACTACCACTTATATACATATTTCAAGTGTCCCTCTGCAACTTTTACTGAGCCGCTAGTCACATCCTGATTCAGGGTAAGCATTTAGAGTTTTAATAAAGGAAAATATGGTTTGGTTTGGTTTGGTTTGTGGTCGTTTAATGTTCCAAAGCAACTAAGGTCACGGGGGACACCATACTGTAGAGCTCCAAATAGTAAGTGCCCATGCACCTCCTGATTAGCAGAGAGGATGAAGCGATCACATGCCGCTAGGACTAGTCCTGTGTTATTTAGGTATCTATCAATTTGTAGACAGCGCCATTATGGAGTGAAATGCTTGCATAATCATTAAAATTCAGTAGCAAATATAGGTTGAAAAGAGTTAGCACAATTGAAATCCTGTTCATTAAAGAAACAAAAGCATAAAATGAGAAATATCAGCAAAGCTTTTTAGACACTGAGGACAATATTTATTGGGTCGAAACGAATATTATTACCTGTGGTGATTACGGTGGTTTGGCAACGAAGTGTATTATGAAAGATTTTACAGTGCCTAAGTACGTAGTGTGTTTCACTGTGGTGTGTCCAATTCCGAACAATGCTTGTTTGATGACACATCGAATTTTCTGTGGTAATTATCCAAAACAAAACGAGCAGGCAAATGCTGACCCTTTCCTAATTTATCGGCAAGCATTCTAACTTTGGAGACTGTCGGCGTACGAGCGTACTCTGATATAGGCCTCGATTCAAAAGCAATCAGTTCTTCGGTTTTCATGGGAAAACATTTGGCCTTAGTGCAGAAATAGCTCAAAGCACGGCATTCGTTTGCAGATATGCAAGTGTAGTGCCTAGGCCAACATAATTTACCGGTTCAGTTAGCACTCAAATATTTCTATTCAGTACTGCAACAGCGCAAGGGCGAGGACTAACAGAAAGAAGTACACAGCGCCCAATATCTGTCATCGTCATTGCGCTGTTACGATAATGTTGAACCAACCCACACAAGCTTCCACTTGTATTCGTCGACAAGCAGTATATTCACGGCGCTAATACTATAAACAAAATTATGAAGCGTTCTTTTCTTAGTGAAAAACATATGAAAATTGCATACCGCACCAGTCAGCAATCTTACTGACTGGTGCCCTTATCAGCTGCGTTTTTAAACATCTGTATGCGAAAGGATTTTCTCTAGACAAGAAAAAAAGAGGGATGTTCCTCTGCCGCTCGCAGCATTCTGCAGTGCCACTACACTACTGACAACCGCCCGGCAGCTGCACGCATAAAGGACAAGTAAGGAGCCTTATCGCTGTGAAACGAGCAATGCGTGACTGTAGTGTGAATTGCCTTCAGGCTACCGTCGAGAATGCCATAATCAAGTGCAGTCGATCCCGAATACAGCCAGCCCGGATATTTTAAATTAATGAATATCGAACACACATAGTCATAATAAAAGAAAGAAAGAAAGAAAGAAAGAAAGAAAGAAAGAAAGAAAGAAAGAAAGAAAGAAAGAAAGAAAGAAAGAAAGAAGGAAAGAAAGAAGGAAAGAAAGAAAGAAAGAAGGAAGGAAAGAAAGACGGAAAGAAAGAAGGAAAGAAAGAAGGAAAGAAAGAAAGAAAGAAGGAAAGAAAGAAGGAAAGGAAGAAAGAAAGAAAGAAAGAAAGGAAGAAAGTAAGAAAGAAAGAAAGAAAGAAAGAAAGAAAGAAAGAAAGAAAGAAAGAAAGAAAGAAAGAAAGAAAGAAGTAAATTCTCTTCTTGTACAAGAAAAGGAAGATTTTTTTGCATGCTTCTAAATGTTTCCTGCACCGATTCGCATAATTTAAATAAAAGGTTTTGTCCGCCGCCGCAGAGTAATAAAAATATCCAGCACCAACTTTCGCCGCAGACAAAGTAGCTTGTTGCACGTACCACAGTTAGTACTCTCTTATGACCTCTGAAAATACACAGTTGACGTAGTCTGTATAGAACAGAATAAAGAATGGCTAGCCGGTGCGAACTGGAATCATGGAATGAAGAAATGGCGAGTCCGGCGCTATTATGAAGGCCTGCCTTTCTCTTTTTTCTCCTTTAGGCGGCAGAATATACCTCTGAATCGATATCCCTTCCGCTCGCGTAGAGCGAACATGATCGCATCAAGAAGCGCTTAGCGAGCGCTTTTCGCCCGCGCGGATTCGCTTAGTTTACCGTTCCTCGCAATGGGGTTTGCGCCAAATCCCATTTGGGAGCGTAATCCACACGGATACCTCGCGCGCGGTTGCAAAGCTTCTTTTTATGTACGCCTATGCGCGAGTGATATGTCCTAAGCCCGCACAGTAAGGCTTCGTGCGGCCAGCATTTGTAGATACTCGCTTGTTTTCTTGGCCGCGTTGGCTCCTTGATAAAAATGAATGTATCGGCTGCTAGTGTTTGTTGTTTCAGGTTATGAAGGGCGACATTGGATATGTCTTTCTGACAATCATATGAGTGAACCCCGGCCACCAATTTCAATGCAGGAATGGGACGAAAGGCGTTTCTGTACGCGTGGTCATAATGAACGTAATAAGCGCGTAACTGTTATCCCCTAATGCTATATTTGAACAGCAACGTTTACCATACCTTTATTTGTGGCCAAGAACACAGCTGCTGCGTCCGATTAGAGGGATAGACTCTCATGAATGCGCTTTAGCCCTTCGTCACTGGACATGAGCAGATGAATACAAAAGAGCAAAGCGAAAAACAAATGCAACGAAAATCATTCAGTTTGTGCTTGGTTAAACTGGCTCTATTTTATGTAAATTGAAAATGGAACAAAGTAAAAGAGGGGACTCTCCGTCGACCGTAGTCATTATAGAGAATGACAAGTCGTCACAGTAACAAAACCTTTCTTGATGTTATCTTGATAACAGCTCAACAATACCGACATTATTTTGAAGATTTATACCACTGCTGTTTATATTTGATATTTCCAACAATGCTGCTAATGAAGAAAAGTTGTTTTGACGCGTTCGAACGCGTATGCATAGTCGTGCAATTTGTTGCCCTGAAGTAGCTCGTGTCATCGAGAAGTTTGGGACAGAACTCCCAAAGCTCTTTGCAGGTAATATTGGTTTGTGACTTGATCGCTCCCGTCAGGCCGTCAGTTACGAAAGCTTTCCGTTCGATATCAAAAGTTCCAACCAGTCACGCATCGTTCTCACGTGTTGCCTTGGCAAGTTAGCTACTGGTTCGCTGACGCTTAAATACAAGCTATCTGTGAGATTAAGTATGACACTCTCGCACTGGCCATACCATATCATTGCTCTTTAAAAAGTGGTTTCGTTTGATCAGGAATCCACCTAACGGTCCACCATTGTTGCCACCCTAACTGCGCGTCAAGGACAAGACAAATAAAGGCCCCTCGACCTCCAAACAATCCTGTCCTGCGCCAGCTGCAGTCACCTTGTCATTGCAGACCCCCATTCTCAACCGCCCGTCTTACTCTCCTTTCGCACCCTGCCACGTTTGCCTCCTCTTAGAGTTTGCTCCGTCATCCAAAGGTACCATCAGTGATCGATTCTTCGCAAACAGGATTCCTGAGCGTTGTCAACTGTAGTTAAACACATTTTGCCGAGATAAATATTAACGAATTGGGAATATGCGTGAAGAAATGAATGAGATTGAATTAAATTACATTATTCTGCCCACACCTGTTTCTTTTTCTTAAATTCGGCTAGGATATTGCAACTCGAGTTTGTTCCCAGACCAAACTCTGGCTCCTAGTCTTCTCTCTTAGCATTACACCGACCATTTTTGGTTACTTTAAGATAGTTTTTGGTTATCATATATCGCTATAGGGGTATGTATCAAGTGTATGGTTGGAGCCTCCGCGGTTGCTGGTGGCTCAGGTGTTTGGCCGGAGTTTCAATCTCAGCCACTGCTGCCGTATTTCGATGGAGGCGAAAAACAAAAGTGTCAATGGGGAGTGCGATCTCAGCGTACGTCAAAAAAAAAAAAAAAAAAAAAAAAAACCCAGATGTTCGAATTTCATTCGGAGTTCTCCGTGCACGGTGCCCGTCGTCATAGCCCGGGCGCTGCCTTGCTACATTAAACTCCGCAAGGAAAAAAAAAAAGTAAGGTGTGTCTTACTCATAAACGACAGACTCAGCTCTGGTTCAAACAAGGTCGGCAGCGGAGACGCACTTCAGCTATGGGTTTTGTATGAGAAGAAGCCAGGACCAACGCCTCGGCTTTCGCATCCTGTCTGTTTCTAGCAATAATCGCAAATGGTAGTCTGCGTCGATATTTCTGGGACGACAAGTTTCAGCAGTAAACGACGGGGTGGACTTACGGCTGCACACCATTACACGATGTGTCCCGAAAGAGAAAAACTGCATGTTGGCATCGCGCCCATGCATAGGGCACGAAAAAGATGATATTTCTTACTGCGCTGACCTGTTTGTATCGGTCAGCGGACCGAGGAAATGGAGCATCTTTTGCGAGTCTTTTGTGCGCATTCTGCTTCACTGTCTGTTTTTGCTTTTTCAACTATTTTTTGGTTGTTATTGTGAATTTACAGCTGGTGTTCAATGTGCGGATGTCTGTCTGGCTCTATTGTGTGTCTGCATGCCCAGCTTATATAATTTATTGAATATTAGAAAAAGAGGGGGAGGGGGGGGGGCGGATACTTAAGCCCTGAGAGTAGGACGTTAACGCGTTAACGACTCCCGCCCGCGGCTTTCCTTGGAGATCCTCGTTCAGGTACAGGCCCATTACAACTTAATCACTAGTCCCTTAATTGGTGCCTTTATTTTCTCACGCATAATTTTTAACGTAAAATCATAAGTTACCACATTATGCGAAGGACCACCCGACATAGATACAAAGCCCCGCTTAATCAACCCGTATACGAACATGCCTGCGTTGCCTCTGGATAGCAAGTTTGACTCGGAATGCAAGGATCCTAGAAGCTTCGATTCCCCTCACCCTCCCACCTGAATTGAGAAGCTCCTGTCAAGTCGGCTATGTCACTTGGTCGAGTGACGTCACAGAACACTACGACCAATGAGCTGCCAGCTACCACCTGCCGGAGCTATGCCCGTGATTGTCTACCGACATTGGCAGATTTTCTGAAGAAAACGGGGCATTGAACGCTACCGCGTGAAAGCATTGATCATTGTTATGCTACCTTTTCGGAGAAAGTGACAGGAGTGCAGCTGGCATAGACCAGGACGAACGAGGAGGTTCCGTATGAGTGACAGAGAATGAGGAGCTTTTCAAGCCGTCGCATTACTGCGGCTGTCAAGCGCATTTGCTCATACCATCTTAAGAAACACAAGCGCCGCCACCACAAGTCCAGATATGGCTTCTTACGCAGCAGAAGTGCGAGGCCAAAAAGCGGTGTTTAGTGACATAAGCCCGTATTTCTGTGCAGATACGAAAGCACTCCGTGTGTTACAAGTTCTGGCAGTATATGCGAAAAGAAGACGTAGTACGTTCTTAACTATCGCTCGTTCTAGCTTAAAGGGACACTAAAGACAGCCGAAGATGGTATGAAAATCTAATAAACTACATTTGGTGACACTGTCACCGCATATCCGGTAGCAAAAAATCGAATAATTGCTGAGATATTGCGATAAGAAGTTGAGGTTTTTTCTTGTTCCCGCCGGTCGAATTCAAACTGTGCCCTCCGACTACGTAGTTGGAGTTGAGTGACGCACACTATGACGTAAGCGGAGACTCCGTGATAGCTAGCGAGCCGGCGCGGCCCGCGGCGTCGCATCCCTCAAGGGCCAACATGGCAACAACGTACTCGCAATGACGGCCTCAGCCGAAATAAATAAAACAATGAAGAGAGTAATTTACCGAGTGATGGGCCCATAAAGGAAGAAAAAAAAAACATAGAGCGCTTGTAATGCACAATACTTTACATGTTTCTCAAGCTTTTGCGCCCCTTCTTGCACTGTGTATAAACAAACCGAGCCCTCGGTCAGCGCAACGCTTCCCGACATGTTTACATACAAATAAGATTTAGTTACCAGCAAAATAGTGTCCTCGCTGCTGCGCTTGTCAGTTTTGAAGCTTCGTCGCACTTTTTTCCTTCAAGGTTTGTGCTACAGCTCCGTGTTCAGCGAAAATTACGTCCACGATAGCAGAACATGACCGAAGGGCCGGCGCCACTACATTTGCCAGCGCTGTGAAATTCCACACGTTAAAATGGATCCAGTGCACAATATAGTGCGCATAGGCATCCAGAACATTAGTTGCAAGACGTGAGAGCAAGCAGCATGCGCCGATGATCAAGAATTTTTAGACCGGCAGCAGAAACACTTTATTGTAAATGGGGCCATGACATAAAAATTACAAATGTTTCCAAGGTTCCATTGGCGCTGCGTAGCCGAGCGGTTAGCGCCGAACGTTACAGAGCAAGCAGTTAGCGAGTTTGAGACTCCCCGCAACTGGCGTTTTTTTTTTTTTTTTTACAAATCGATTTTTTTAACCTTTTGTAATGTATTTCTGGTGCTTCGTAATTTTTAGCTTTTACTTTTTACGCGAGGCCCTTTTTTTTTCGCCGGGCGACGAGCGCAATATATCGACGCTCTCCTTGGTATGAGCGGCAAGTATGCCCCTGCAAATAGCACGCCTGCAAATAGCACGCTGAAGGTCTTGTTGACGCAGTATATGTTGGTCAGATGTGCCATGATTTAGTGAACAATTGAATGATAATGCGTTTTTCCCTCGGTACTTAGCATATGTATGCTTTTCGTGGCTTACGTAGCTGCAGTCAAGCGGTCAGGTCGCAGTCGAAGCGGCAACGGCGGCGATATGTTGGCGCAGAAGTGTGAACGAAGGAGCGTGTCGGCGGTAGCGGATTTCGCTCGCTCGTGCCTCCGAATGCTCAAATGGGAACCATCAAGGCGCATCTGCTGCTCCAAGCTCGTAATTCAGGCGCTGCAGGTTCAAACAAACTCTCCGAGTGCGCACGAAATGCCTGAGCCGAAACATAACCAAAACTGAAGTGGGCGCCTGTGGCGCCTCCAAGTATATTTTTGTATTTGCCTTGCAACGTTTACGTTGTCTTTTCGCCGTCGTTTACGTATGATAAAAGCGTGCTATCATGTTTGAGAAAAAACGTACTACCGCATTCAAACATGCAACGTAATTCGCATTTGTCAGCCTCCGGGATCCCTAGCGCGTCACGTGATTTGTAGTTGCGAGCCTCGGCCGTTTGGCTGTGGTGGCGATACCTGTATTTCTGTTATTCTTCTTTACTACCTTATAACAGCTCTGTTTTCATTAGGAGTGGTCTTTTTGTAATCAGGAACTGGCATTCTATCGATGTAAACCCACTTCCTTTCTCTCTTTAGTGTCCCTTTAATTCAGTTCGGACTTCCGCTTATGCGTACAACAGGATAGTACTTATACACTGCCTTAGTCACTGACTGGCGCAATTCGAGCCTAAGGGCGAAATAATAATACATGGTGCATTATTCTACTCACCAAAGATATTCGCTGGTGACTGCGCACATCGCCCACGGTTGCTTCGCCCGCGGCTGTGCACGCTTCCCTATTTATTATGCATATGAGCCAACACGAGCTGGTCGAATGCGGGGCTCATCAGTATGGACACGAAAATAGAAAACTTATTTGTGAAAGCGAGGCAAGCGTAAAAAATAACACGTGTTGTTTTTATTACGAATATGAAAGTAATTGAATAATTGAGATTGCTCTCACACCCGGGAGAGCATCGCACGCGACATGGCACGTTATGTTCTCCCTGAGCGATTACATATAATTACTCTAACGTGCGTTAAATTACACAAAGAGTAATTATGTACCCCGCAGCACCACCAAGTGTAAGGCGGGATTTAAGCCACTGGTAGCCGCCAGGACCGGAGCGGTGGTGAGCTGTAATGCGTGGGCATGGACCGCAAAGCTTCCCGTCTCTCTACTTCCTTTATCGCATTGCTGAACTTATTCATTACAGTCCTTTTCCCACAAACCCCATCTTAGCTGCTTTAGTGTATTATATATATGTTACCCACGTATGCGTATCTTTGCGTAGTTCTTGCTTGTTAATTTTTCCTGCTTTAAACAAGCTCAGTGAGAAAGTTGTTCAAGTCGTTTGTGACTTCTTGAATAAATAGGCCAGGGTCGTTTTTGTGAGGAATGCTTGGGAAGGTGTGAAAATGTTTTCACAGGGATACGGGCGGAGAGGAAAAAACAACACAGAATGGGCGAAATATAACTTGTTCCATAAATGTGCACAGCGATTCCTTTTTAATGACTTTTTAATAATAAAAATCACTATGGATATCAATCAATCAATCAATCAATCAATCAATCAATCAATCTTTATTTCAGTTTGTACATGCAAACTGGGGATGGTGAGAAAAAAGCAGTGAGTTATGCACCGCTTGACGGGCCTCCTGTGCTCGTGAACCGCGGAATGTACACAATCCTGCGGAAGCCCGTGACGACCTATTCGTATCTAGTAAAAACATTTACTTCAGGCGCCTGTCTCTAAAACAAGGCAGAAAGCTTTTTATATATGCATGTTTAGTGCACTTGGACTAGCGCGTGTGAGGTCGAACGCCCGTCTCTGAAGCGTTTATAAATGCAAGGTGAGGGCCCGCGCATGCCTTGTTCAGGATATACCCTGTGTGCAGCTGACTTCAATACACGACAGTATCTGCCATCTTCGTTCTCTCCCTTTACTGCTACCAGTTTCAATGGCTCTCTCCCCTATAGTCTGGAGTAGTAGGTCGCAGTCATGCTTAGCAAACCAACATCCCACAGTCCCTTTATTTTCCACATAAAACAGTCTTGCCACCTCCTCTCCATCCTGTTTATCATGGGCTCACTGGCTCGCTAGAACTTCATGTCAAGCTTCCGCCATTAGCACACATACGAGGTGGATTCTTACAGTATAATACAAAACAATACAATTAGATACAATACAACACAATGCAATGCGATACAGTTTCATTGGGCGCATGGTTGAAGTACATATCCGAGCCCGCGGAAGCGTCGAGTGCTTGTGGGTGGGGCATATACTTATTAGCTGCAGTCGGACATCATAGCTCAGGGTGGAGAACTGATAGCGTTCTTAACAATAATGTATAGGTGTGCATAGTGCAAAACAGGAAACTTTGCGAGCAGGGTATAAGCAGCGACTAGAAAAAAAAATGCGGAGAGTGGATAGAACGCAAATGAAAACGCATTGTAACATGTAAACGGAGAGTGAAGACACAAAAGCCAGAAAAAGAAATTAAGTACAAGGGCGAAACACAGCCCCACGGGACTTCAGAGTGTTGACTGGGGATGGGCCGCTGTCTGAGGGACACCGGTTTAGTCTTCGATACATGACACTCAGTGTACAGAGATCCTGTCTACGGTATGCGCTTGGCGATTTCCATGGGCAAGTCCACTGCTAAGAGTCCAGACGTGCTTGGCTTGTGGTAGTTGGGTCCTGAGGCTGGTGAGTGTCCTCGAAACATAGGGTGCGTAAGACTACCGTCGCGATAGTGACGTAAGGCTATAACTAAGGCTATATAGAAAGAATAATAACATATTTTTTTTTTCCTGTGGTGATTGCAGTGCGATGGCAGTTCCTTCAGTGTAAGGTTGGTCAACCAGTGACGCGGTAGAAATCGTCTTGAGCTCGTGGTTGAAAACACTCACAGCGGTCACCCGGTGCTCAAAATGTAAAGGTTGCGGTTCAGACTGTACAGGAGGATACTTTCCTATTAGTTATAAGTATTTATTAAGCTCTGGACTATGATTTTGTCGTGGTCTGGATCTTTAGACAGAGTAATCGCTTAGAGTACGCCTTTTAGCTGGTTTGCATCCAGGAAGAAAACGCAGAATAGAATTTCAGCATTATGATACGGCTTGAAGTGTCTTATTGCTGGCACAGAGTTGTTGAAAATATTTGCTGTACTATGAACTTGCATACAAAAAGAAAACTCTGGTAATCTTGTCACCAATAATTGGTTACTCTGCTTGCCAAGTAGATAGATTTTCGCAATGTTCTTTCACAGGTCCAGGATTCGGGGACATCTATCATTTGTGACGCATCTAGGGGATATTACAAAATACTGTTACGCATATGTCGATGGGAATGGTCTAAGCTTTCAATGTATGGCAAAAATTTGCTCTTAAAGTTTTTCATGCGCTCTTAGCGCGTAGTTAAAACTGCCAAAACATACCAATTGAGTGAGGTTTTGAAAATAATTGTGAGGCAACTATCAAAAATTGTAAGATACATTTATGAACATATTGATAGAAATAGTTTAAGCTTCTGATGCGTACCAAAATTTTGTTCTTCAGGTTTGTCCTGCGCTCACAAAAATTAACTGACACTGCCACAGGACTCCAATGAGACACGTTTTTTTAAATAAATCGCAAAACACTAGAAGCCTTCCGTGGAAAGATCTGTGAATGTATTGATTGTTATCGTAACGTTAAACAATATTTAAAATAATTATGTTTCAAGAACTCTTTTACAACAAATGTTTAAAATTTATGGGTGTGAGGTGACAAACATCCACCGCCGCGTTCTACTTAGATTGGGGATTGCCGACGCACGCATTTTTCTACTCGCAGACACTTCGGCCAGCGCTATCACTTCTCTTCACTTCTCTTCACTGTGCTCTTCACGGAAGAGCACAACAACCATAGTAGTTTCATTTCTTCTTCTTTTTTTTCTTCACCAGAGGTTACAGGCGAAAACTTGTGCTAGTTAAAATGAAGGACTTAAAAAGCGCGAGGCACCGAATGGTTCAACATTTTGCTCGCGCTTGGCGTTCCTTTTTAATCAGTGCCCGTAAAACATATCCCACATGGAGACCCGTATATATGCTTATAGCAAGGTACCTCTGTATGTAAGACAATCCTTAAGCGCGTGGCTTGGATAACATTAGCCCCACGGAATTTTTTCCGCTGAGACCATGCACGCAGCATGTAATTCCGCTGCGGCTTAGGACAGTACATGTCCTACAGTCATAATAGGGTACCTCGGACTTATTCTGTCCAATGTCAGTCCGAGGCAGGCGATAACTCGTGTTAAGACTGCCGTATACTTCCGCGAGTAATTTGACAAAGAGTCGCCCAGCTATTTATTGCATTAGCTCAAGCAAATCTAACAACGTCTCTTCACGGGATTTCCTTTTCCAGGCACTTAAGGAATTTGCAAGTGTCGTTTGATATTTATAGACATGCCATTCTGAACTTCACTGCGCCAGTCTGTGTCTTATTTTTAGTGCAGAGAATGGCTGCCACTCGTACAAATAAGGATACTTAGCCGTTCTTCGTAAAACTTTCCATTTTTATCTCCAAAACGATGACGCCAGATATACGCGCAATTTACCAGGCTGCACCCCGGCGCCACCTTACGAGAGAAACGAGTATCATTCACGGCGCTTGTCGTCTTCCGAATTTTGGGTCCGTCATTAACCATGATCTACAGCACGCGGTGAACTTCCTCTTCCACCCTTGCGCTTCGCAGAGCACGTGCACAGACCTGCGCCATCCGGGTGCCGAAATAGGGGAAGACGAGCGGCCCATCCTGGAGGGCCCTTGGGTCATTTAGTCCCACCCGTGCGTGAGCGCCTTGTCCCAATTGTGTTTCTCATGAGTAATGAGGGCCCCCTACTTGGAAACCATACATGCGATGAGAGAATAGCGGCCAGAAGCATTTCCTACCTGCAACCCCCCCTTCGCACAATGAATTCACTTTTCCTGTTGCGGCTTTCCGCGCCATATCAGCGAAACAAGAAGAGGAAAGCAAGAGGGAGAAGGACGCCCGAAAGAGCAAGATTTTCGTGCATTCCATGAACCACGTCTATGAGCCTAGCGAGGGCGCGTTTTATCCACTTTGGCGTGCAACTCGTTGCGTGATGCGGCGCCTTTGCGCAAGCCTAGCCACAAAGACGGGGGCCGGGGCAAAAGGTATGCACAGCTACTGGCTGAAGCTGCGCTCGCACTTTCCTTCATTGAGACGGCGGCCTAAACGATGGAGTTCTCCGAAGGAGCGAGGTCTAACGAACTCCCAAATGTCGCGAGTGTGAAGTGGTAAGAATCGCCTCCACGTGGCGAATATATAGTTCGAGTGCATGTCGGTGAAGGCAGGCAAACGGCTGAGGATAAATGGTAGCGACAGACTGCGGGATTCGACTGAGCAGGTTCTCATAAGCAGACGGATTTTTCTTTGTTTTCTTTGGTGGCGCAGCCTACCCAACCCTCGGCTCGTAGCGAGCCTGTTACGATAAATTTCGCAGAATGGTCTGCACTTTTGGGACCCATTAGGAGACACACTTGCTCGTTCTCAAACTATCGGCGCGCTGCTGTGGCGCATTGAGGACTTGGGTCATTCGCAGACAACGCATTAGGTCGGGCTGTACGTGCTCGAAGGGCCAGCGCGACCTCATGGCAATCAGTGCGGAGAGCGAGTGTGCCGCACAGACCTTCTGCGTGTTTCTTTAAGCGCGCGGACGCTCATGCGCAATTCGTGATGTTATTCGTGCGCTCGAACGCACGCAGACGAGCACATATTGCCCACTTGCGGAGGAATTAACGTGCTCGATAAAGACGGCGAGTTTCCGTTGAACCTTGCGCGTGGACAAAAAAAAAGTAAAAAATTTCAGAATTATACTTCTGGCAGAAGAAAAACTGGATTATTGCTGCCAATAGAAAAGAAAGAGCACGGCTGATGCTGGAGCTACGCGATTTCGTTTATCGTATTTTGCACATGTCTGGACGCGTGAAGAGTTTAAAATAATCTCCGCCCCTGCTGGTGTCTTCATAGTTCACTTCATAGTTCACTTCATAGTTCAAGAGGGGTGAGTACCTTCGAGTATGCCATTGTACATTTTCTTGTAAACGTCAGGCACGTACGCAATCCATGCAAAAGGAAACGTCCAAGACCTCGAGCCACAGTTAAAAAAACTGTCCGTAAATGTTCTATGATATCGATTTGTGATTCGATCTAATTCCCTACGCTGGCGAATTAGCAAACGAGATGGTGGTTGAGGCGCTGTTTGACCAAAAACAATGTGAAGTGTAAATACTCAAAAGTATTTTTATATCACTGCTTGGTATTTTTGTCACGTGGCTATGGTGCTTTGAATAGTAAGTGAAATATTATAGAGTACAGAAATATTAATATTTTTATGACTGCACGAGGGAATGAGCAACAAGTTTTATTGGTTACTCTATTATTTTTTTATTTTTTTTTGCATGATTGTAGCAGATTTCATCCAGGTAACCTTTATGCGGGACAACGCAGTCCGAGGTGTGTAAGTAATTTTATTATTATTGTATTAGCAAGCATTAGTAATGTATTTAAATTCGCGGGCCTCCCAAAGTAACCTGACCCGTGCCGAGAAAAGTGATGCAAACCATTTATATTGACACAAGCGAAACGATCCTCTTGTGAACTTAAAGTGCATTATGTTGAAGCTGAGAACATGTCAGATACCTACTCTAAAAGCGGATGCGGCAAATAATTTCAAAGTTCGGTCGCTTGGAAGTGAGAATAGTAGCTGCTGTTCTCGTTGCTTCCACCGGGGACCTTGCCTCACTATACCCGTTGAAGACGCTGAAATAGGAAGCCATAAATAAGCTCTTAAAGAGACTCATGTTGTCAAAATTTCTGAAGCTCTCCACTACGTCGCGCCTCATGACTTGAGTCGCTTTGGCACGTTAAACACTATAAACGGAACTAAACAATAACTCAGCTCCCGCTTCTTGCAATCCCACGCTGTAATGTCGTTTGCGTCTTTCTATGTACGCTTGCATATACGCTTGCTTCGTGAAGCTATGCAGCGGCTGAATTCGCGATGGACGTGTGAGCACTACCTCGTCGGGCCAGCTCTGAAAGAAGTTTCTTTTTAGCTGTGAAAATGGTCACGCGAACAGCAGTAACAATTAAAGCGTAGTAAACAAAGCAATTCGCGTCCACTCACGTGTGCGCTGGGGTGGATGCTAATGAATAATTAATCCTCTGTTACAGCGTTGTGGACGAGTTGCTAATGCATATTGAAACAACGGTAAAAGCGTAATAAACGAAGAGCAATATAAAAAAATGAGACGGCAAAATGCTGTGGTGTTATTCTCTCTTTCTCTCTCTCACATTTTTTTTTTTTCTGTGACGACAGTGTTTCAATACGCGAAAAATGCATAAACAGTTAGTTATATGGGCACTAAAAAGTAGGCGGTGTTTAACTGCGCCTAAACCGATGTAGACGTGCGAAAGCATTTTTGGCATGGTTTTGCTCAGGAGTTTATCATTGGGAGACTTTCGCAGAGTTTGGAAAAGTATGCCTTTTCCGAAATGAAAATTGGATGGTTTTGAGGAGAGGAAATGCGCTTTGTCTGTGTCAGTTCCCGGCGCACGCCTGTTACAATTTACGGCGTACAATGGGGGATACATATATCGTCCGTTCGAATCTCTATCGCAGACTAGCCTCCAACTTGAACAGAAGATGGCTTGCTAAATGAGAAACGAAATGGTACGGCACCACCCTAAACTCCACACAAAAAACGATGACGTCACAATTTCGATACTGCACATCCTACTCACGGGGCAAGTAAGACTATCCCCTTAAGACCTTCATGTAAAAAGGTTGAGGCCTTTGCTGTGCCTCTGATTAGCATGCATTGGCGGTTTTGTCAGTAAATTAATTTTAAATTGTATTTCAAAACACCGTGTTTTTTTTTTTTTTTTTTTTTTTGTCAGGGAAGAACCTGGTGTTTCTATAGATATACAGGGCTTGTATTTATAGCTAATATTACGAGACTACGAAAGCCCAAGGAAGCTTACTGGACCGTCCACCAAGCTTAATTCTTCGCGTGGCGGTCCAGTGGCCGTGGACCTTTCGCCCACGAGGCTCTCTTGGGACGTGCCGTCCGTGCACGCGCTCTTCCTCGGCTCGTTTATCTGGAGGAAAGATTATAGCACTCCCATCAGATATCACTGTCCGCAGAACCGTCGGCCAACTTCCTGATTAACAGCTCCACGCCAGTCGACGCTTGTCGATACATCGGCGCCGCCAGCTCGGAAGCGCCAACTCTGTATTGAACTTGGCATGATTGCCATAGTCGACGCTCATGTTTGCCGCACTGCACGATTAGAAACGAAACTTTTTCATGGCGATCAGGTTATTGTCGGGGACAATGTATTTTATGTGCCAGAATGGTCTAGGCAGACATTCCATACGCGATCAGACTCGCGCGCCACGAACGTGCATTCTTTTTCGCCATAATCAAGCGCAGTAAAATTCTTGCTCATCTCTACATACAGCGTCCAGCGTCAAAAAACCAAATCCACAGCTAAGGACAGTTTCTGAAGTCGTCAGCCACAGAGTGGCTTGCTTTTGGCAAAATTAATCGACGTTGAAAAGGCTAATCGGCTTTATCACTGCTTTATCTGCTGCTTAATAGTGTTATAAGGAAGCTTATGGAAGTTACTCCTACGCGCAGTTCCGAAACACATAGCCGATATTATTTAGCGTTTTAAAAGTAGATAATTAAATGACTCAAAATGGCGCCACCACCTGACGCGATTATCTTCACAAAAAATTGCATGATTGAGAACATTGCGAGAGAAAGATAACTCTGAAAATGATTTGCTCTGCTGCAGTTTTAATCCGTGTAATCAAGTTAGGCGCGACGAGTAAGCGCTGCTCGCTGGAATAATCCCAGAGTTACTGTTACGTCTATAGATTTAAGCCCTCCCATTAATGAAGTCTGAACTATAATACCATTTCAAATGTCTGCGCCTGCTATTCGTGCACATACCGTGATTAAAATATTGGCAGCCACAATTCAATTCCAAATTTTCATTGTTTCAGGCAATATCTGACAGAAAACTGTAAAACGAGTGGTAACGCTAAATCATGCAAAACAAATCTTATTACTTTTGAGCGCCACTCCAATAGATATGGCGTATTAGCTCGAACTTTGCATTGTGTTGTGTGGTTCTCCGTTTTCTGAAGCTCCCTCTCTTGTTCGGACATCTTTTCACTGGCAGAATGGCACAGTGCCCTGAAATATTTCCGACGGAGTGAAGCTTCCCCAGCCATGCATGCGATTGATGATTGGCACTCTTTTAAGAGCAAGTGTCCGCGTGTAGTATTTGCTAGGCATGATTACGTACGCGTTTTCGCATTATAGCTTGAAAAACTTTCAAAATCATTGAAGACAGTTTCATTGCTCTTTGCTCCCTATTTGACCACATCTTGAGATATTCGCATGTCTGTCTCATCTATTTTATGGCGAATTACACGATCTGTTAAAGGCGATATGGGAGCACGGATTACAGGAATGAATCTTGAAAGTGACAGCAACACAGAGACAAAAAAACTAATGTGGCAGCGGTTTACGGAACCAAACAAAAATGGAAGAAGAATTACGCTATGTGCTGCTAGGAGAGTTCGTTCGGCATTATGCAAAATGCGCCTAAAGTAATCGTTGTTGAGAAGAAGGCAGGAGGGAAAAACATGCGTGCCTCTTGCCTTCTTCTCTGCTCGACGTTTACTTTGGCGTCTTTTCCATTACGGAAGGAAAAAAAGTTGCCAGCCGCGGCAATTGCTAAATTATCTCAAGCACTCGAGCCGCGGCCGATGGAAATAAGAAAGATAGGAAGAGAGCGAGAGTGGGAAAGGACTGGGGAGAGCTATATAGAGAGTTTAAATACAAAAAGTAAGTTACCAAGTATACGCCGCTCGCGCGCGATTAAAAGAACCAAAAAGGATGGAATCGCATTTGATATGCAGTTTAGGGGCAGTGATTAAAATGTTCTAATTGAATTTTGCTTCAGTGAGGGGAAAGCGTAGCTGCGTGCAGCGTATGACATACGAAGCTTATCGCGAAGACTAACAAAAAAAAAAAATGTTTTTAATCAATGAAAGAAAAGAAAGGAAGAGAAGTACGGATTTTCCTTTTGTTTTCGTAAAGCATCACTGAAAGGCGCCATGCACCTGCTACGTGCAGAACAGCTGACATCTTCACCGCACACATGGGTGCTCTCTATGAGACTAGGGCAAGAGCCATCATCCCCATTGATGCTTCTCTCCCGTATTGCATATGGACGTAATTCGCAGAAAATATAAACGAAACTCACACCACTCATGTCTGCATGCTATTTCTTGCGTTCTCGCAGTGTGTAAACATTTGACTGGGACAGTGTTTTTTGTTTGTTTTTTCTTGTTCGTGGTTTTGTTTTCGTAGTGAGCATTTTTTTCTTGATGTCCTGGATCGCTTTGCTAATTACGACATGTGCGCCATAAGCCACACAAATCTCTGAGAAGGAAAAGTATACCTCCAGAAAAGACTTTTTTATTTATTTTTTTTAGGTAACCTATCCAACGATGTTGTGAGATTAGAAGTCCAATTCTTCGTACTTTCTGACACTTATAGTAGGACCGAAGTCCGGAGCGAACATTTCTGCGATGGAATTCCGGTACGCTCGCCAATCGATGGCAGCGAATATGTGGGAGTAGCTGTTGGAATTGCAAGTTTTGTTAGCCGTCTTGACGTGTAAGGGATGCAGAAAGCTGAACGTGGAACATCACTGTGGCTAAATATTGGCCTTGAAGGGGAACTCGCCGTGCAGCCTAAAATAAATTACCGTTGTGCCTCGTGTGGGAGTCACGGCGAGAAAGCTGACTTGTTTTTTTTTTTTTATTTTTGTTTACTATTATTAGTGTGATCGCCCTGCTGTATCGACCCGATGACAGAGGCGGCGAAAAAGTAGGATGGAGATCGAAAAGACACCTGATAACTTGTAATGACGTGATTTACAATTAGATCACTTGCGAGGAAATTGAGGCATCGTGAATTGCGAAGCTTGTCTCATGCGCAGAAAGTAGACGGTTATTGCGGATGTTTGCGCAACCCTATTCTCTGAAACACGGCATTCCAGGAGAGCTGCATCCGTGTACCATGCACTTACCTAGCTACTTCCCAGTTATTTGTATATTTGTTGCAACAGCGCACATGCTTATAGAGAATTGAACGTTCTTTTAGCCCCTGTTACTTATTATAACGGTTTTCCGCTTAGCGCATATACATTATGAGTGCAAAAGGAAGAGACACGGTAGCATTCGCCGTAACGCTTACCGTCTTAACTCTAACCGTATATGTATAAAGCGCTCATCTACTGCTTCTTTCCTACGCACGTTTAATAGGTGCTTACACAGGACTCTGAGATATTGTCATATCTCGGCGGTACTTAGCGCCGAGGCCCGAAGCTTGAAAGCGAACAAAATGGCTGGAAAGGGAGGAACAGCTCTGCAAATGATAGAAATGAAAAGAACCGCTCTAATGTTGAAAGGCAGAAAGAAAGCAGCATGAGTTATATTACTTACTGCATTCGAGTATATTTAGGGCAAATAACTAGGTAATGGATCTGAATAAACGCATAATGTGGTGGACTCATAACCGGTACTCCAGTTCAATTACGTAATCACGTATACAGTTCAGGGAGATTGATAGTAATGTATATTTCTTTCAGGCGTTGCTTTTTTTTTTCTTTCACCGAAAGGAAACGTTATCTGTCTAATTAATGTATTCAGGAGTACAGAAATACGCTGCGTTACTTTTGCAGGAAAATGTACCAACGGGTAACCCTTTGCTCGTATGCACAAAATTTCGTACAATGCGTCATACGACTCATAATTGCTGGGAAAGCATGATTGAAATGCCGCGACTCAGAAAGTAAACACCTGAATGGTCGTAATAATTACGTCTAGTTAATGCAATAGCTGATTTATGGCATTTTTAAGCGCGATTAAGGCAATAGCTTATTTATGGAGTGAAGCGTTATGGCATGCTGTGACGCGTGACCTTGATCGAGCCTGCCAGATCTGAACTGCGCGAGACCACGCGCGAGGTGCCGGCTCGATTTGGCTCCACTTCGGTGTCGCCGTTATCAGCGGCTGGTGCCGCTTGTGCTGCGTCAGAGCCCAGTATACTGCGACTTTACATCACGTGAGCGCGAGGCTCCATGCTCATGTGCGTCGCCCTCGAAGTGGAACAATGAAAAGGCCCGTCAATTACGCAGTTTGTTTGAAAAATTCTATGTTTTCGCACATAGTCAATTTGCAACCGTGCACAGCCTATGTCTGCCGCATGCGTACGGCTCGTTTTCACGAGAACAAGAGAAGTGGTCAGGAATAATTTTTCGAAAGAAAGTTATCCCCACTGGAGAAATATTGACGGACGCTTTAGGCCGGGTCTCTGTGAGCAGCGAATGAAAGAATACTTACCTGGTGCTGGAACTTCGGTGGTCAATGGAGCCGAGTTCCCGGGCGGAGGTCGTCCATTGCACTGCGGTTGGCTGATGCCTGCTTCTTTTCGGAACTTGAGAGGCTGGCGCATTGAATGTTTGGTAGTTGGGGTATGGCGTACGCGCCAACCCCTGTGTTGAAATCAAAAGAAAGACCCTAACGATTTTGATCATGGCTCCACAGGACTCCGGTGTGGATGTTCTCTCTGCGTTAGCATTAGAAGTCGATCATTTACGGACAAAAACCCGGCGTCCACCTGTCAGTGGACAGCGAGAGTGGCAATGTGTTCATTGTGCTGAAATTTTGCAGTGGTCGGGAAGAACCCTATTTAATCGACTGTCATGACTACACAGCCACATGACCTCAAGCGGGGATTTACCTCAGATTCATGTAATGGTAAGGAAATGGGGCAGGGTCCAAATGAGGCCAAAATTGGGGAGCAGGTTGATCTAATGAGAGTATTTCAGAAATCAGAAGTAAATCAATAAAGAATGTTTCCTGCCATTGAGGTTCGAACCCAGGCCATCTGCGCATATGCCAGGCGGATACGCTACGCATAAGCAAATAATGTGTCTGCCAAGCGTGTTAGAGGAGCCCCTATAGTGAACGTATTGTTGTGCAGTACTTACTAACGTGCACTGGTGTTGCAATAAGAATCATTTTAAATATTTATTAGTTAAAACAAAATTGAAAAAACATCGCAAAATGGAAAGGTGGTGTTAAAGGCGTCATCGCGTCTACTCTCAAGGCGAAGCTTGTGTGCTCCTGATGTTTTGTTAGTTTGGAAGTGCCCATGTAGGAAGCACGTCAGTGCGAGCCACCCCACCGTTCTACGTTTCCGTCTCCTCACAGAAGACAAATACCGACCCCCTTCCTTCCTCCTGCTCCTCCTCCTCTATCGTATGTTAACATGAGCGGAGAAAAATGTAAAGGTTGTCGCAGTCCTCATGCCGCAAGAAATTATTGAAGAAAATATATCGAACTCATTGGGCGGTTTGACAGAGCGGTACTATTGAAAGGGGCATCAAACTTCATCACTCTCAACTATGCGCGCTGGAATCCTCTTCGTATACTTACTTGGCGACTCAAAATATCATGTGTTAACAGGAATGAGCTTCCAAACTGTCCTTTCAACACCCAACCATCTGGATCATCCACTTGAATCTCCGCCGACCTGCTTATGCGTCTTCTTAGCTCATGCGACTGCATGCACTGCAGAGAAAAGCAAGCCCAACTAACACCAGAGTAGGGCGCGAGTGCTCCTTTATCACTATTTCATATTTTGTTTTTGAAAATGGGGAAAAAAATCAAGATTTTTCACATATAAAGTTTCAATGCCATTAATTTGCGCGAAAAAATTTACAGTCATACATTGAAAATTTAATTTCTTACTTTTTTTTTTTTTTTGTTGTTAGAGCAGGTTTTGCTATCACTGGCGAACTTAGGACGGAGGCCACAGTATAAAAACAATATTTTAGCCAACAAACGCACTGGGTAGTGTTTATCAATGTAACATCGAGAAGAAATTGAAGATGCTCGAGTACAGTACCCGGGTTATTGGCTGTGGATGACCCTATATAAACTGCGTAGTCTCATTTCTCGATTTCGTTATTCGAGGCGGGATAGCGGGGCATTTCAGAAAGCTGGATACATACTAGTGCGAATGTATAACTGATTATTAGACGCCTGCGGAGCACATGCTGTAACATAGTAGGGAGCAAAGTGGGGTGCGCTGCGCGGATCTGGCATTAAGTCAGCGTATCAGCCCGCAGAAATACGTTAATCCGGCATACGTATACGCTATATGTGTTCTGTGTCTTCTAGCGCTTCTCGCTCTTTTAGTAACTCAGTGTCCCGTTATGACAGCCTGCTATCTTTTCCAATACTGAGGCCGTATAAGGCACCTGAGCTAGCCATGACATCGGCTGGACGCAGCTGCTACCATGCGTGTTATCAACCCACATATAGGGTTCGAGCTAGATTTGCCAAGGGTTTTGCATTAATCATGAAATGCTTTTAGGTAGCGTCCTCGGTCAACTCAGACGATTATTGTCAGGGTACAGGAGCCTACATGAGGGAGAAAATGGCATAGAACCTGAATCTAACTCTAGCAGTGTGGCTGATTTCAGGGAGGTTTCGCAGCCACGAGACTCACGAGACGTTCCGCGCGCGACTCCTCCATGGCTGACCTATGACTCAAGGACACGACAGCCGGGTCTAGAAGACACGAAGGTGCAATTGAGGGCATTTTGAAGGGGAATGTCCCAGTAGGCTAGCCAGATGGGCAGCGGTGGTGGGGGAGGGAAAGGGTAGGCAGAGAACTGGAAGGCTGTTTGACATTGTATAAGGACATGCTGTAGATTTGTATAGATATGTACCGGTACGAATAAAGTGTGGCAGGTGTGCAACGAAAAAGCAGTAGCAAGTGAGCTAAGTAGAAGAAGTGAAACAGCAAAGGAAGAAGCGAACGCCTTCGGCTCCGCTCGCCGGACGTGCGAACAGGAAGCCCGCGCCGACTCCTCGCGTTGCACTTAAGGTCAAATTTACTTACCGCGCCGATGAAATTTAACGGTGATAAACCACGAGTTTGAAAACGTGGTTCTGGACTGCATACTGCTAGAAATTATCCCTTTGAAAAGAAACAATTTTCACCATTATTTATGCTTAATCTATACAGTAAGCCAAGAGCTATGCTATCCGCTAATTCCGAGAGTCATCGTTCAAGCCCTTGACATAGACAAACACAGCCCCTTAATCGAGATGGGAGACTTAAACGCTCCCCATGTAGAATGGGGACACGCCAAGACCACAGCTAAAGGGAGATCCTTAATGAACCGCCTCCAACAACGAGTTTTCACACAATATACCGATCCCCTACAGCTTACTAGAATTGGAAACAGCTTCGGGAAAAAAAAAAACCTTCAGATGATCTAATACTAGGCAAATTTTAGACAGTGACCACTACATAATCGAATAAAATTGAGACTGGAAATTTCACAGGTCGACCTAGAAAGCATAAAATCACAGATTGGGACAAACTAAGAGAACATATATGAATAACTACGGATCGGATTCGACAAGTGACATCGAAGGATGGACATTCATTCTTCTAAAGGATGTGGGTACAGTCACGACAGAAATAGAAAATGAGCTCGAAGTTTGGAACATTGGCAATCGCTGACTCCATATGTGGGAAACGAGGCACAGTATGGAAAAGAGATGGGCTGCACAAAAACACAACAAAAGACTTAGGGTCAAATAGCCAGCCTAAACAAGGAAATTCAAAGTCACGCTTCCTAATTGGCTCAGCAATAGGGGCATCAAATATGCGACAACTTTAATGGCAAAATGGGTACGCGAGATGCGTGGAATTTACTGCGACATCTTCTCGATCCCGAATCCAGCACAGGAGGTAAGAAGCAAGAAAGCCGAAGAACCCTTCACGTTAATGACCTCACGAACGAGGAAATCCTAAGTACTCTAAAGCCTTGTTATTTCAACACATCTCGTGACAAAGAACCCCTGCCGGAATATAAAGACAATCCAAACCCTCATCGAATCCGACATAATTGAGGTGGAAGTCCGAGCAGCAATCCATGGAATTAAAATCCACACGCCCTCGTTCCCCGGCACGGATGGGATCACAAATAATATGCTGAGAAACCTAGATAAAAACTCCATCTCCCAATTTACCAACTTCGCCAACGAATGTTGGAATAAATAATCATTACCGGAAACGTGGAAGCATGCCAAGGTAACTTTTATTCCGAAACCAGGGAAAACACTTTTAATAGAAAACCTGAGACCGATTTTTCTCACCACGTGCCTAGGTAAATTATTCGAGCACGCAGCCTTGGCACGGCCTCAATCATACATGGACGAGTGGGATCTGTACCCTCACACTATGCTGGGATTCAGACCCCTTTTGTCCACACATGACACAATGTTAAGGATTAAGCTTGAAATCTTAACAACAAAAGGCAATAACAAAGTCATCTGAGATTAATAACAGGCTAAGAGTCATATTAGCTCTTGACCTCACGAAAGCTTTCGATAACGTGAATCACAAAGCTATAATGGGTGCCCTATCCGAGCTGCAGGTGGGCGCTAGGATGTATAATTACATCAAGGCCTTCTTAACAGATGGGGCAGCAGAAATTAAATTAGGATCTATTCATTCTAACAAATTCCCACAAGGAGACAGGGGCACCCCGCAAAGCGCAGTACTATCCGCATTTCTCATTAATACCACTTTAATAAAATTGGCACGAAAATTAGAACAAATTTTTTAATCTAAAAAACTCCTTCTATGCCGACGATATTACCCCATGGACAACCAAGGGTCACGCCGGCACAATTGAAGACATGCTGCAGCAAGCAGCAGATGCGATAGCGGAGGAGACGAACAAAATTGGCTCGGAATGCTCACCTCAAAAATCGGAACTCTTAATCATTAAACTAAAAAGATATACAAAAACATCAACACAAACATCAATATTAACATGGATGGTTTCACCATCACGAGAATAGAAAAGTTAACGCATACTGAGTATGTGCATCCAGTCAAATGAAAAAAAAAACACCGATTTAATCCAAAAACTCCTAACGATAAGTAATCAAACATCTCGCTTTATACGGAGTATATCAAACGAAGCAAATAGAATGAAGGAAAAGGAGACACTAAAACTTGCGCAAGCCTTCGTTCTCAGCCGCATTATATACCCTACCTATACCCGCAGGCCAATGAAAGATATCGACTCCATTATTCAGCAGTCCTTCAATACGGTACTCGGTCTTCCCATCAGCATGGCTACCGATAAACTTATGAGACTGGGAATACATAACACACTAGAAGAAATGGCCAAAGGACACCTCACGGCGCAGTACGAGCGACTGACCGAAACATCAACCGGAAGATAGGTACTGCAAAAGACCGGCATACACTACGAGGGTAGACACTCCCAGGTGACGTCGGTTCCCCGTTCAATACACAAAATACCGGAAGTCACTGCACTACCAAAAACATGCAGCCGGAGGTTTACCTGCAACGTCGGGTATCAAGAGCCCAATCATTAGAGAAACACTGTTCTAATCTGCCACAAACGACGTATGTCGACGCGGCAGAATACGGGGAGAGCCTATGCCCTAGCCGATCACACGTATCGCTTACGAAATTCAGCAACGATAAAAAAAGCACGAACTCCAGCGGAGGCAGAAGAGGCGGCTGTAGCTCTGGCAATTGTCACGACGAACTCCAACTTAATTTTTAGCTACTCGAAAACAACCACTCGAAATTTCGCAAAAGGTACAATTCATTAACCCGGAGGTGAAATTTTGAAGGCTTCTATTTAGCAATTATTGACAAGTCATGTTCGAAGCTTCATCGCGGTAGGGATTCTAACCAAAGGCATATTTACCTGTATGCCATTCATTGTAAATGCAGGTGTCCACCGACAACTAAGACGGATACTGCGCCTTGTGCATCCAGAAACCAAACTTCTTTGCCGAACCCTGGGCCAGTCTCTCAATGCCGAAAATTCGCGGAATGAAAAGGTGGTGTTAAAGGCGCTTTCGCGTGTATTCTTTAAGCAAAGATTAATCGTCCTCCTCTAATTTTACGCGATGCGTGTACAGCTCGTTCGGCAAAAAAGCCGTTGCCGTGGCCATAATCCAAATTGAGAAAAACGGTGTCGGCAAAAAGTACGCGCGTGATTTCGTATAATAACCGTGATGCAACCGCTCTTTATGCAGCGTTAATGGTGATGTTATACTATTTCGCTTCCCCCTTAACATCCGCCTTCTAGTCGAGTTGGAGGCTAGTTTGTGATAGCGATTCGAACAGACGACAATGCACCTCTAAGGAGTGTAGCTGTTCACTGGGAAGTGAGATACTGTGCTTCGTTCCCCGAAAAATCAACTTCTATATATATATATATATATATATATATATATATATATATATATATATATATATATATATATATATATATATATATATATATATATATATATATATATATATACACGGCACGGTGATCTCCTTCCTCCAAGACGTCGCGGAGTCTCCACATTTGTGCACCGTGGAAGAAGCCCTACAAGACGACACTAGGCCTCGCCATGTTCTGCCACCTGCCAAAATAAACACCGAGTCATCGCCAGCTCAGAAGGATCTGCTTTCGGCTGTCTTGGCAGATTTTGCAGACTGCTTCGCAACGTCTTCCAAAGTGGGCCGAACTCCGGTCGCCAAGCACCGTATAATAACAGACGAGACCACGCGCCCCGTATGCCAACGCCCATACCGCGTTTCTCCAACGGAACGAGCAGCGATTCAGAGACAGCTCACCGAAATGCTTTCCGACGATGCCATTCAGCCGTCTACAAGCCCGTGGGCTTCGCCGGTTGTTCTCGTCAGAAAGAAGGACAACACTCTGCTGTTCTGGGTCGATTACAGAAAACTTAATCTCGTCACTAAAAAGGACGTTTACCCACTTCCCCGCATAGACGACGCACTCGATCGACTGCGAGATTCCCGATACTTCTCGTCGCTAGACCTAAAAAGTGGGTACTGGCAAATAGAAGTGGATGAGAGAGACCGGGAGAAGACGCCTTTCGTGACACCCGATGACTTTTATGAGTTTAAGGTGCTACCGTTCGGCCTATGTTCGGCACCGGCCACGTTCCAACGCATGACGGACACCGTTCTGTCCGGTTTGAAGTGGCAGTCGTGTTTGGTTTACCTGGACGATGTCCTCATATTTTCGACCACCTTCGACCAACACCTAGAAAGGTTACGCCTTGTGTTAAAAGCTCTCCGAGACGCCAACCTGACAATCAAACCGGAGAAATGTCACTTCGGCTTTGAAGAACTTCACTTCCTTGGTCACGTGGTCAGCGCAAAAGGTGTTCGCCCGGACCCTGAAAAGACAGCTGCCGTTTCTGGTTTTCCGCACCCTACTGACAAGAAAGCTGTTCGACGGTTCTTAGGTTTATGCTCCTATTACAGACGCCTTGTACGAGACTTTTCGCACATCGCGGAACCGCTAACCACACTGACTCGAGATGACACGCCGTTCCTGTGGGGAAGTGAACAAGAGGCCGCTTTCCTTGAGCTTCGCAGCCGCCTACAGAATCCCCCGATACTAGGCCATTTTGACGAAAACGCTGCAGCTGACGTTCACACTGACACCAGCAACGTTGGGGTTGGTGCAGTACTAATTCAGTGGCAAGACGGTGCAGAACGGGTCATCGCTTACGCGAGCCGAACGCTTACTCGCTCCGAAACCAACTATTCAACAACTGAGAAAGAATGTCTGGCGGTAATATGGGCCCTCACCAAGTTCCGACCATACCTCTACGGACGACCTTTCCGCGTTATAAGCGACCACCATTCATTATGCTGGCTCATGAGCCTCAGAGACCCTTCAGGACGATTGGCTAGATGGAGGGCGTCGATGCCCGTATTCCCCGTGTTTTTCATCGTGGGCTTCAAACGTTCACTCTGCTTGGTAACGTGCTCTACAAGCGAAATTTTGCTAACAGTGAAGAGACGTTTCTCCTTGTTGTGCCCTCCGAGTTACGCCGGGATATATTGAGTGCCTGTCATGATGAACCCACCGCCGGCCACCTGGGGGTGAGCCGTACACTTGCACGAATTCGTCAAAAGTATTATTGGCCCAGGTTACTCCCATCGGTGCGGGCCTATGTACGCTCATGTCGTGACTGCCAACGTCGGAAGTCTCTGCCACTGAAATCCGCTGGATTTCTTCAGCCTATTGCTCCGCCGAAGAGCCCTTTCCATCAAGTGGGCATGGATCTTCTCGGTCCTTTTCCAAAGTCCTCGTCTGGCAACCGTTGGGTAGTCGTCGCGACAGACTACCTAACACGGTACGCAGAGACCGCGTCCCTTGTTAAAGGTACTGCAGCCGAAGTTGCTCAATTTTTCGTTCATAACATTGTCCTACGTCATAACGCCCCCGCCGTGGTAATCACTGACCGTGGAACAGCTTTTACGGATTGCCTAATCCGGTTGGTCATGACTCTGACTCACACTAGCCATCGACGTGCGACGGCGTATCACCCTCAGACCAACGGGCTGGTGGAGCGCCTCAATCGCACCCTCACCGACATGACTTCTATGTATGCGGACGCAGAACATCGCACCTGGGATGCGATTTTGCCCTATATACCTTTCGCGTAAAATACCGCCACTCAAGAGACGACGCGACTGACCCCGTTCCAACTTGTCTTCGGTCGCCAAGTGAGCACGCCGTTGGATGCCATGATGCCAGTTGGTCCTTCTTGCGGCTCTGACACCGAACTTGACACCGACATCTTTGTTCAGCGTGCTAAGGAAGCGCGGCAACTAGTACTCCTCAGAATCCACCGACCACAGGCGAATGACGCTGCTCGGTATAACCTCAGCCGAAGAATCGTCACTTACGAGCCGGAGGACTTCGTCTGGGTGTGGACACCTGTTCGTCATCGCGGCCTATCTGAAAAGTTACTACGCCGATACTTCGGCCCTTACGAGATTGTTCGCCGTATCAGTGACGTCACCTACGCCGTTGTTCCCGCAGCTTCAGCTCCATCCCGAAGGCCACAACGTCCTGAAGTCGTGCACGTGGTTCGGCTGAAGCTCTATCATGATCGTGCATGACTGAACTTTTCGTCAACGCCGCTGGGTCCTTATGACACTTTTGTGCACCCTGTCGCTAACTTCTTCCTAGTAGCACCGCGTCGCATCGAGTCGATGCTACAGAGGAGGGGGGCAGTGATACAGGCTATAGTCGACGACGAAGCGGAGGCAATCAGTTGCTAGTTGGTGTAGACGATGAAGTGGTTGCTGGTTGGCGTAGACGACGAAATTGGTTGCCTGAAACCGCGCTCAGACCGCTGCTCGGACCACTCTCGGACTTCGGCAGTCTTCTAGGCTCAGGGCGTAGCCTGGACGTTTGGCGCAATGCCCGTTACAATATATATATATATATATATATATATTTATATAATGAGTATTCCCGCATTGTATAGGCGGTGTTAAAGGCGCTTCGCGTCTATTAAGGCGAAGCTTGAGTATCCCCTTATTTTTTTGTTCAATTTCTTCCTTCATTTCTTCCCGGCGCCAAAATATGAAATATATTCTTTTAGGCCCCTACTGGTAGTGCATCTGTGTGAGAATATCGGTATGAAAAAAAAAAAAAAAAGATTCTGGCGATCGTACGCCTATTCCCACAACTTAAAATAAGGGTATAACGTGACAGCGTTTATGGCGTCCGTCTGTAGACCCTTTATGCGGATCCTAGTTTGAATGTGCATGGATCGACTTCGCTACTCCTCTGATTATTACTCTCCTAATATGTTCCTCTAATATCCCATATACATTCTTTAGCATAGGTTCTCATGTGAAAGGAAACCTGGGATAGATATAATAAAAGCCCCGCTTAACCAAACCGTATACGAACGAAAGTACTTGCTTGCCCTAAAGGTATACGAATGTCTGACTCGCAATGCAACGGTCCTGTCAATCTGGATTACGATGTAACCCTCCCATCTCAGCAAAGGCGCGAGTCGAAGTGCATGCCAAATGGGCCATGCCCAGCGGTCAGTTGATGTCACCAGTGCCCAGCCATGCGAGCCTACAAACTACCCCCTGCCAGAGCCATGCATGGCTGTGATTTCTGGCTCACAACGCCGATGAAAACATCGACGTCCGATTTTAGGGAAAACGGGGCTGCTATAGTGTTGTAAGGGGCCGAGTCTCAAAACGCCTAACCGCAGGTCACCAACGTGCCCTGAGAAGGGCACGTCAAGAGGCGCCTAGGAAACGGATCGTACACATCGTTAGCGGGAGACGGACTGGCCCTCCTCGCTGTACGCGTGGAGAGCTTTTATTTCACTTTTTCCCTTCCCGCTTCTTCTCCACGCCGACGGGTTAGGGTCCCGTCGAGAAGACACTCACGGAAACAGTCTGCGGCACTGCTTTGAGAAATCGTCACAGAGGCCTTTGACGCTATAGCGCTAAGGCACATTTACGGATACGAAAAGGCGGAGTCGCTTTGCCAACCGAATCCAGCTCTATACTCCCACGAGGGACCTAAGCTGATAATCCAGCAGCGGATAAGTGATATGGAACAAGGTTTAGAAAAGACAGCAGTATGCCACTGGTTAGCAGATTAATTACTCGAGACATCTATGGCATCGGCGATAGTCCATGCTCGTTGAGCAAGGATAAGCTTTAATTCTAGCGAGGTGACGCTCAACCGCCTCTCCGGCGGAGGACGGCTCAGGTTGGGGATAAAGTATATGACCAGATTGTTGGGGCATTGCCACACAGTGTCACACAGATCGCACTCCAGCAAGGTGATTTTATCTCAGATAGGGAGTGAAATGCTGCCGCAATAATCTTTCAGTGCTTATTTACTGCCTTTTATGATGCTTTTATTCCTGTCTAGCAGGCTTTCAGTTTTAGACATCCTGCGATCCCTTCCGTAGCCTGACGAACGCCTGGATCTAAATAAACACAGCGTAATCGGCAAAGCCCGTGTCGCACCAACCTGCATGAAACCGGCGCGATTAAGGCAATATTTGGTTCAAGGAGTGAAGTGTTATGGCATGCTGTTAACTCGCGACTTCCCGGCGCGAGGCGCGGGCTCAGTTCAGCGGCCCTTCGGTATCGTCTTTACCAGTGGTTGGTGCCGCTTGTGCTGCGTCAGGCCAATGTACTGCTACGCACGATTTTCGAGCGCGCGGCTCCGTGCTCCTGAGCGTCGACCTCCAAACCGAACAGCGCAAATTGAAACGGCTCTTCAATTATGAGGTTTACCTGAAAACTTTTGTGCTTTCACATATAGCCGATTTCCAGAGGAACGCACACTACGTACGGCTCATTTACGCAAGGGCAAGCCACGTAGTCAGGAATAATTTTTAGAAAGGAGGTAGTCCCCACCAGAAAAATATTGACGGACGCTTTAGGCTGGATCCCCGCGGGCACCGAATGAAAGCATACTTACATGGTGCTGGAACTTCGGCGGTCAATGTTAGATACTGCTTGTTGGTCCATCCTTTGAAACGAGAAGACTGAGAGTTCGTTCGAGGGCTCTTGTCCGCTTGCCAACGAAAATGGGCGGTTTCAGTATCCCAGACTTCGAAGTAATGTGCCGCGTGTTGGCCCTAAGAGCCCCTTGGGACATCATCGAGGACTTAGCATACCGTGACGAACAACTTATTGAGTACCTGATGGGGACCTCTCGCCGTCTCTTTGGAATGAAGGTGTGTACGGGCCCGGCAGCTGAGAGACCATCAATATTTTGCATTTACATTGAGAAATCGCTGAACCTACTGCAAAACACATTACCAAACTGTGACCGTGAGGAAATGACCCCCACAGACATATGTGAATGCATGGCAATTGAAAGTCAGGACGACGGTAATCGCAGGAAGGCTTATAAAATAAAGCGGAGGCCGATATGATTACTGCTTCCCTTCTTGCTGATGCCCGCGATTTCATTTGGTTAAAAGAATAGCAGGCACTACCAACATCCTTATTCTTACCAACAAGGTTTATCCTTGTTGTGAGCGGCAGAGTGACCGCACCCATCCTTTCGTACTAGGAAGGTAGGCAAGTGTTTTTGAATGGCAGGACGTCCGATTCCAGAGACTAACGCTGCACAAATGATATTATTGCAGAGAGGCTGTATGACGAGTATATGTATGTGCGTTACCAATACTTGTCAGGCCAATAAGTGTCCCAGAGAAATCTTCTTGAGTTTTGTAGATTGCTATGGAAAATAAAATTATCTTAGAAGCTCGAGTTCCCGGGCGGAGGCCTTCAATTGCACTGCGGTCGGCTGATGCCTGCCTTTTTTCCGAGCTGGAGAAGCTGGAGAATTCAATTTTTTGGTAGTGGGGGGTATGGCGTACGCGCAAACCACTGTGTTGAAATCAAAAAGATACACTTTTCACCCAAACTGGGGGCTGTACCGATACCATTTCTGTCTCCGCATGCCTTGGGAGTTAATGGGAAGAAGTGTTTCTATTTTTTTTTTTTTTGCGTTCGCACCGACTAGTAATATCTACCATAGAAGAGCTACGTGCTAGAAAAAAATTAGAGGGGTTCAACACTGAAAGGAATCTGGAGCGAAAGCTTTGGCTGCAGGCCATCGAGCGTCGAATCGAACGCAACTAGCGTTCCTTTGAAGGTATCAAAGTTCACTGGCGTTCTAGGCAGAATCTATTTTAATGTCATGTGCATGTGATGCCAGCAGACGCTTTCCTGCTTCACTCGGTCAGCTCTCCGCGGCGGCGCGCACATGCACAATGCGGAACCTACCCTCCTCTTCCTCTCCGCGCAGTCGCGCGCATCTGCTGGGATGGCGCTATCCTCCTCCTCCTCTTCGTCGCGGCGGAGTCAGCGGCGGTGCACCTGTGACGTCACATGCGGCGCACCTGTGGCGAAAACCGGCCTTGGCCCACATGTACTGCCGCTCAATTTCAGGCACCGCGAAATGCGCGAAGGGTAGCGTAATGTAACTTTCGCTACAAAACTGGCCACCCTGTGTATACATACGGCCTGATGAAATTGACGGTACCGGAATCTTGGAGGAACGCTAAATACTATCTTAATCTGGAAGAAAGGGGACGGTAAAGACTAGAAACAGTACAGACCAATCGGCTTACAATCCGCTACGTTCAAGTTATTTACTAAGGTAGTTGCTAATGTAAGCAGGGCAACCTTAGACTTCAATTAACCAAAGGATGAAGCAGGTTTTTGGAAAGGGTATTCTACCACCGATCTTATTGTAAAGTCGGGGGGGGGGGGGGGGGGGCGCTAGGAGCATTGTATAACGCTTCATCTTCACACCGGTGCGGTGCACATGCCGCTTAATCTCCATCCTTCTCTCCAATAGATAACCGTCGTCAGCGCCGACAGTGGCTCGCTTCGATGCGCGACTCGGGCTTCAGCTCTCAATAAATCTGGTCCACCAAGCCCGTCCTTAATATATCCGTGCTATCAATCAGGTGATAGCAAAATGCTCGGAATAAAACCAGCCCCTGTACACTATGAAAGAGCACTAACAAGGGCAGAGTGGGGGAAGCCTCAGTTCACAGGTCGAGCCAACATTGTCTCCCCCTCTCTCTAACTTTGTTCAGTGCTCTTTCATACCGTGTAGCCGTCCTCTTCCTCAAGTTCTACCCAGCCCCTATACATGACATTCATTTGTTATCAGAAAACATTTGTCTCAGTCTAACCCTCAGCAGTCATGCGCAGGCCTTGGAAATCAGGGTGTAGGGTGTAGATGAACCATGCGTGAAAGTACTGGAAGGTATATATCGTGGCTGCACAGCAACCATAGTCCCGCATAAAGGCAATAACAAAATTCTCATAAAGAAAGGTATTAGGCAAAGAGACACGATATTTACCAACACTGTTCACAGCTTACTTAGAGGAAGTGTTCAGAGACTTGGAATGGGAGCAGTTAGGGATGAGGGTAGATGGAGAATACCTCAGTAATCTGCGATTTGCTGATGATTGCCTTGCTAAGCAACTCGGGGGATTAACTGCAAAGTATGGTTGACTGCCTTTACAGGAAGAGCAAAACATTAGGTCTAAGATCAATATGCAGAAGACTAAGGTAATGCTGCACAGTCTCGGAAAGGAACAGTAGTTTACAGTGGGTAGAAAAGCACTGAAAGTGGTAGGCGAATGTGTCTACTTAGGACAGGTATACAATCGCAGGTCCGGACCACGAAAGTGAAATAACTTCGAGGATAAGATTGGGATGGAGCGCATTTGGTGAGTACTTGCAGATTATGACTAGCAGCTTACCGGTGTTGCTCAAGAGGAAGGTGTAAAAGTTACATCTTATCTGTACTCATCTACAGGACTGAAACGTGGAAGGTAACGAAAAGGGTTCCACTAAAATCGAGGACTACACAGCGAGCTATGGAACGGAAAATGGTAGGGATAACATAAAGAGATAGGAAACGTGCAAAGTGGTTTAAAGAAATATCTCGAGTTATTAACATTCTAGTGGAAAGGAAGAGGAAGAAATGGACATGGGCAGAACATATATCTTTATTTATGTTTATTTCTTAGAACTTGTCTGAGGGGGGGGGGGGGGGGGTCGAAGCTAAAGGCGGGCCTCGGCCCCCCGTACACATATTAAGTAAGCGGAACTGCACTTAAGTAACTGAAAAAAAAAAAAGCATAAGCACAACGAACAATAAGGAAAAATCAAAGTACAATAATGAGTAAGTACAAAATAATGCACTTCACAATTACAGAGCGCAATGTAAATATTCCGTGAGGCATAGCACACCGCGGGGGTATGACAGATGATAAAAATAAAACACAATAACAAACATTTCTTTTTCTTTCCAACAGTGCGAAGAGAGGATAACCGATGGTCGCTAAGGGTAGCAAATTGGATTCCAAGAGAAGAAAGTGTAGCAGGGAACTGCAGAAAATTCGGTAGGAAGGTCAGGAAGTTTGCAGGATGAATATCGGAGAGGCCTTCGCTCTGCAGTGGGTATAGTCTGGCTGCTGCTCCTATTGGTGGTGGTGATGATGATGATGAAGGGCGATTTCGCGCATACTCTGGGGAAGCTTAAGCGTCCTCCTATTCAAGCGTGTATAGCTCGTTCGGTGCAAAGCCATCGCCGTTCCTGTAAATCAAGTTAGCAAACGGTGACGTATAACGATGACGAATGAGAAAAACTGTGAAAATAATGCTTGCTTTTTTTTATATTATTTGTAAATAGTATATAAAGCTCATCGTATCCCTTCTTGCTATAGCTCCTCTGTGTACTTCACTTCGTAACCTTCTCCCTATCCCTTTTCTTTTCGTCAGCCACTGCTCAAGTGCCTAAAATTTATGTATTTAGTTAATTACTTAGTTAGTTAGTTAGTTAGTTAGTTAGTTAGTTAGTTAGTTTGTTTGTTTGTTTGTTTGTTTGTTTGTTTGTTTGTTTGCTTGTTTGTTTGTTTGCAGTCATTTATACTGCAGGCCAAAAACTGACCCAAGCAGGAGGGGAAACACAATACAAGGCATCATGACAATGCAGAATAAAATATTCCCTCATGACAACAATGCAGGCTTTAGCAGTGCTCCTAAAACAATGAATTCTCGCGTTAGCACAATAACTAACAAAAAAAAAAAAGGAAGAACCGTACATATGAATCTACAAGCAGGTGGGCAAATCGGTGTCTTAAACATAAATTGGGAAAATATCATAGTATAAAAAATTTAAAATACATACGATAAAGGGGATTACAAATAAAGCTATATTTGGGCTAGTTTATGGACGAAAAATGTTTTCTAAGTCTTCTGCAAAGTTTTGTGACGTTTGTACCCCTACAGGGATGAAATTGTATTCGTTTATAGTACGCGAAAAAAAGTATGCATGTGGGATTTTGTTTTACAAAATACTGGCATAAGGGACAGGTTATGTCTGTGTCGTGTTTTGCGTGTACTTACTGCGATTGCCACGATTAGCATCACCTTTGCCATCAGCTTTTAAGGTATTATTTATTAATAAGCCGCTACTATAATGCAGAATTTGCTAACATATTGTCGTACACTCCTGTTTTGTGTAATATTCGTAGTGAGAACGCGTTTGCATGTTCAATTCCAGAAGCGCTCTTGGAATTGGCAATTATTCATTTGTTGAATCGACGTCAGTACCCGATTAAACGTGACGAGTGCTATCTCCAAAGGAATATAGAGCAATCACACTGATTGCTTTTCGCCTTGAATAAGTCGGGCCTAAATCCATACAGATTTTCCATGGGTTTCGAGGGTCCTGCGCCACGTACATTGAAGAGAACTGTCCACTACAATAAATATTACATCTACTTTTCTTTTATCCTTTTATATCATGGTGTTAGAATATGCTTGATAGACACACTGTCAGGGCACAATAAAGTTTCAATCACTGCCATTAAGAAGACTTGAGTGTCGCCTAATAAATCAGCCGCTTTACGACCATGAACGTTTTGATAAAAGTTCTCGAAATTAGAAATCCTTGATGTCCTCCGTCTTCACCTCATATCTCTGAAGCATGCCCTCTGGAAGCTCGCTTTGAAATGGCCTAAAAAGGCAGCGTATCGGCCAGACAGCAGGATAGCAGTGCCGCGCAGAAACGTTTCCTACACACAGATGCATAAAAGGATGAGTACGAGTTTCAGCTTGTGTTCAAACGGCGGAAGATGAACAGGATCAAACCAACAACACACAAACGGGAGTAATGACAACGAAATCAAACACACGACTGCAAATATGACGTATGGAGCATGATACGGGCAGAGAATTAGAGCAGTCGCAAAAAAGCCGCTGCGCAAGCAACCGTATACCCAGCCCGTATTGCCTTCGAAAGGAAACCAATACTAGGAACGCAATTACACTGTAGCATGAGGTGCATGGTAAGCAATGGAAAAGCACAGAGGGGGCCTACAACCAATACAGTAAACGGCATCGGGTTGGAAGCGAAAATACAGAGCGTACGATACGCAGTTGTGTCGTAAAGACGAACCAAGAAAAGGGATACGAGCACCAAACAGCTATAAATGCTGCGAGAAAGGTCACGGACCTCGCTCGAGAAAATCGTATTTGAGATAGGCGGCTTCCCTGGATGTCTTCTTCGCTGGAAGAACTCGCTATAAAGTTTCCCTCTCTTAGGCAAGGAAGGCGGAAGGAAGAAAGATGTCTCCTGCGCCTTCAGAGATCGACACAAGTTTCTCACTCAGTCCTCTTTTCGCGGTGTCGTTTGTGTCGCTACCACTCGGTTTGGGTGTGCGTGGTTAAAATCTGCTTGATATATCCGTAATGGTGCCGTTGTTCAGTAGAACCTATCCCAAGTATTCAACATATTACCTGACTAACGAAAGAACGTCGGAAAGTCGCTGTAGAAATCAAGCGGTGCATTTGTAAAAGGCTGCTCAGTAAACAACTGCCATATAGGCGGTAGCATTCGTCTTGCGTGCTGGTTTTGCTTCAGTCTTTTAAGCATGTTACTGCAAAGCTTGCTAGGAGTAATCCTATACAGCCTCCATCTCGGTACTGGCAACATACGCAGCCATTTATAGTGTCACGCGCTGGTGACGATTCCGTAGCAAGCAAAGAGATGGGCATGGCACTATAATGAATACTTTATTAGACGGACTTGTTCCTGCAAAATATCGAACTATGCGACTTGGCGGCGGCGATAGGAGCAAGCAGATCTTTGGTCGTCGAACTACGAAAGCTCTCTGATACCGGCGGCGCTCAACTTCAAGTCGGCTAGGAGACATCGAGATAAAGCCGCCAAATATAACTAGAGCAATTTGGAACAATGTGGAAGCAAACGCGAGTAGCTGCAGTCGTACGACATAATTCACGACGCGTCTCGCGCTACAAAATACGTGATAAATCTGCGATCGGCAGCATTGAGCGTGCACAAACAAAAGAACAAAATCTTCACGACATTGCGAATAGATCGTTCTTCGCGTTGCAATATAAGTGATCAGGTCGCATACCGGAAGCAACAAATAATGATTATAATAGTTCGCGGTATTACTCCCTCCTTAAAAAGCGTCGCCTCGACGCTTCCAAAATGGCAAATTTAAACATAGAGGAGCGTTAAGCGCGCGAAGTACACAACATGCACGGCTTCTGGGCGCGCGCGCCGCCGCTGGGATGCTGCTGCGCCCTCGGGAATGACTTCATAGCCCAGCTTTCCGACGCGTCAAGGGACGTTTTATGAGCCGCAGTATCGACTTAACAGCTTTTGACTCAGTCCGCGACGACGAGCTGGCGTCCAAACCCAGACTTGGTCTCCAGGCTCGTATTCGGCGAAACGTCACACTGTCGTAAGTTGCAGTGTCGGGTGTTTAGTGCTCTGCTGGTCTGCGTATAATGCGTAGACGGGCGGGTCATGTTAGGCCTCCTCAGCACGCAGAAGGTAGGTAGCGACGTCAGGGTTTTATTCGTCGGTGACATGCGGTAGCATTGCATAAAACGTTGTCGCGGGCTCCCTGACATACAGAAGTTGGAATGGAGTTGATTGACCTATAGTTGCCTCTTGGACGACGATATTATAGGCGAAGACCACGCACACAAGAATGGTATCCCATCTCTTGTGTTCAGCATGAATATACAAGGAAATCGCGGTGTTTTAGTGGTTAAGGAGCTCGCCTACTGAGCCCAAAGACGCGGAATCGAATCCCGGCCGCGGTGGCCGCTTTTCGATGGAGGCGAAAGCATCGCGTCCGTGTGCTGTGCGATGTCAGCGCAAATTAAAGGACCACAGGTGGTTGAAATTTCTGGAGTCCTCCGCTACGGCGTCTGTCATCGCCTGAGTCGCTTTGGGACGTTAAACCTTATAAACCAACCTAAAGCAACATAAAAATACGTCCGCAATCATTTTGTTGAGACGCTCCGTAAGCCACTTGACCTGGGGATCGCATGATGTTGTTCGTTGGTAACTTGTACGACTATAGACTGGAATCTATTGGGTGAAGTCAACAACAAATGCCAATCCTCTGTCCGTGATGAGAACTTCTGGTGCGGCGTTACGTAATATAGAATACTTGCCGATTTTAAATTCAGCACTGCAGGGAGCAGCGGCCATTCGTAGTTATATGAACGTCGAGCACGCTTGCTGCTATCGCTACCGCCGAGTCGCGTAGTTCGTTTCCGGGAGCAAGTCAGCTCAATCAATAGTTCATATAATTACCGTGCCAGTCTTTTCGTTTGTTTGCTATGGCATTCTTACCAGCACGTGACACCAAAGAACGATGGCAGGCACGCTTTCACGTTTTCACAGACTACTTGACAACATGCCATATTCACACCCTATTACATCCTTGACGGGTTACGAGAAAGCTGTCGAAAATAGCAGACGGTCTCCTGGAGAGGGGCGGACTAGTAAAGGAATTCATGTACTCCAGGGCAGGCGGTAACTGCAGGGCCGGCCGACGAGAGTGAAATAAGTAGAAGAATGACAATAGACATGGGAGCGCATTTGACAGGTACTCTCAGACTATGAATGGCAGTCTGCCAGTGTACCCGAAAAGAACATACCGGCTGAATCTTACCAGTACTCAGCTGGCTATTGGGCAGAAATGTGGAGGCCAACGAAAAGGCTTCATCTTGAATTGAGGACGGCGCATCGAGCTATGGGACGAAAAATTGTGGGTTGAAACTTGAAACGAGCGATAAGAGATAGAGAGCGTGAAAAAGGGAGCTAGGGAACAGAGGTGGGTTATTCATATTCGATCTGAAATCAAGAATAAGAAATGGGCATGGGCAGGGTATATAACGCGAAAGCAGGATAACGGGTTGTTAAAAGTAACGGATTGGATCCCAATTGAAGGCAAGCATGGCAGGAAACGGCATAATATTAGCTGGGTAAATAAGATAAGAAAGTTCGCGGTGATAAGGCGACGGCATTTTGTACAGGACTCCGTTAATTTCAGTGATGCAGGAAAGGCCATTTCCCTGCAGTGGGTTTAGCCAGGCTGCTGCTGATGGTGATTATGGTTATGCGGGGCAGATTTGTTGAAAGACGATGGAGAGATTGTTCTAGAAAAACTGACCGCACTGTCGCTAGGTAAGCAACACTCCATGAGCTCAAGAGTACTGAAATCTTGGAACAACGCTTACATTATCTCAATTCATAAGAGATGGGACCATGAAGGACTTGAAAAAATATAGACCGATCAGCTTACTATCCATTATGTACGAAGTATTGAGTAAAACAATCGTCAATAAAATCAGGAAAACCATAGAATTATATCATGCAGAGGACCAGGCGGGCTTTTACAAAAGCTACTCGACAATAGACCACATCCACGCTATCAACCAGTTATATAAGAAAACGCCGAATTAATCAACCCCTATACATAGTTTTCATATAGATTACGAGAAAGCGTTTGACTCGAACGAAACTTCAGAGGTCAAGTGGACATTACGGAATCAGCGTATATTGACAAACCATACGTGAAAGTACTGGAAGACACCTTTGGCATATGCACTTTGGCCATAGTCTTCCATAAGAAAAGTAATCAAATCTACATAAGGAAGGGCGTTAGGCAAGAACACACGATCTGCGGTTGCTTATTCCTTCAAGGCCTGTTTCGTCCTTGTCCCGCCTTTATTGCGCTGTTCCCCAGTATGAATGCGAACCAACTCATCCAGATCTCAGCTTTACTAAAAACGATATCTCCACGCTCATGACTAACTGTGGTCATGGGCTAGTATGCATGGGAAGAGTGCCACGATGACTAAGCTTGGCTGCCTGTTATAATTTCGAACTGTTACAATTCACAGACATGTTCATATCACTGGAATGGCTCCTAAAGCAAGCAAGGCAAGATTTCGCTCTGAGTAGTAACTTTCGCACTAAATGCAATGTTGAATAGCCTCGGTAGAACGAAGCAGCAGTTGACGATACGTAGTGAGGCGCTGTAAGCGGCAAGGAAATACGTCTATACTTAAGACAGGTAGGGACAGCAGATCCGGAACACGAAAGTGAACAAAAACAAAAAACAAAAACAAAAACCCTAGAATAATAGGACAAGCGCATATGACAAGTACTCTCATATCATGAATGGCAGATTACCAGCGTCCCTTAAAAGGAAAGTAAATAACAGCTATATCTTATTGGCACTCAGCTATGGGGCAGAAGCATGGAAGCTAACGGAACTGGTTCGACTAAAACTGAGGACAACGCAGAGAGCTATAGATCGGAAAATGCTGGATGTAACTTTAAGAGACACGAAGCTTGCAGAGTGGGTCGATGAACAACCGCCGGTTACTAACGTTCTAGTTGAAATCAAGAAGAAATGGGCATGGACTTGGACATGCAATGCGAAGGAAAGATAACCGAGGATCGGTAAGAGTAACAGACTGGATTTTAAGAGAATACAAGCATAGCAGGAATGTCAAAAATTTAGGTGGGCGGATGAAATTAAGAAGCTTGCGGAAATTAGATGGATGCAGCTGGAGCATGACCAGGTTAATTGGCCGGCATTTGCCCTACATCAGGTGTAATCGGGATGAATAAGATGTTCATGAACGTCCCAAAGCAATTCAGTTTATTACTGACGCCGAAGTGGAGGGCTCCGGGTTACTTTCGACCACCTGGGGTTCTTAACGTGCAGTGACATCGCACAGAATACGGGAGTATTAATTCTTTTCGACTCCATCGAAATCGCCACAGTATCCCGGATTTGATCCTGCGTCCTTGGGTTCAGCAGTCTAGCACCTCTACAGCTTGTCCAACACAGTGGGGCACATTGAGCTCTCGGCAGTGTTCTCCTATGCTTACCTTTTTACCAGCCCCGTAGCCAGCCTTCATGGAAAGTTTATAAGACATCCCATTTAGTACTCACGCGTGGTGCGTTCAACCACAACTTACGTACCTTATCAGGCAGCGCAAACCATCGACCCAATATTGGAGTGTGTTGGCGATGTACTGGTCGTGCGTAGGGCCCAGGTATTCAGGTTACGTTACGGGTGACAGTTTGTGGTGCAGCGCGAAGCTTCAGCAATACAAGCCGGAGCACGCGATGATAAGCCGATTAGATATGCCTGCAGCCGTTGGCCGTGCTACATGCACAACAGAATGGCGACCACTTTGACGCAGGTGCATACTCCCGACATTGAGCCGAAGGTTTGTGCTGACCGGGCATTTTGTTCAGGAGAAAAAAAGCTCAGACTTGTACTTTGCATCGGCTTTTGTTCTGTGCCTGGGAACACTGTACTGATAAACATTGTACTGCATTTTGCTGCATTGTACTGAAAACAAAGCGATTAGAGCGTGAAATGTCATTTTTATAGTGTAAGCCATGCAGTTACAGTAATGTGATGACAGACGCAAGTATATGTAGGCTGGCGTATATTTTAAACGGTTTTTGCTTCTCAGCGGGAATCTAAACGATGTTTTGCTACTTGGCTGCGTGAAACAACGCCCACTGTTATGCCTCATTCACCGTTGGGATGCTGGCGACAGCCAACGATGAAGGAATAAGCAACCGCAACTTCGTCTTTGAAAACCATGCTGACGTTCTAGTCTCACAATGTGCATTCGCTTTTCCTAAAGAATTCGCGCGGCCCTTTCAAAGGCTAACGCGAAAGCCCACTTTGATGAAACGAAGGGGGCACGAATAAATGAATGGAAAATGTAAATGAGTTAAGCAGGCTTGGAATGAGAAAATAATAAATTGCTAAACTTTCAGACTCTGTTTTCCCCACCGATTCCTTTCCTTTTCAATATAGCGGCGCGGACAGTACCCGCGCAGAGCACTCGGCCACGGGCAGTGATATGACTCGCGTATATTGTCCCTTAAATTAGACCACCAGTGAATCTTCTTCCTCGCTTCTTTTTTTTTTTCTTTTCCCGGGCACGCGGTTCGATCCCACGTACCTCGCCCTATTCAGCACCAATACGGGACTGGAATCCTCTCGGACAAAACTCGGCTCAGTTCAGTAATTACTCGCAAAGTCGAATTGGACGATTTGCGTTTATTGCCTTCATTTTCTCCCGCGCGCGGAAGGAAAATGAGCAGAGAAAGAAACGCTGTTTCCCTGGACAAACGGAGAGCGGCACGAAGGGATCGATCGTGCCTGCGGGGCACCCAATTTCGTGCCGCCCAGACGATTCCCGGCCAACTAAGACGGTGCAGTTGGACACGCGTAAGCCGTGCCAGTCGTGCCGGCACGACGGCAGCTTGACGCGTGCACAAGGACACCGAACTTGCGCAGGAAAGTGACAGTTGGCGCCACATGTAACGTCATCGGGGCTAAAAATACCAGTCTTTGCACCGCGGGCGAGCCACGAAGCCCAGATAGGCTTCCACCAGCAGAAAGCCTTCGGGCCAGGCCATCGAGAAAAATAAAAGGGACAACAAGCAACCACCGGCAGATATTTCACAAGGCGCGGTTTTATCTTTTACCGTCCCCTCGACTCTAGTTGCCCGTTTTTGGTTTCTTGGCTCCTCTCAAAGCGCTTCTCTGTTTTATATCTTACGCTTGCCTCGTCCCCTCCTAGCGGCCCGCCCAACGTAGAGATGCGTGAAAGTCGATCCATCCTTCTGACGGCAACGGAAGGCAATCAAATATTCGCGATCGTCCGCATACTGGTCGAGCCCACTTTTCTTATTTTGTGACGTCGACTGTCGCTGCGTGCTCGAGGAAAAAAAAAAAAAAAAAAAGTCATATCTCGAGCGAAAAACTCTCCTCATAGAATGCCGTTAAGTGCTGAACGTGTACACATTTTAACAGCGAGTCGATTACAGAGCAGCGGCTTTTCACGTCAGAAAAAAGCAAGAATTATGGGCCCTGGCGCTGTGCTGCACGGCACGGCTTGCAGGAGATAGCCCTAAAAAAGCGAATGCGTGGCCCCCGTATTCAGCGTCACACTCTACCAGTTCCGGCGTCTTCTCGAAGCTTATAACTCATGCTGCATTATCTTGGGGGCTGACTTCCATCGTGATTTTTTTTTTTTTTTTGCATGTATTCCTTTATTGTGCTTACTGCTGCAAATGGGCGCTGAAAGAATAAAAAAAAAAAAATCAGAGGATAGTTGCTTTGAGGGGAAAAAAAAAAAAAGGACCGCTATAGTCGAGAACCTGGCCAAGGATAAAACCATGCTATATGAAATCTGTATAACATTTGGCTTTCATAATCTTGGTCAAATATTTAGGGGAAACCCCCAAGGTGCACGAGTAGATTTCTAATAAGATAGTAATTACTCATTGTCATCCACCTGTCCCTTAATTTAATAATCTTGTTGGCATGGTTCGAAATGGCGTGTTGATAGCGCTGCGATTGAGTTGTAACTGTTCTTTATTTTTTTTTCGTTCCTGGGAAACACGCAATAGCTGACATTACATTTAACAAATGTCAGGCCAGAATTACAATATGCTTGTGTAGCATTGGACCCTTTCATGGGTACGCTCACTGACAAGTTAGAAAGGGTACAGAAACGCGCTTCAAGGTTTGTGACTGGGAACTGTAATTTTCATCTAAAGAGGTCAGAACTTCGCGGCCGTATTGGGTGAAAGACTTTGGCAACCTGAAGAAAAATCTGCAGGCTGAACTTGCACAGAGTTTACAATGATTGTACCGGTATTAATAAAAACACTTATCTAGAGCAGCATATTACATTTCGGAGACACTAAACAACCCAAAAAAGATTAAGAATTATCAATGCCGCATTAATGTGTTTGAGTATTCGTTTTTTCCTAACACAATTCTGGACTGGTATAAGCTTCCGAATGATGTAGTTTGTGCACCTAATTTCCAAAGTGCTGTTGAGTTGATGATTTAATGTATTTCTTCCAGGTCTCGTGCATTTTTTAGCGCTGTACCGATGTATGTTGTTACACTGATACTTGTGAATTCATTTAGTCTCCTTTAAATGTGTTGCGTTACCTTGCTCACATGTTTCCCAATATCTTCTTTGCATGCGTTATTGTATGTAGTTATATCCCCCCTACAATAATGTCTCAAGGGTGCTGTAGGTACTTGCAATAAATAAATAAATCGGCGCCTGTACCGTAGCCCCCCGAGGATGGGGACACGGAAGAAAACTCCTAGGTCGAGGGTCACGTCTTCGCTCCTAACAAGCGTATTTCAAATAACGCGAATGATGTTATGAAGAGGAAGATTAAGCACAAACGCGCACTGCACACAGATTTTTGCAGTAGAACTACCCAACACAACACGTCGAAGCAAGCCACATTTCTGACTACAAAAGTTCGGGCAGTCTGTTGGGCTGTCTGTTAGCTGGTGTGCATTAGGGCCGTCGGCACACAGCGGAGCTTGCGGCCAAACTGGTGATGAAATCCGTCTCCGTGTAGCACTCGAGAAACAACAGCATAACTTTCAGAATTACTTATTCTCTTTCAAGTACCGTCTTTGCCAAACGTAACCAGGATGCTCCGAAGGCTGGCGGAGCAAGCACGCGGCCGTGTGGCGGCGTTGCGCTCGCTGTGGCTTATCGGTGCTCGTCAGATCCGAAGTGTACAACCATGGCGGAAGTAGAATGGTGGCGAAGGCTGGGCCCAAAAGCGGTTCAGCGGTACCGCAGCATAGCCACAGGTCGGGGGGCCAACCACTCAGATTAAGAAATTATACTACTACAAATTAAAAAGTATCAATCAACATAAAAAGAATAAACATTTTGATAACTTCGCTTGTGAATGAGGTAAGGTATTTTATAAATACATTCTTAATTTTTTTTCTAAATCTTGCAACACTCTTATCGCCCCACTCCCTTGATGTTGCAGCGGTTAGGAGGCGCTGCCAGAGGTAACCAAGGCAACGGAGATAACGAAGCTGACGAGTCACGAAACGGTTTCTTATCACTGTCTGCTGCTTGTCTGCTGTGGTGCGGGCCTTGGTGCGCCCGGGAAAGCGTAATTTAGTTTGCAAGTCTGAAAATCTCCCTTTTGCGAAGATTTCGACGTCCTTGCTGGTCGCTGCTCTGTCGCCGTTTGGTGAGATTTAATATCCCCCTGCAGCCGTGGTTTTTTTTTTTTTTTTTCGTCTCCTTCGTCGTGCGGGCAGTGCGAAGTGTTTTTGCAGCATTGTATCGCGCTTAGCGTTTTATCGCAAGGTGAGCCCGCACAAAGTGAGGAAGCGATGCTCTGTGGCACGTTGCGAAAGCGTGGACTCAACCGTCGGTGTCTTGCCGCTTCCCGGCTGACTTTCACCAGTGAGCAGATCTGAAGGTTGCGTACGGACTCAATGTATGCTCTAATGCTCCTGTGTTAAGCACGTTTGTTGATTCTAAAGCTGTCTGGACTGGTGCAACCTTGAAATTTCCTTGAAAACTGCTGTATACTTTCTGCCGAAGCATTCAAATGTGAAGAGTGATATGATCCCAGTGCTCTATGCTCCACGCATTTTTTGATGCACCTACTAATTCATGACATCTTTATTTCAATTGCAGCTGTCATAGCTTTGTTTTCTGTACATGCATGTTTCTTTCTGGTGATGGTTTGTGGCAGGCATTTCAAGCCTTTTTCATGCCTCGGCTGTGATCATTGAGATGATTAGCCCGCTTAAACAGCGCTACTGTTTGTGCTGTTTGGGACATGCATATTTATTGTTGTGATTTGTTGCTGTATTTTATTGGTTTATGCAATAAACCACGAATATGAAAACCATAATTGTTCACTTGGTACACTCTGTTGCGAACTGGGCATGACTGCCTCGTTGCACCAGTGTTTTCGGACCGCACCTTACTGTGCTGAGGGACAAAGGAAATGACCAAAGTACTTGCATGACTTACAGCAGTATTTGTATTATGAATTTGCATGCGTGGTCTCTATTTGGAAGTGTTGCTGTCTTTCTATGCCGCCACCTTTGCCAATCACTTTCATTGTGCTAGAGCAACTGCTTATAAACAAGGGCGTAAACAACAGAAACTCAAGTTCTTTTAGATGGCAAAGGTTGGCGCGCGCTGAAAGGCAACAACCCTCAAAAGATGTAGGCTCGTCAATGCAACGCGGCGGTTTTTTTTTTTTAAAAAGACTTGTTTATAATTCACGCCAAAGTGAACGTATGCGTGCCGTCATTTGACGTCATGCCCCCCCCCCCCCCCCCCCCCACACACACACACACACACAATTTTCATTGGTCGCTGGAGCCCATGAGCCGCCATGTTTTGTAGGTATGGGCGCCTATGGAGCCTTCGCTACCATAGTACATATGTATACCTTGGTACAACCGCTGACGTAACTTCGCACCCTCACTCTAGCCCTTTGGATGATAAAAACTAGGTGCGTATAATGTGGGTTGCGGTTTCACGCGTGCGAAGCCAGGTTGTGCCCAGCGAGGGCGCTCGGTATAGGGACGGGGCTATTCGCCCTCCTCGGCAACTGCGGAAAACAGAAAAGCAGGTGATAGTAGACACGGTGAGCTCTTGTTGTTCGTTTCTAGGACGAATATGTGCTAGGCTTGCCAGACAGTGTCGCCCTGAAATTAGGGTTCCGCGAACGAGAAAGCAATCATGTGCATAGAATGGCTAAGCGTGAGGAAGGTTTCATTTTAGTTCTTTACTTAAACCAGAATTCTTACCTACAAGCAAATGCAAAAGTTTGTTAGAATCAATCATTGCACTTATTTTTTAACAGCCTCCCCAAGGAGCTAACACAATTTTGCAAGCCTAAAAGAGAGATAAGGTGGCTTGAAAGAGTTCACAAGCTTTCCCATATCTTTGTACCGGAGTTACGACCCGTAATGTGGCACTACGCAAAGCACCTTGGAGAAAGCATATTGAAATTCCGAGGTGCGTTATCGTTCTTTAATGCACAGACGCATCAAACACGCAGGAAAGCGCAATACTGCTGGTGCGTTTAAGCAACGGATTGCAGAACACAAGCACGTATAATTATATAGCGAGAAACGCAACATAATATCAGCTTCAGGGAAGTTGCCGAGAAGAGCGAATAGCCCCGTAGCTATATTGAGCGCCCTCGCTGGGCACAACCAAGCTTCGCACACATGAAACCGCAGCCGGCACATCATACGCGCCTAGTTTTTATCATCCAATGGGCGAGAGTGAGGGGGCGAAGTTACGTCAGCTGTTGTACCTTCGGAGTTGACGAGCACCGATAAGCCACAGCGAGCCAACGCCGCCACACGACCGCGCGCTTGCTCCGCTAGCCTTCGGAGCAGCCTGGTTACTTTTGCCAAAGACGGTACGTCAATAAGCCTATACTTTATCGCATCGCGATGCGCTTGATGTCAACTTTTGCCACATTATCTCTCACTCTATACTTCTCTCTTTAAGCCCTTCATTACTTATCGTTGGGCCTTTCTCCAAACGCCTTTTCGCAACGATGGCCGGTCTGTGCTTTCTTGCCCCATTCTTATGGGAAACAAAATGTGAGGGAATAAATTCAGTTTCAGAAACTTTGGCTCTTACAACCTCGAGGGGCCATAATAAGCAAACAAAAATAATAGAGTGACAAAAACTAACTTCTCCGGCTATCCTCGCAACACAGAGAGTGCACAAGAAAAAAAAAAAGGAGCGGCTGCTAGATTGTGGAGCTCCAAACATTAAACTTGTTCACACCCTGGCAAGTCTTCAAGTATGCATGCAGTGCTGTCGCTCTCAAAACTCTCTCGCCGTCTTTTTTTTTTTCTCAGCCAGCCTAAAACTGCAGGCTTTGTTCTTAGCCTTTCCATTTCATGGCCGGATGGAGATGTGATGTTTTATTCACAAAGGGCTCGACGGTTTGTACGCCGTCGAAAGTCAGGATCCACAATGAAGATGAAAGAAAAGGATAGCGCGCGAGAGAGAGAGAGAAAAAAAAAAGGGGGGGGGCAGTCAGGGGCAACAGTTTTTCCTGAAGGAGCAGGTCGTTACATTCCTTGGAAGCGTTACAAATTGCGCTCATACCCGGAGGTCATTTCTGGTTTCAGGCCAGGAGTGGGCAGCCTGCAGGGCCCAGAGTGTCGAAAAGAAGCAATGAGGGCGTTGGCACTGCAATTGCGCTGCGACGTCCGCGACAAGCAGTTGTCGCAGTGAACAAACGGAGCGGCGCCCTTTTTGTCTTGAGAGATCAGAAGGATGCTTGCGTGTCGAAGCTCGAATATATTCGGCCGTGGATCGATAGGCGACTATAAAAAGGCAGTGGCGGTTGGTCATTTGCGATGTCGACACGGTTCCTTCAAACGCAGGCCAATGCGTTAACATGTCTGTTCTCTCGATGGCCTTTGAGATGGCGAAAGTAGCGACAGTGGAAAGCAAAAATATACATAAAAAATTAGGACTGACTTCTTTGCAAAAGAAAAAAAAACAAAGACTATAAAAGTACTTCGAATCAAACTTTATAAATTTTGTTTTAACCAGAAAAGGTGAGTATATTGGAAATGGAAGTCACAGCTATATAGCTGTCTATAATGTAGCAGTGACGCTCATTCAAATGAGAAATTATCTAAGTGGGAAAGATAGGAAATGGTGAGAAGAAACATTTGTATTGAGTTGCACTGTTCGAGGTGCTTATCGGCTCTGTTACACGCCTCTGCAGGCTAGCAAGCTTCACATCGCGGTTAAATTCCGGCTGCCAGCATGGAACGGTTCATTATCATCACCCGCTGAGGGCAATACTTGCTTCAGCAGGTTTCTCCGCTGCGATGTAAGGAGAATAAGCGCCACGGAAAGGTGCCATATATGTGCTGGGTACTAAACGGTGAAGCGGCAGTTATAACGTCGCGGCCGTCAACACGCAGACCGCGCTAAGGCCTGTCTTCTCGCTCAGCCTAGGTCCAACAAACCAGCGATAACATCATGGTCCACCTTCCACAAATTAATTAAACTCCACTTGTGGTTTTGTCCAACGGTTACCTCATCTTTCTTCCGTAGCTCTTTTTATTGGCAATGGAATTTCCATTTGCAAGGGCAGGTGTAAGTGTTTGAGCAATAATTAACGATTACATTTGTGTGAATTACTAGCAAATTGAACGCTCTGGCTGACAGTAAAAGCCAATATATTCTTGAAGTGACTTTCAGCCGTACATGGATGCCCATTATATCACTGAAAAAGACCAGTTAATAGTCAGTAAGAAGTAATATTTGCGAAATAAAGAATTTGAGGAGGGTATTCCGAAGTAAAGGCCAGAAAAAATAGCCGATTATTCAAAAAATAAAAACCGAAGAGTACAATCTTAGCCATTGTATGCATGGCTGTGCATATTAACATCGCAAATAAGAATATAATAACGAGGAAAAGCCTCTAATCACTGCAAAGAACTTTCGGATGAGGTTAGAAATGTGATCATAATGGAAGAGCATAACCGATGGGCTGATTGCGTCAGCGGTTTTAGCCCCCTCCCCCTTTCCTCCCCCCCCCCCCCAAAAAAAAAAAATCATAATTTTCAAACCGCTTGGAGGCAGTCGATGGGGCTTCACTTTCCATTTTAATTTTTGCTTACAACGCCTATCCGAATCATTAAATTTCAACAATGGCGCAAGACGGCCTATTCTGGGCGATCCAAGCAGCTTCTGGAGAAAACAGGTATCATGGAAAAGAACTGCACTTCAGCTTAGAACATCGCTTTTCCGTGATCTAAACGAGCGACTATTTTTAAACTTCGCATCTGAACTTTATGTCAACGCGTGGCGATAGGGGCGACCACGGCTTCCAAAGTGGTGTCCTCGCCTCGTGCCGACGCTGCTCGGCAACGGCGGTGTTCTTGCGATTGCTTAACATGGACACTTCACTTTGCAGATGCAAGCGACGCTCTGAGAGGAAAGGGTGACGTCCATTCATCTGACGAGTTTGGGTAGAGATGACAGCTCTGCTCCCCAGAAATGTTGATAAGTGGTCTCGTTTAACTTCGTTTTCGCCGTTGCTAGAAGGGTTGCTTTTTCTTTTTTAATGTGATAGCATTAAAGGCCCCGCTCTCCAGAAAATCCAGCGTCGGCGTTGCCGGTGTTTTCAGCGCCGGTGTTTACGAGCGAAAAATCACGACCATTTCTCTGGCTGTAGTGATAATTGACTTATGACGTAGTCGTGCACCGACTGATGGGCAGATCTGTGACGTCGCGAGTGGTAGGGTAAACTTGGGCTACAGCCTTGTAGGACGGTTGGATAACACACCGCCTCTAGGCCAGGCGCGCACAAATAAGTTATATAATAGATTCTATGCCCCCACAAGTTTAGTGGAGCGAGTTTTCTCCAAGACGGTCCCGAATGTTCCTTTCCACTGCACTCAAAGAGCTTCACGCGTGTAATTGTTTATCTTTGTTGATAGAAAAGTTTAGCATGAAAAGTAGTGCAACTGTGAGCCCATAAAACGTGTATTCTAGATTTTTTTACGATCCTATTTTCTGACTTTATATATTGCTATGCGCAGAGGTGCAGCGTTGGCGTAGCGGTAGAACATCCGCCTTGCATGCAAGAGGACCGGGGTTCAAATCCCGGTGCCGCGCAATTCTCCACCGGATGAAAAAAAAAAAAAAAAAAGAAAAATCAGCGTGTCGATGGAATTACATAAACAGGTTTGGGGCGCGACCTGATGCCGGTGAACACCTCCGGCAACGCACTCCCTCACCAGAACAGGAGTTGGCCACCCTGATGCAGTAATTGGCCGCAACCTCCTATAATAAGCTCTATAAAACCCCGGCCCTCAGTCACCAGCGGCTGCGGAACAACTGACCACGGCGGCGGTCAGACCTGTGACGCAGCAGGGGGTGCTAAGAATGCCTGGCTCCGCTGGACAGGCCGCCATTGAAAACTGACCCAGGCAACGTTTAACGCTAGAACACTAGCTAGTGAAGCTAGTTTAGCAGTGCTCTCACAGGAACTAGAGGGTATGAAATGGGATATCATACGGCTTAGTGAGGCTAGGAGGCCGAATGAGGCATATACTGTACTTAAGGATAGGCATGTACTGTGTTATCGAGGTTTACCAGATAGGCGACAACTAGGAGTAGGTTTCCTTGTCAATAAGTATATAGCGGGTAATATAAATGCATCCTATAGTATTAATGAGAGGGTGGCAGGCATCATTATTAGGCCTAATAAGCGATATATAAACTGAAGGTTGTACAGGCCTACGCACCTACATGTAGTTATGATGACCAGGCAGTTGAAAGCTTCTACGAAGATGTAGCATCGGCAATGCGCAAAGTAAAGACGCAGTACACTGTACTAATCGGCGACTTCAATGCCAAGGTAGGGAAAAAGCAGGCAGGAGACCAGGCAGTAGGTGACTATGGCATTGGCTCTAGGAATAGCAGGGGGGAGGTACTAGTTGAGTTTGCAGAGCGCAATAACTTAAGAATAATGAATACCTTCTTCAACAAACGGAAGAACCGGAAATGGACATGGAAAAGTCCTAACGGGGAGACTAAAAATGAAATTAACTTCATAATGTGTTCAACCCCCGCCATTATGCAAGATGTAGAAGTAATCGGGAAAGTGCGATGCAGTGACCACAGGATGGCGAGGTCCCGAATTAGCCTAAATCTGAAGAAGGAACGCAACAAATTAGTGAGAAAGAAACCCATCAACGAATTAGCGATGAGGGGGAGGGCAGAAGAGTTCAGGATCTCGCTACAGAATAGATATTCAGCTCTAAACGAGAATGGCGACATTACCCTAGAAGCAATGAACAATAATTTCAGAGATATCATTACTGAATCTGCTGTAGAAGCAGGCGGTAGGAAAGGTAGAGAGGATACCGGTAAGCTGTCTAAGGAGACGAAAGATTTGATTAAGAAATGCCAGAGTATGAAAGCTTCGAATCCAACAGACCAGATTGAATTGGCCTAGATATCAAAGCTAATCAATAAGCGCAAGGTGGCCGATATAAGGAAGTATAACATTGAGAAAATTGAGCATGCTGTAAAGAGCGGGGGAAGCCTTACAGCGGTAAAGAAGAAATTGGGCATAGGCAAAAACCAGAGGTATGCGATAAGGGACAAGGAGGGCAACGTCATCACGAGTATGGACAAGATAGTCAAAGTAGTCGAGGAGGTCTATACAGATCTCTACAGTAGCCAAAGTAGTCAGGACCGTAATGAGATTGACGGTAGGGAAAAACAGTCAGACGTTCCACCAGTTACTAAGAACGAGGTCAAGAAAGCATTAGAAACTATGAAAAGGGAGAAATCTGCTGGAGAGGATCAGATAACTACAGATTTGCTGAAGGATGGAGGGGATATCGTGTTAGAAAAGCTGGCCACCCTGTATACGCAGTGCCTGGTGTCATCGACGGTACCGGAACCATGGAAGAATGCAAACATTATCCTCATTCACAAGAAAGGGGACTCTAAGGACCTTAAAAAATACAGACCAATCAGCTTACTGTCTGTTACGTATAAGGTATTTACTAAGGTAATCGCTAATAGAATCAGGACAACCTTAGGCTGCAATCAAGCAAAGGATCAAGCAGGGTTTCGGAAACGGTACTCTACTATCGATCATATCCATACCATCAATCAGGTGATAGAAAAATGCTCGGAATATAACCAGCCCTTATACATAGCATTCATTGATTACGAAAAAGCATTTGACTCAGTGGAAACCTGGGCGGTGATGCAGGCATTGCGAAATCAGGGGGTAGACGAGCCGTACGTGAAAGTGCTGGAAGATATATATATATATATATATATATATATATATATATATATATATATATATATATATATATATATTGGCTGCACAGCAACCATAGTTCTACATAAAGAAAGTATCAAAATTCCCATAAGGAAAGGTGTTAGGCAAGGAGACACGATCTCCCCAGTACTATTCACAGCTTGCTTAGAGGAAGTATTCAGAGACTTGGAATGGGAGCAGTTATGGATAAGGGTAGATGGAGAATACCTCAGTAATCTGCGATTTGCTGATGACATTGCCTTGCTAAGCAACTCGGGGGATGAACTGCAAATAATGATTGGTGACCTAGGCAGGAAAAGTAGAAAGGTAGGCTTGAAAATCAATATGCAGAAGACTAAGGTAATGTTCAACAGCCTCGGAAAAGAACAGCAGTTTACATTAGGTAGCGAAGTACTGGAAGTAGTAGGCGAATATGTCTACTTAGGACAGGTAGTAACCGCAGATCTGGACCATGAAAAGGAAATAACAAGAAGAATAAGATTGGGATGGAGCGCATTTGGCAAGCGCTCACAAATTGTGACTATCAGCTTGCCGGTATCGCTCAAGAGGAAAGTATATAACCGTTGCATCTTACCTGTACTCACCTATAGGGCTGAAACGTGGAGGCTAACCAAGAGAGTTCTACTTAAGTTGAGGACAACCCAGAGGGCTATGGAACAAAAAATGGTAGGGGTAACATTAAGAGATAGGAAGCGTGCAAAGTGGGTCAGAAAAATAACCTAGGTTACCGACATACTAGTGGAAATTTAGAAGAAGAAATGGGCATGGGCAGGAGATGTAGTGCGAAGAGAGGAAACCGATGGTCGCTTAGGGTAACAAACGGGATTCCAAGGGAAGGAAAGCGTAGCAGGGGGCGGCAGAAAGTTAGGTGGGCGGATGAGGTTAAGAAGTTCGCAGGGATCAAGTGGATGCAGCTAGCACAGAACCGAGTTAAGTGGAGAAATATGGGAGGTGCCTTCGCCCTGCAGTGATGATGATGATGATGATGATGATGATGCGCAGCGACTGATGTAAACGAAGTGAAAGTGACTGTAGTCAGAGCAGGTAGCCAGGTTAAAGTTATTCGCACTTCGTCAGCCTCCTCCTCTAAGTGTACAGTCACTTTCACTTTGTTCACATCAGTCGCTGCGCAGAGCGTGACAATATTAATAATTTTGCGAATTGCTGCGCGAGGCTCAAGTTTTGCCAATGGTTTGCTTTTTTTTTTCGGAAACAATAAACGTCGTGTGTTTTTCTTTAAGTCACCGAAATATAAATCCCTCAGCTACATTCTATTGTGATGCATTAAAACAGAATGCCTAAATTTATGCCTGAATAAATTTTTTATGCGCACCGCCATGAAATTCTTTGTTTTGCCAAGGTATACGTAAGAGACCTAAATCGCATGAAATGGATCCTCAGAACTTTGTTTCTTTTCTTTTGCACATGGTAAAACCTAAACGAAATGAAACCTAATAGACCATTTTACGCCTGACGCATTTGACCATTACCAAAATTCTGTTTGTATTCATTTCTTTTTTCCCTGTAAAGCTGGCTGCATCGATGTGGCTTTTCTCGAGACAACCGAAACAAATGCAACGTGAGTTGAAAAATCTTGTTTTTTTTTTTCTTTTTTTTTTTTTTTTTTGTGGACGAGGAGCTTTGTGGACGTTTTCGGGAAAGCACATTTTTTGCGGACGGTCGTGCCGCTTGGTTGCTATGCGGTGCTCCTTCTGACAGCTCTCCTGCATTAAATAAAATACCTCTCGCTCTTAGCTTCTTACCGCTGCCGGTCGCATGCTAGGTTTTTTTAAAATAGCATCATGCACTTTATCTTGCATTTTTCTCCTTCTCAGCGAACTATGGTTTGGATCTTTGTCCCACAATTTAACGTTTCTTTTCAGGGCTTTCGGTTGACTTTTTCTTTGCGGATCGTAAAACGCTACTGTGCTAAATTTACAGCCTACTTCGCTTTGAAAAAAAGGCACGACAAAAGCCAAACTGTCAGCGGTTACTTTCAATGAGGCGAAATCAAAAAGTGGCCTAGTTGTTCCGAATGACTTGCCTTGTCACGGCTCACTTCTGGCCAGCGATTAGTGCCTGTGTACCCTGCAGAAACAGATGTTCATTAGCCGCACTGCTCGCGCTTTGTAGCAAGCGGCTTGTTTTCATCATGTAAGAAGTGCTTCAGGTGAAATAGAAATGGACGGCATTAAAGTTTCTACCGTCGATTTACTTCAGCGCCTTTCTACGCGTGGGCTACCGGACTTGGAGAGCTTGAATGCTTTCTCGCGCTCCCCGCAGGCAGCGTGTAGTCACAGACACGTGAAAACAAATAGACCAAATAAAGGCTCAACAAATAAGCGACCATACATCGGTATACTGAGAACTAAAGCAACCAGTCTACCAATGTAACCTACCCGACCATCATTAAGGTGCTACACTTTTCTCGCCTTCAAAAGCCACAATGCACCATGTCAAGACTTGAGCTGTCGCTTTGCTTATCTCCGCCGTCTTGCTGCGTAGGTACGTGCCGCATAATACTAGTTTAGGATTTTGAGAATTTCGATAAAGTAAGGACAAGACAGTTTATGCTAATGGCGGACTTTTATAATTTCGAGGTTACACTTAACCTCGCCAGTCTGTGTACACAAACTACACATGGATCATTCGATGCGCGAATGGTGTACGTCTTGCTCTTGTTTCCTTTACATCTGAATAACGCATATCCCTGGGTAGCACTGCGTACTCACTGGCATCTTGATTTCTTTTTTTATTAATCTCGGTGGGGTTACTTCAGCGTTACAGTCACAGAAAATGTGGCGCCAAAGGCAGGCAGTTTTGTCGTGTTTAAAAGACATCCGCCGCCCACGTTTACTGTTAAGCGGACATGTTTTCAAAGTCGTGTCACCAGAACGTTGTCGGCAGGATTACGTTCGAACGAAACGAGTGATAAGAAAATGAATGGTTGCATTAGATAGAGGATAAAAAAAATTTGTTGGGTAAAGAATAGGTAATTAATCAGAGCCAATTAAGTCAATCAGACGTGGGGTATGTCATATTACCAGAAGGTTGTCGGCAGGATTACGTTCGAATGAAACTAATTATAGGAAAACGAATGGTTGCACTAGAGAGAGTATTAAAAATTCTCGCCTAGAAAAAAGATTCGACCCATGCGGAGTCATTAGTTAATTAATTAGAGCCAGTTAAGCCAATAAGACGCGTCCAAGGGGAGTCACGTGGTACCCACTTCCATGGGATGTTACGTTGTAGTGCGACGTCACAAACCGGAAGCCTCCTCTTCTTCCATGTCTCTTCTTTCTTCCACAAAAGAATGCTTACGCATTTCCCCATTGTAGGTGCTGCTTTGATGTCAAAGTTTTTATTAATATTTTTTCCATCTCATTCGTGACAGTGTGGATTTGTGTTTATGTACAGACATAAACAGTCATCCTGCCTCCTACTACTTCATACACACCGAAACATTGACGTCGTTAGCACGTACTCTCTATAAGGTCGACAGAAACGCATACCCTGAGCTTTATTTAGCATTACCGCGGCCATTTATTTCTCCGCATCTCTCATATGTGTTTCCTTTTCAGCCCGCTGTATTGGCTGAGAACAAAATTGAAAGCACGCTCCCATCTGTAAGCGGAATTTCGATGCGACCAGCCATGGCCGTGGCCACAGTTGTGATTCAGGGTTCATTGACTGTTGCTCTCTTGTTGCCTTGTGTGCAGCGACACAATTTCGAACGTCATTTTGTCCATTTCGACATCAGAGTTCCCTAAACGCTATTGCTGCATGTATTCATAAGTTTATGAATGAGTGCTGACAATTTAATTAGCGTCCTTCAATTGAACTCGAATAAACACCGCTCAGCCCAATCTATAGTGGTTGCATTTAAAATGCACTTAATAAAGATTCAGTATTGAGTCTACGTAACAGGTTAATGCCCTGCATTATTTGCCTTTCGGACAAGTACTGTCAGTTTCAATATTCTCACTTCTGAGGAGCGAGTGAATGTGAACACGGGCTTGTGCGTGAGGTGATCAGAAATGGTTTCAAACATACCGCAGCAGCGTTTCATTCATCTGGCCCACTTCTGTTTTATTCTTTCTGCGAGCCCTGTTACATAGAAACCGTGATACACTTCGAATAGAACGCTCTTGTTTTGCTTGCACTGTTCAGCCGTATAGGGCAGTTTGGGCGGAAATATTTTCCCAAGAAACGTGCTCAGTTGTGCCTTCGTGTGTGCGTAGCCGCTCCATGTTTACGCTCGTCGAGTGGCCTCTGTCAGCAAAGTGAGCATTCAATTTCGACCGACTCGAAGAAAATAAGACAATAAATGCATGCGCATAGCGTCGGAAATTTATAACGGTACTCCAGGCATGGATTCGCAAGTGCGACGCGCACGCAGTCACGTAACCGCCTGACTGGGCAAAGACAACACGAACCTGCCTGTGAAATAGCCGAAGAGAGATGGTCGACATTATGCGCACGATAGAGAGGGTTACTAGACATAGAACAATTCTGCTCGAATGTGTAAACAGAAATTTGAAGATAAGCAATTTTAAACAACTAATTATGGGCCCATTTTGAATTACGTTTTGTTTATTTATTCCTCACACGTCCAGATGTGGGACATTATATGAGGAGTGAGCGCGTGATACGGAACCTGTGGGTGACTGGTCTGTGGCAAACGCATCGTGCCTGGTGATGCGTGACATCTCCGGTGCGGAGATATTTTAACGCTAACTTTCAGTATTCATCTGCGCCCCCATGGCACACCGAAGTTGATTGAGCCCCAATACGAGCCTGCTCGAGGGGCCAGAGCCTCTGGCTGCATGCGTATTTTTTATTTCAAGATGCTGTAATTTTTTGCAGGCTCATACAGGAATGGGTCACAAGAAAATCAAAGCTAGGTTCAAAGAACCGCAAAAATATGAGGCAATTTCTGGAGTAAAAGAGAACAAAAATCAAGCAAAACAAACAGCGCAAAGAAAACAGAGATGAACAGATAATGCCAAGTAGACAAGGCAAAAACGAAAAACTGCAGTGATAAGAAATACGACAAAAAAAAAGAGTGCAACTTGAACGACTCGGTGCTGAATTAATAGAAGAGCTAATCAAAGCTTTAAAGGAACAATAATATAATCGCAGGCAGACCCACTCGTACAAAAATGCGCTAATCTAAGTTTCAAGTAAACCAACCGATACAGAATTCGAGTTCTCGCAAACGGTTCTATGCTTCAACTTGATTCAAAATGCGGAAAACTTTTCAAGCCCTGCATTATCTTTATTGGCTCACCAGCGAGGAAACCCGAGGTTGGGTGTCCAGAGAAAATAGCACCAAAACTAACGTGACTGGACACCAGCTAGTAACTATAGCGCTAAATTCGAAAGGGCCTCGTGGCCGACGTGACTTCACAGGTCAGAAATGCTCGGATTGACGCCAAATTTCACAGAAAGCTTTCTGCAACCGAATAAAAATAATTGAGAAAAGAAAACGCGGCCCATTTGAAAAGGGTGGGAATTGAACCATTGGCCTTTCGATTCTGAGGCTGGCATGGTACTACAGGCCATGAATTTCTCTCTTTATTACATGGAAGTACTTGAAGCCTGATTTAACCAGGTCGCATCCCGCAACCTGTCATACACAGTGACACCAGCATAGAGCTCTCACTTTGTCCACACATCAAAATTCCGGGAGACATATGCATGCACCGAGTAAAGGTAAACAGGCAGGAGGTCGATCCTGTGCAGCATATACCCCTCGCACCATAGCACACTGTTCTCTGAACAGAGATTTCTATGAGCGTGGTGGCTCTACGTGGCGATCGGTCATGCGGTTCTTCGACAGGCTAAGAAGTCCCATGCGCACAAAAAGATCCCATGGAACCTCAGTAGCTTCCATCATAGGCAAAAATCTTACAGTATAGGGCGTAATATCAACGTCATTTTTGAGAGTCCGTTGAAAAATGCCCCCCCCCCCCTCACAAAAAAAAAAAAAAAACACTGCATCACGTCAATACATAATCAATGGTATATAGTTTCTGGCTGCTGCCACAAGCGACAGTCCACTGACCATGGCACAAAAGTCCCTTTTCTACGAAGCCACGTTTTCACAGGTAAGGTTGATGTGTGAAGTTTAAAAAAAAAAAATTGGAAGGAGGACCACAGGCCATGAAGGCTTGTTGGTCCAAGCTGAATGAAGATTATCTTAGTGAATGCGCGATACAGTCAGTAGTTGTGACAGTCAGTGATAATAATAATAAAGAAAATATTGCAGAATAAAATAAAAGAAATAAAAATCTTAATGAGCCATTCATGCTTTCACCTTCACAGCAAGTAATCGGTCTTAAGTGCCCTCCATAAGTTTTTCCCTCTTGATGGCACAAATAATTTTGTGTGAAAGTATTTTTGTAGAGTCATGATTTTAATGGGGGGGGGGGGGGGGGGTATTTGTTGGCGGTTGTCTTAACAAAATATTAACAAGATTGTAAAATTCATAACGTTTCAGTCTGGGTTTCTGAAAAAAAAAAGAAATAAGGCTGATGTAACATGAAAATTACTCGCTTTCTACTCTATTTTACTCTCATGATACATCAAGCCGACTGGCTGATCGTGGCAACAAACGAGGGCAGCGCGGCGCTTGGGTTAACGGCGAAAGGACTCCAAGGAATAGAACTGGAAGGAATCATACTGTTCCCGTTCATGTATATTTCAACCATGAGAAAGGGATTATAGACCAAAAAGGGCCACATAATGGTCTTCTGCCGCATGAGGCGGACTTATGGTTGTCCGATGGCGGAACGAATCACTGGAGCATCGGCGCAACGCACAAGCACGCGCGCTCGCACGCGCACGCACGCACGCACGCACGCACACACACACACACACACACACACACACACACACACACACACACACACACACACACACACACACACACACACACACACACACACACACACACACACACACACACACACACACACACACACACACACACACACACACACACACACACACACACACACACACACACACTGCGCGCGCAGTGTGTGTGTGTGTGTGTGTGTGTGTGTGTGTGTGTGCGTGCGTGCGTGCGTGCGTGCGTGCGTGCGTCCGCGTGCGAGCGCGCGTGTACAGTACAGTACATCTACACAGCACATAAGGATCAGATAACATATATACATTTTATGTGTTCGAAAAATGTAGCGCATCCGCATGTTAAGGAAATTGGCTTGTTTAACAAATATAATTTCACATATTTCTTCAATACGGGTAATTGAAATTGAACCAAACTTGTTAAAACGATCGAATAAGAAGACTTCTGCGCATCGTGATGGGTGCTTTTGAGCTTGAGACTGAACGTATGCGAAGATGTCCACCTTGCGCGCCACAGTGCCAAAGTGTCCTTTCGTTCATGTTGACAAGAGGCCGGTAGAGACGCTTTAAAACCTTTTAACTTTGTAAATAGGAAAACTGGCGGAACGTTTTGCGATATGCCTCCCTCGTTTGTTTCTTTTCCCAACAAGTATACAACATGATCTACCTTCCGCGTGGATTCATTTTAACGGTTGCACGAGGCCAGACACAACCTTATCTTCCATTCCATTTCAGCGGAAGCGACAGTTTATTATCTCAATCTGCACTCGATCCTTCACCACCTAATGTGGCCGCTCGAAGACACGAGTCGAAATTCTCTTTCCTTTCTGTGCAGTTCGTGTTTGCTGATCTTTACTTCAGTCTGTCCGCCCTCGGACGTTTTGTGCCAGAAAACTATAATGGGATGCAGTGTCGCAGGCAGAAAGTCGGGATGCTATAGAGTTGCTCCAAGGCAATTTTTCGCGCGTGATAAAGTAGGCCGCATCGAATGACGCGAAACGAACGGGAGAAACAGCTGTCTCGTGGGCGAGATGAACGATTTTCCCGACTGGGTGGTCGGCCGGCTTGTACTCCGGTTTCGCTCATTCTGGCGACTTGTTGGTTGCGGTCGGATCAAGTTACCGTGGGCGCCGCAGAGCAGCACCCGGCAGGAGCCGTCGCTGATGCCGTTCCGCGCAGCGACTTCTCCAGTTTCCCGAGCGGCTGCTCGCACTGGCGCGCATTATGGCGCGTCCCGGCATGAGCAGCAGGAGGCTGAAGCTCTGATGGCAACGTTCGTTCCCGTTCTTCTTCTTCTTATTATTATTATTGTCGCTTTGACGGCAGGTAGATGTGAAGCGGCAGCTCCGTCCTGCGTTTTGCTCGACTCCGTCCAGCCGCTGTTTACCAAACCGTGCACTCAGTAATGCCGTTGACGTCAAAAGGCCGGCGTTTATTTCACATTTGATTGATTGATTGATTGATTGATTGATTGATTGATTGATTGATTGATTGATTGATTGATTGACTGACTGACTGACTGACTGATTGATTGATTGATTGACTGACTGACTGACTTACTGATTGATTGATTGATTGATTGATTGATTGATTGATTGATTGAGGGGTCGACCTGTGGACAGATTATTTGTACTCGGGAGGTACCAGATTCGATCTCCGGTACCGCCGGGTACCCATGCGGTTTTCAATCTGTACAAGCTTTCCCCCGTCCAGTGCTCGCTGTTTGGGGTGAAATGCCGGAGAAAGGGATTATAGACCAAAAAGGGCCACATAATGGTCTGCTGCCGCACGAGGCGGACTTATGATTGTCCGATGGCGGAACGAATCACTGGAGCATCGGCGCAACGTTTTAATTACACAATTACACAAGGTTTTAATTACACAGTAAATAGCTATTTATTAGTACAGGTGAGTGAATATAAGTATCTGGGTGTCACCTTTACAATCGCCTTCCCCGGTCCAGCCACAGAGCCACATTAACAATATTTGCTCGTCGGCGGCGAGAAGTCGAACTTCTCAAACACAAATTAAAACATGCCCCGTTTGAGGTTAAGTTACTTGCCTACAACTCTCTAATTCGTCCGAAACTTGAGTATACATGCATTACGTGGGATTCTTTCTTGAAAAAGGACGTATACAAGTTTGAAATGGTCTAGAAAAAAGCCGTCTACTTCATCTTTAACGCATATCGAAGCTCCCTATCAACTTCCTTTCTGTTGACTAACAGCAGCATATCAACTTTAGCCAACAGGAGAACACTTGCAAGACTTAAATTTCTTTATTAATTGTATTTCAGACAAATCAACATGAATCTTGCTCCATATCTAAGGCCCCGGTCCACATGACAGACTCGTTATACTCACAACCATAACCTTTGTCCATACTGCCCGTACCAATACGTTCAAACGCTCATTCTTTCCGCGCACTATTACAGCATTGAATTCATGTGTCTTTGCGGCTAATGACTGCACTGCTTTTGAAGAGCGTGTCTTGTCACATGTATAAAGTAATGCGGTTCGCCCTCCTTCTCGCTGTTTTCTTTGATTGTTGCCCTGAATGATGGATTGCTAAGCTGATGTTTATATCATTGTTTTTATGTACGTTCCCACCTGCTTGATCTTCTTGACAGCAGTATAAATAAATAAATAAATAAATAAATAAATAAATAAATAAATAAATAAATAAATAAATAAATAAATAAATAAATAAATAAATAAATAAATAAATAAATAACGATAAACGTGTCGACGTCTGTTCTTTTTTCAATGGAAAACCCTGCACATATGCAAAGCGCACCGAAAGTCAAATTTTTATAAAATGAAATTTTATTGAAAGAAAAAAGGAGCTTCATTGCCGTCTTTGCACGCAACCAACAAAAAAATATTATATAGATGGAAACATCACTGTAAGGGCGGCTTACTTACTGATTGCGGCTTTGTGCATATAAGCCGCGTAAATCTAGGTGTTAAATCTATTTCACTGTTCGTAGTGGTTAGGTGGCAGAAATATGAAAGATGACGACTTTCCAGGCGAATAAAAAAAAAGGGGTTTGTGGCGGGAGAAAGAAGTCGAAGATTAACAATATGAACAAGTGGATGTGTACAATATGTCAGACGGGAGACATGAAGATTGTACGCAAATTTTGAGAGACCAAAGAAAGAGAAAGTGGGGAGTTAGGATAGCAGAAGAAGAGGTCGCAGCAGCGATTATAAAAATAGATGTGCTAGGAAGGTGACAAGACTACGGCATGGGACTAGGGGGAGAACGCTTGCCAATCCCCCACCGCGAGTAGGAGCTTTTTTTTCAGAGGCAATAACAACACGCCCGGTATCAAAGGTGTTGCTCGGCTGTCAGTTGACTTTTTCACTTGTTCCCGGAACGTTCTGGCCAGGCGTGGAAGACACCGGCTACCGCTCTGATCCTGTGGCCCAAGGCGTTCCCCCGTCCACTGTGTGAAAGCGCTGCCAACGCCCCTGGGACGGTGACCTGTTCTTGTTTTTCTTTATTGCATGGGAAAACGACCGTAAAAAAAAAAAAAAAGAAAAAAAAAACGTCATTTACTTAAACGTGTCCATGTCTAAAGTTACCGGGCTGCTTAATACGAGCCCGCCATATCCTAGCCCGACAATGCACCGTCATCAAAACATCAAACTTTTTTGGGGGAAAAACACATGCATCTAGATACGGCATCCAGTTTGGAGGTTCTTCACGTGCAGCATATACACTCCTCACCAAAGCACACTTCTCCCGAAACACGGATTTCGACGATCTTGGTGGCTCGGCATGCATGTACATCATACGGCTTTTCCAAAGACTGAGCAGTCCCATAAACACAAATAGATCATAAGGCAGGACAGAGTTTTTGTCAGGAGACATAAATCTAATTGTATATGGTGTAATTTCAATGCCCTTTTTAAGAGTTCTTTGTAGTATGTCCCAAAAGAACTATAGCATCACGGCACTGAATAAGGCAATGGTCAGTTGTCTCAGGCACGTTACATAGACGACAATTCACCGACCAGTGCACAAACATCTTCTTATCACGAAGAAATGTCTTGACAGGTAACGTCGCTGTGTGTAGTTTGAAAAAGAATGTCTCTGCAGCTGCTTGAATGCACATTTGCCTAACACGCTTTAGAACAGTGGTGTCCAAAAACCCCAGATAAGGCTGCCGATACAACGGTGTAGGGAACAAAGACTCAGTGAGAACCAGCTGGGTCATCTACTTTTCCAAGGGGCTATACAGGTAATCTACAGAGAAACGCACAGTGAGAAAACTGAAAGTCACCACCTTAAGAAATCTCCATAAAGGCCCCTCACGAGCCTGCCCAGTCAGTGCGAATAAGTAAAGAAAAGGAGGACTCAGACGCCTAATGAGCACAGCTACAAAAAACGGGCGGTTTGCCGATTTGAAAAAAAAAAAAAAAAAAAAAAAAACGGGAATCAAGTTGATGCACACACAGGTGAACAAGGCCCACTCCACCAATTCTATGGGAAGCAACTAGTTGTCACGCTGCATGGGCTCCCATTATGAGCGCCACACAAAATGTTGCAAACATTCCGTGTATTACTTGTACATTCATTCTCACACAATGCCGGACTTGAAGGATATACGCAAGCTTTGCAAACAAAAGTATGTTATAGACCTGTGCCCTAGCAAACACTGAGAGTTCCCTACCATCCAAGCCTGTTTTGTCGCCGCATAGGCATGCGATTTGTGAATCCCAGTAGGCTGCAATGTTGCGAACTTGGTGCAGCGGAACACCTGGGTACTGAAGAGGACTGCAGTCCCAGCATATGCCTCTAAACTGGCTTGGTCTAGTGCCCCAATGGTCCAACCAAAAGGCTTTGAATTTATCTAATTTAGGAGCCGCGCCTAATACATCGCAGAACTGTTTAGTCAAGTGTAAAGCCTCAAGTACACTCTTTTTGTCAGAACAGAATAGGGCGATATGGTCCGCGTAGGCTAAAATTTTAACTTCACATTGAGGCAGAGAGAAACCATGGATGGCTGCACTGCTAATTATACTGAGACAGAGGAGGTCCAGATATAAGGCAAACAACAGTGGAGACAGTCGACATTCTTGACGAACAGATGATTCCAGTGGTATTCGTTTCGTTAGCTCCTGATTATCAATTAGCCTTGTATATGAGCTCATATAGCACAGTCTTATGCCTTTGAGGAAAACGTCACCGATGTTTGAATGCTCCAAGACCACAAACAAAAACTTCTACCGAACTTTATCGAACGCCTTCGCCAGGTCAATATGAATCAGAGCTACTTGTCCTGTCTCATCTGATACTGCTTCGATTACTCAACGTGCAATATGGATGTGTGTTTGAATACTGCGCCCTCTGATACCAAATATCTGATGCGAACCTATCAAGTTCATAACGACCAGCTGCAGACGACAACAAAGAGCCTTGGCAAAATATTTGTCATCAACATTACAGAGGGAAATTGGACGATATCCTTAAACAGGTTTCAACCGAGTAGTATCTTTGCTTTTGAGAATTAATATTGTGTGGCCTGAATAGAAAGTGGGAGGCAGGAAACCCACATCATAAAATGCTTGGAAAACTTCCATCAAAACAGGCGTTAGGCAAGGCGAAAATGTTTTATAAAATTCGCTAGTAATACCATCTGGGCCAGGAGCGTTTTAACTCTGAAGGGCTGAAATGGCTGATTTAATTTCGTCCAAAGTGATGGGACCCTCCACTACAACACACTTCTCATCGTCTAGTTGAGGAAAGTTTTCAAGTAAAGAATTATAATCGGAACCTTGATTTGGATCTTCACAACTGCCGAACAGCTTTCGATAATAGTCATAAAAAACAGCAAGAATACCAGGAGCATCATTGTATGTGCAATCACCACACTGAATTTCCAATATTTCCTTCGTAAGGGCATTCTCTCTTTCATCACTCAGGGCCCCACGTGAAGGTTGCTCGTCAAGAAACCTTCGAGTCCTAGATCTCATCAGGGCCCCCTTGTATCTTTCGGTCGCAAATTGTTTAAGCTCTGCCTTTACGTTATTAATTTCTTCAACATAGGCACCCGGACTAACCCTCTCTAGCCAATGTAGCTCAGTTAGAGTGAGCCCGAGCTCGCGAAGGTGGTGTTGCTTCAGGAACGCGATTCTTGCAGAGGCTTCAATTGCCAAGTTTTTGGTCTCCTCTTTAAACAAGTCTCATTTTTTTTTTAAACTGGCCGATCATGGCGTGACCATATGTCTTTCAAACAAGAAGATAGAGCACGCGTAAAAATTTCATGTAATAGCAGACAGTTATTCATGTTCCACAGCTCCCACCGAGGATGAAGTATGTGCTGACTGTATCTCCCTACGTAAAGAGACACCATGCAGTGGTCACTGAAGAAGATGGGCCGCACCCACTAACCAAACGCATTTGCTAACGTGTCTACAGAAACATAAATTCTGTCAAGGCGGGCATTAGAATAAAACTGAAAATGAGTGAAATGAATACTGCCGCTTTTTTCCTGCCCCACATCTACAAGATTATATTCACAAGCTAAATTGTTAAGTAATGCAGCACTAGGGTCATATCCCTTACATAACACTAATCGGTCCTCATTTATGCAAACATAATTAAAATCTCCCAACAATATAATTTTGCGATCTGTGTACAAATGGTTAACTAATAACAGAAAAAGAGCCTTCTATCTCGCTGCTTTACGGGGGCGTAAACATAAATAATTCGCCCCTGCACACCTGAAATTGTGAGGTCACTGCATATAATATCGCCCCTCGTCATCTATGCAATACGACATGGCTGTCAATAGCATACACCCTCCGGTCAAGCCTTAGCGTATATTCCGGCAAAAAAAGGCTCTAAAGCAGTTTCTGCCTCTTCGACGGAGGACAACTTCGTTTCCTGGATTGCTGCTACAGATACGCTCCATTTCTTTAAAGCCTTAATTGCTGCTGCCTCCAACGATTACGCATACTCCTGACTTTAAGGGTAGCGACTTGATATGCTGCAACGCTAGCCATTTTTGGCACCAGTCCTATTAAACATCATCCACTGGAATGGGGTGGCCCGCCTGCAAATTGGCGACCTTTCGGGCAGACATCGCCCCCCTCTTTAAAGTCACCCTTCCCGTGGCCTCTACACAGTGTGCCTTCTCGCCAGCACTATCGCTACACTCCTCATCATCTGCGGGACGCTTCAAAGGCACTATGCTGTCCATGTCCTCCTCTGAGACGCTCAAGGATTCGGCCCACGAACCTGAATGGAGCGCATCGCTCGCTGCCGCACTGACAGCTGTGGTTTCCACGTGGACATAGGCCACCAACCACCGCGGGTTCGAGCGTCGCGCGAGCCGAAGCCCCGATCAGCCGTCACCGCGCGCGCTCTGAAACACTGCAGCGCGCACTCAACCTCCACCGGGAGGAGAGCACTTCGCTGCAAGGACACCAACCTCCAAGTTCACAAAGGAGACGTTTATTGAAACGCCATCCTCCAGCGGCACACACACACGCACACACCTACACATATTTACAAACGCACATACGCATATTTACAAACGCACATACACACACATACGCAGTCACCGCGTCAAGGGAGCGCGCGAGGAGCAAGGCTCCCCTGCGCGCACGAAGTGACACGGAGTGCGCGCCGCAAGCACGCAAGGGCGTGCTGTGATCTCTCTCTCGCAGTAACCAAAGGGTTCCTTTGAGAGAGATTGGGCAACCACCGCAAGGTACGCCTGTCCCGGATCGTTGGATCACGATCGACAGGATCGAGTTGCGCTCTCAGGTACGACCCGGAGCAGACGAACTCGAGTACACACTGGTCTGCGCGGACAAAGGCCGGCAGACAACAACAGTAGCGTACGCACCTTACGATGTCTGGGAGGGGTCTCTCTCTGAGCTCCGCTCGGACAGTCGCGCGAGCGCGGCTGTCGAAGGGGTGCCCTGTTCCCGCCAAAAGGCGCCAATGGGAACAGCCACTGGGACGCCAGGGCGGAGCTGTGGCCCGAACGACAGTGACAAGTCGTCCGAGCCTCTCTCCGCCGCCTCAGGCGGGAGAAAGGGAACGAGGAGAACAACTGGGAAGCGGGCGGCGGCCGCGCAAATGGCAGCCGCAGCAAGCCCGAATCCCACATCCTTCTCTCCTTAATCGCCCTCCTACCCATCCGTGAAAGCACGCGGCAGGTCCCCAGCATGAAGAAAAGAATGCTATCCTCACGCAACAAGTCAACTACACTTCAGTTCCAGCAAGAAAAGATCTCGAAAAGACAGACACTCAAGAAATACAACAAGGCGCACAAAAAAAAAATGAACAAGATGATATGAATAATAATGTACAAAGTTCCGGAGGCTAAGTAACAACGACTATATACAGAACACAACTGTGTACAAACACAACTATGTACAGAAGTTCCAAAGTTCGTCGGTGCAGCTCAGGGAGCCGGCGGTGACTCACCGCTCGTTGACTTCTGGGTGGCCAACGTTCATCCTTGGCTGCAAACGATCTCGGTCGGTGGTGGTACAGGGTAGGTGCAGGGACAGCGAACACGCCGAAGGGGCCCCGGGTGTGGAAAGTCCGTGACTCCGTGGCGATCCAAGGCGCACATGGGAAGACCGCGCGGGGCTTCCTTTCTACCGCGCTCCGCACACGCCGGCAAACACACATGGCGCGACGTCGTCGCCTCCGCGCCCAGGCACGCACACGCACAGCCACTCGCACAGCAAACAAAGGGGGATGCTGACCTTCAGCGGCGAACCTGTCCCGAGCACCTTCGCAACCGCGGCGGCCTTGGATGAAAGGGGCATCGTCCATGCTCCCCGTCCCCAAACGGCCCCAACTTCCTTTCCGCACGCACCAGAAAAGCCGCGCGTCGGGACTGCTAATGAGCAACCCTCGCAATTTCAAGAAGAAAGAGGAGAGAAGACGCGCTGTACAAAAGAAGGCACTCACTATGCAATATTTACAAGTTAAGAAGCAAGAATGGAAACAGAAGAAAGCGAAAAATGGGAACAGAGGCACACAAAACAAAACAAAAAAATAATAAAGCACACAGGCTGGAACTGAGCGAGCCAGAAAAGGGGGAGACCAACCTTGCTTCCGGGTAGGGTTGAACGAGCAAGCTCGTTCGGTGAAGCGGTATGCCTTCTGTTGCGGAAAAGGCCCGCCGTCCGGCATCAATCACACAGGTGAACGTCGCCTCACCTTGTACCGGTGCGGGGCACGGCTGCGTTCCAACGCATCGGGTGTGCCTTGGCGCTTGCCTGTGGTGACAATGGGCACCAGCGCAAGCTCGTCAGACCGTTACGCATAGGCCTTCAGGTCTGCAATGTAGGCACGGCTGGCTCTCCCCATAGGGGGATTCTCCAGCAATGAGCCCCTGCTTGTTACTGGGGAAATGCCCCATGAAATCGCAAGTGGCCATCTGCCACGGACGCACACTGTCAGTTGGTTTCGTCATGCCCGGTGGCTTGCCACCCCTCGACTTCTCCATTTGACAGACATGGCAGGAACGGCAACAGCGGAAAAGGTCGCGCTTCATGCCGGGCTGCAGTCACCGATTGACTCAGTTTCTTGAAACCTTGGAGCCACTCAGATGACCAGCCGATGGTTTGTCGTGAGAGAAACGCAACAGAGCGCCGCTCAGACATTGGGAAATAGCCACTTCAAATGGTTCATGGACTCATCATCCGTGGCTATGTATTTCAGCGCGAGCCTGTCATGGCCCAGCAAACATGAATCCCCGAGGCACGCCGCGACACACGCTGGCTCGTGCCCCCCTGCGCCCGCTCAATACAAGCAGCGTAACGGCGCTTCGTCTCCCAGAGACCGCCTCTGACATCGCGACAAAACGGGTCATTCTGCTGGACCGTCGTAGCTCTTCATGCTGAAAACGATCCCAGACATCCCAAAGGAGAGCCTGGTTTCGTCCCCCCGCAGGTTCGTAGCAAAACTTCCGCTGGCATCGGCGTTTCAGATGTGCTCACAAAGAGCTTTCACCCTCGCCTGCTTTGCGAAGCGCTGCTTACCCGGATAGCGGAATGGGGAACCCGTCTGCGGGCGTCCCCTCCGTGCCGATCTGCGGCTCGTCCGCTGTTTCGCCCCCTTCGCCAGCCGGCGTAAAGACGCCGCCGCGGGCGAGTGGGGCACGGGATAGCGCGTCAGCTACCACGTTCGTTCTCCCCTGTAGATACTGCACCGAAAAGTCGAAATGCTGTACCAAGAGAGAATGGCGCGCCAGCCGGCTCGCAAGCTCACGGAGCCGCATCAGCCAACTGAGCGCGCTGTCGGTGCGGTTTCCAGAGGGAGCCCGGCCGACGCCTCGCCGTTCCCCGAACAGAAATGACTGCAAGCGGGGTACGGGTGCTGTTGTGCGGAGATGCCGGCAGCGGCGGCGTCGCGCACATTGCTTCGGCGTAAAGCTGAAACAGCGGAGGCATATGGTCAAGGGTCACACCGTAGGGTGGTCCGAAGAACCATGTTCGTGTTTCAGTGCCTTTGCCGAGTGCCGCGCAGGGGGCGGCAGGCATGGCGCATGAGCTTGATCGTCAAGGCGACCGGCTCGGCCGATGTGCTGTCCAACGACTCATGAAGCCAGGGACAATTCACGTTGGGCGCCAGTTGTGGTTTCTACGTGGACATAGGCCACAAACCACCGCGGGTTCGAGCGTCGCGCGAGCCGAAGCCCCGATCAGCCGTCACCACGCGCACACTGAAACACTGCAGCGCGCACTCAACCTCCACCGGGAGGAGAGCACTTCGCTGCAAGGACACAAACCTCCAAGTTCACAAAGGAGACGTTTATTGAAACGCCATCCTCCAGCGGCACACACACACACACACACACACACACACACACACACACACACACACACACACACACACACACACACACACACACACACACACACACACACACACACACACACACACACACACACACACACACACACACACACACACACACACACACACACACACACACACACACACACACACACACACACACACACACACACACACACACACACACACACACACACACACACACACACACACACACACACACACATACATACATACATACACATATATACAAACGCACATGCACACACATACTCAGTCACCGTGTCCCGGGAGCGCGCGAGGAGCAAGGCTCCCCTGCGCGCACGAAGTGACACGGAGTGCCGCCGCAAACACGCAAGGGCGTGCTGTGATCTCTCTCTCGCAGTAACCAAAGGGTTCCTTTGAGAGAGATTGGGCAACCACCGCAAGGTACGCCTGTCCCGGATCGTTGGATCACGATCGACAGGCTCGAGTTGCGCTCTCAGGTACGACCCGGAGCAGACGAACTCGAGTACACACTGGTCTGCGCGGACAAAGGCCGGCAGACAAGAACAGTAGCTTACGCACCTTACGATGTCTCGGAGGGGTCTCTCTCTGAGCTCCGCTCGGACAGTCGCGCGAGCGCGGCTGTCGAAGCGGTGCCCTGTTCCCGCCAAAAGGCGCCAATGGGAACAGCCACTGGGACGCCAGGGCGGAGCTGTGGCCCGAACGACAGTGACAAGTCGTCCGAGCCTCTCTCCGCCGCCTCAGGCGGGAGAAAGGGAACGAGGAGAACAACTGGGAAGCGGGCGGCGGCCGCGCAAATGGCAGCCGCAGCAAGCCCGAATCCCACACAGCCGACAGAGAACCGGACGCGCCGGAGATAGGCGCCACACACGGCTCACTGGAACCCTCCAACGACGAAGGAGAACCAACGACGAAGGAATGTAGGCGAGCATCCATTGGCAGTATCGTCTCCACTGGCTCCACAGGAGGCATATCCAGACGTCCTTCAGTGACAGGTGGTTCATGTGCAGCAATCACAGCCCTCTGAGTGGCACTCACAGGCGGGTCCGGGTCCGGTGGTTTTGACTCTGGAGACGCTGATTCTAGATGGCCAGTCGCTGCATATTCTTCTGTGTTGATATGAGGTACAGAAGGCTTCTGGTCCCCATCAATTTGGGGTTCACGACTTAACTCACCGGTCACATCGACAACCTCTGGCACATCCATGATATGTTCTGACGCCACGTAATCTTCTCGTAACCACTGGCCTTGCCGCAGCCTATCAGAGTAACTCAAGACACAGTTCTCTACAGTATGGCCAAAGCATCGGTACTGGGTGTATCGAGGCGTCCTGCACTGACGCCGTACATGTCCAACACGGCTGCATCGAAGACAAAGTGGAGGTCTCTCTGGGGTAAGAACTAATGCCTGCACCCCATAAATATTAAGAGTGTGAGGAATGGTGTTTGCTGATACTCCGTCCTTGAGCGTGAGGGAGATTTCACGGTTCGCCGTTTCCATATGCGCCATTCCTGGGCACCGCCATTTTTCACGCTTCACAGATTGAATCGTTCTATAAGACTCTAGAGCTTCCACAATCCTCCGGTGCTCCACGTAGCGGGGAAGCCAAAGACGCTTAACCTTGACATTCTTTGTATCAGGGTCGAAGACCATGCACCTAAGTCCTTTCACAGGGAACTGTGCTTTGTTAACTAGCTTCTGCTTTGAAGAACTACTCTCGCAGGTAACCATTCACATGTGGCTCATTTGGTATTGACCATTGCACAAAATTTCCCGAAGGTCCAAAATCTGTGCGAGTGCGTCTCGAAAGTCAGGTGCTCGGTATGGGTGACCCTTAAGGTCAGCATACAGGAAAATGGTATCAAGGACAACATTACCGGTTGTCAGGCGTAGAAGGACAACTTTGTACTGGTCTGTAGTATTCTGAGAAGTCGAAAGACCTCGGCCAATGGCCGATGCGCTGTTT